>NW_023340095.1:23071150-23088480 GCF_004916995.1 Morone saxatilis | reverse complement strand
ACAAACAAATTAAATCAGTGCAGTTATCTATCAACAGCGGCTGTCCCTCAAAACATATCGAACATATTCACCATCGCGGTTTGCCTGTTTGGAAAGTGTTTGAGTTGGCAGCCATCTCAGACATTGAACATAAAATCAATAAAAGAGTTGATAAAGATAAAATATATTGTGAATAGACAAACAGATTGAAGGAAAACAACAATAAATACGGCGTTAATACCGACCTGCAGCAAAAGATCGCCTTCAGGAATCTTGCTCTCCACAGCTCCTCCTGTTTTGCTGTCGTCATCATTCGCACTGGCTGAAGTCGCTCCGTTCCGACTGTTCAGGGTGACTGTGGAGAGGGACAGACAGGGAGGAAGGGTGGTGGTGGAGTTGGGGAGAGGCAGACAGGTTTTAGTCCAGTGATAATGTTTGCAAAGCACTGCTGTGACTGTCAGACTGCCTTATGTTTAGTCCGCTAAAGATGCTGCATGCACGCCCGATCCCAGCTCATCAAACATTCATTACCTGTAATCTGAAAGTCTAATTCAACCAAACTCAACCTTTTATTTTTTTCTAACCTGCTCACATCATGATTTATAAGACATCAGCACATATACACCACAACAGAAAAACACATTTGTTGTTTTTTCAGTCTGTGCTATTCAATTTCAAGACTGCAGTGTATATGCTCAGACTGACTGAAGTGAGGGGATATTAATCTTCGTAACATGAAATATCAGGAAATGTAGTGGTGTTGAGGATGTTAAACAATTTTGAGAATCAATTAATGATTTGGACTGTTGATTGAACAAAACAAGTCATGTGAAGATGTTTTAGGCAATTCTAAGACATTTAGACGTTTTTAGACCAAACAATCAATGAATATAGAGAATAATCAGCAGATTAATAAATAATGAAAATAACTGGTTGGTGCAGCCCAAAGAAACCCCACCTCTCTTAACCCCAATGCCTTGTATGGGGTAAAAAGCATTGAACATGCAATATAATGGATTTTCAATTTAGAATTCGGTTTTTGGAGTAACATAACATTTTGTTCATAAGAGGACTTCTCTGATGGCAAACAGACCTTTGTTCATGCACAGTCCATGCTATAAATAAACACTGTAAAAACAAAATCAGTTTTATCAAGAATCAAGTTTTAAGTCAAACTCAAACTTTTAGGTTGTGTGAACCTATAATCTTTTGTTGGAGTAATCTACTTGTCTTCATTAGAAAAAATATTAACTGACTTTTAGAAACAAAAAATTCTGTATTTCAATAATTGAATTCACAGTGAGCTGTGAACCCAGTTTTCATTATTTGGGTGCTTGAAAATTAAATAGGTGCAACTGAAAACATTTAATGATTAACCGTTTTTGACTTTTTTTTGTTTCTAAAAAAATTGTTTTTAAAGAAGAAAATAATCAATTATCATCAGTTTATTTAAAAACGTAACAGTTTTTTAGTTTTATAACTAATTAAATTAAATTACTTAAATTATGAGTTTTCTCAACTTTTGTTTTAACAGTGAATACTCAAATGTGTAACCCCCCACACTATAAAACCAGATAAGTTAATTTTACTTAAACATTTTTTGAAAGTGATTAAAGGTAGCTTTTATTTGTACAGTGAAAACAGAACACCTTGTAAAAAGTATTTAGTCAAGAATGTTTTTTAAAATTGTAGTCTTCCTTTTCAACAATTCTTTGATTATCACTTGGGTTATCACTTCAATCAATTTCTACTAATTGGGTTTTAATCAGGTTAGAGGAAACTAAAATATATATTTGAAGGAAAATAATTGGCATATTACTATATCTACACATACGTCAACATGTCAACAAAACACAAATCAATCAATTTAAGACTTCAGGAAAGAATAAGGCCAAACATTCTTTTAGGTGTGTTTGTGTGTGTAAGAAAGAGAGCGGAGCTGTTGGATAAAAGCTTCCTGTCTTTGCCAGCAATGCATTGTTGCCACGATTGAGTGAGATGAGGTGACAGTTCCTTCTGGTGTCACTGTGTTTGCACTCTACTGCTTGCTCAGCTCAGCTCAGCTCAACCCCACCCCCCAGATCCCAGCTGCTCATTGGCTGATGGATCTAGCTGTTCTCGTCCAAATGGGATTCTCCTTTTTTTCCCAGAGATCATAACTTTTATTTCTTCCATTCATCCAGCTCTGATGCTCAAGGCGTGTGTGTGTGTGTGTGTGTGTGTGTGGAAGTAATTTGTTTGATTATGGCTAGTGGCCCCACATGAACTTCACAACTTGTACAAGAAAATACAATATTATATTTATATTTCCTATTTCTGCTCAAGTCTTTCTATAATAGTCTTTGTTTCATTTGACCTGTTTCTTTAACAATTACATTTTCTATTAACATAATGAAGAAATGTTGTTTATTGTTGTTCATAAATAATAATTATACAAATAATATAAAATATTATATAATAGAATTAACATGTCCCAAATATTGATTCAATATCTGCTTGTAGTGACTACAGCCTAATTCAACTTTTATGGTTATGTTTAGGCACATGGCAGCAGTTTTGGTTTAATATAGAAAGTCTGCAGTTATTTAAAGGTCCAGTGTGTAACATTTAGGAGGATCTATTGACAAAAATGGAATATAATATTCATAGGTATGTTTTCTTTAGTGTGCAATCACCTGAAAATAAGAATAGTTGTATTTTAGTTACCTTAGAATTTTTATCTACAGAGGGAGCGGTTTCTCTTCCACGCAGTGCGCTAATTGTCACATTTTTACGTGTTCTAGGTAGTTCGTATTAAGGTTTTACATGATGTATCTTCAAACTGCAATTAGAACATAGCACAGGACACTTTGATTGAAAATACAGCATGTAATGTCCTAGGCACGAAAAGGATGGGACTTAATATGGCTTTGTACATACATGTAGCTCTTATCTGAGTAGACAACTTTGAGTATTCAGTCAGACTAAAAAGCTGTTTGAATCACTTTAACTGTATAATAGAATATTTCAAAAATGTTTGACTGTCTGAAAACATCAATAGCTGACAACAGATCATCATTTTATCAATGATGATAGGATAAATTGTTAGTTGCAGCTGACATTGTTTGTTATTTCCATAACCTGAGACTATGAGCTGTGGTGATGTCATGAGAAAGAGAGCAGCGGTCAAGCACATTAATCTCTGACCCCTGCAGGAGCACTGTGCTGCGACCCACGATGACCTTTGACCCTGAAGGTGATGTACGACATGATTGGGTGACTGGGTTCTGGGTCAGGTCTTTTGTTGTCTGCAAATGGGGTTAACAAGGAGTCCATCTGAGGGGCGGGGCGGTGTTAGGAGTGTCAAAGCAGACACTGGATAGCATATGGGCTTTGTGTGGGGAGTCTGACGTGGCTTCTACCATCACACGAGACAGAGCTTTGCTTGGACACCCCTGACCTTATTCCCATACAGACATGCTGGATCGACTTCTAGAGGGCCACTAAGAACAATGTGTGACATAATCCAACATACTGGTGGGGAAATGGCGTTGGCAATGGTTCGCGTATGTTAGATACGCTAGAGTGTGGCGTTCTTGTCCCATAAAGAAATGCAAAAGCCACTCACAGCTGGAACAAAATGACAACAGATTGACACAGCTTCTATACCCATGGCATCGTCCCTCCAGTCTAACGCCAACTAGTGCTGAAACCTAAGTCAATTAATGTATTGGTCAAAAGTTTACCATAAAATGATCCCACAGCAATACTTATAATGGCATTATGTCATTTATCAAGCAATATACCAATAACCAATACCAATAATTTGCTTCTTAAATGCACCATTGGTCAGATAAAATGTGTAAATTGAAGGTAACCTCGGGCTCTAGGAAATAATAAAGGGCCTTTTTCACACTTCATAGCCCTAAAAATAAGAATAGTAAACATGTAAAAAGGGCCCTTTTAAAAGTATATAACTAACTAATAACTAATTTAGTAATAATCAGTTAGAAAATTATTTTAATTGAGCTTTGTTCAAGCTTTCCTATTTGAAATCACTTTTGCAGTTGCTGTTGAATTTATGTTTATTCCTGCTTGCACCCATTAATGTTATAGTATGTACATTTTCTTTGGGCACTGTCAACAATGCATTGTCAAACTGTGTATTTTATGGTAGCCTAGTAACATTTAGTATCAATATAATGCCAAAAAAAATAATAAAAACAAAAAGTTGCATTCATGTCAAATTTGTAAGGAAGACCGGAAAGGTCAAAGAGAAGTTATGCAACTCCCTTTTTTTGTTTTCATTTTTGATCAAAAAATAATCTCATCTCATTTTCATAACGTTTTCCTCACTTGTGATCCCAAAACAATTACGTCTTGATCACAAAATCCCCAAATTATTACTTTGTGATTGTGTTGTAACAAGCTTTATTTTGTTTTCTTGTGACTATTGTAAAAACATTTGTGAGACTTTGGGGTGATCATTATCAGAAATAAATCAGAAATGTATACATGTGTTATCTGACTGTTTCCTACCACAGACAACAGGCAGATGGTTTTTATCTTGTGATCACAACAACACAGCTTTGGTTCATGTAAAGATCAAACTGTTTTATCATCTCCAGAAAACAAAGATCATGGTATGATGATTGTGGGATCATTGCTTCCTGATCATGAGAAAGGGCTGTAACACTAAGATCATAAGAAAATCTTCGAAACATACAGCGCTCTCAAAACATCTGTTTATTCTTTGAAAACATTTTGGGGCACTACCTTTATGACAGCATCTGTGTTGTTTGTCTTTGTTCACACATCAGAAACCACAGGTACGCAGCAGCGTCAGCAGCATAATCCTACCAGAACAAAAAGTGGGCCAACACAAAGCCTCTTGAATGGCCAGAGGAGGACAAAGAGCAGCTCTTGTTATCAAGCTTCAGTAGGCACAAGTGTACATAATGAAAAATTTATATTCCACTGCCATCACATACATGTGGCATAATAGCACTCCAGCAATCACCCAGAGGCGTTTCCAGTGAATTGAATAGAACAGCTTGGCTTTCCCAAACATGCTTGTCTTCGCATAATGGAGCTCCCAACTTACAAAACCACAAACAGTGGAGGGTGAGTCCAAAAACTCCCATAAAAAATGACTCAAATAAAATTAAAATTACATAAAATTACCTTTTGTTTTAAAATAGGGTAGTGTCGGCTAAGGTCATTTTATGCAAGTCCATGCCAAGTTTTAAGTCTTTGGTTAAAAGACCAGTCTGTGGGATTTAGTGGCATCTAGTGGTGATGTTGCAGATTGCAACTAACTGAACATTAATGGCGTCTGTATTTGAACACCTGGGAATGAGAACAGGCTGTGAAGCGATGGCTGTGAAACTAGCAAAAAACATGACACAAAACACAACCATCCTTATTTTCAGGTTATTCTATTTCTGCCAAAAGTTCCTCTTAAATGTTACACACTGGACCTTTAAAAGTCTGAGTCAAGTCTCTTTTTGGAATAATAAGTGTTAGATTGGATTATAAATATCAACTGTGCAACATGGTTGTTTCGAGGGAATGCACTTTATACAGTTTAGAGCCAACCTTTGTTCTGCAGAGACTAAATGTGCTTTCACTTCGACATTAATGGAAAGTGCAAGTATTTCTGCCAGCTTGTGAAAGGGTAATGCAGGCTGCTTTCAAACACAGCCACCAGTGGCATATCATTCAGTTACATTAGTAGAACAACCAAAACCTTAGACTAAAAAGGTATTGGCCTGATTTCCTCAATTTTTGCATTTGCCCAGCTCATTAATATCTGGCAGAAGTGGTACTTCTCATCATATTCAGCTTATATCTGCACATTGTGTGACTTTGTGGTGACTTAATTTTAACAACAACAACAAGGGACAGAATCGGAATCCTTCCAGTCCACAGCTGAGATGAACAAAAATAAGCTTCAAGGCTCAACCTCGCGTGAAATGACATGTTAGTGTTGCTGTCACTTCAAATTATTTCCTCAAACTTTCAGAGAAATCCTGACCCCAGTACTTCCTAACATATCTGCTCCAGTATTTGATAGATCAAACCTGACAAACAACATATTTCAGCTGCCATTGGAGGCATTTGTTCATGCATTGTGTTGTCTCTAGAAGGTAGTGATGCAGCTGGAACCAAGAGGTTTATTATAATATTAATTTCCACTAATAAGTACTTAACTTAGGTTACAACCTTTTGACTCAAGACAAGTTCAAGTTCAAGTCACATGACAGTTCACCAATTTCAAAACGTGAGTTATTTTGGGGGGATTTTAACCATTTAGGTTTACAGCATTAGAAAACACCTTTAACAGGTGTTTCAAATCTAACATGAGATTCATGGTAACCCTCCCCATGCATGCACCAGACTTTGCTGAATGCTGTAGTTTCTTCCCAAATCATTTATACTAAATTATGGGACCAATATTTCAGAAGGAAAGCTTTGTCAGTTGCCCCTCTTAGTTAGCATTTAACATACTTACATTACTTACATACTTACCCAGCCCACATCAAGGATGTTGCAAACAAAAAAGTCAGTGCTGACTTTAGGTATGTCTTTACTATTTTAATATTTAACCCAAACTATGATCTTACCCTGGCCTTAACAAAAAGAACACAGCACTTCTGGGACTGAAAAAACATGGCCTGTAATCATAATCCAGGCAGCGACTAGTTTTATGCCTAGTAAATAAAAGTCGTCTTTCGGAGACCGGGTTTCAGAACTGTATAGACCTGCCAAACCAAATGAACTCCAGTTGTCAAGACTTTTAGAGGACAAATATTTCTGTCCCAGGACTGTGACCCAAAGGCCAGCTTGGCTCTGGTCCCGGCCTTCATCATGGACCTTCCAGCATAAAGCTTACTGACACCACTCCACAGAGAGCCAGACCTGGGCCGGGTACGCTGGGGTTTATCTCACAGAGGGCTTTACTTCACTGGAAGCCCAAAAAACATTCAGCACACTGCAAATATTTATCAAATATTTGACCACTTTCAATTTGTCCCATCATGCTATTTACAACAGGATTAGCGGGGATGTTCTGTGCTTGTGCCGCTTCAATTTCCTGCCCAATCCCTACATGGCATCCGGCATCTTTCCAAAATGTTGTAACAGGCTGCCATGTACCCTTGATAACAAAAAAACCCCCCCACACACGACACTGCCAACAGAGACTTACAAAGTGTTTGCAGCCAAACACAGGACATTTTATTTAAATGTTACACCGAAGAGCTGCCGTTCGACACCATCTCTCGTCGGCCATTACTGAGGTATTTTTAGACAGAGTTGTGCAGACAAGCTGCAGTTATAGTGTTCGTAATAGTAGTGGTGGTATGGAATATATTTATTTATACATGAATTAACTTAAAAATAATAATAAAATATAATATGTTAAATATAACCCTCTGTTTGCATTATCATTAAGCGACTGAGTAGTTAATATAGTTTTCAAAATTAACTTTGTTAACACCACAATAACTGTCACTAGGTCACATGGGATAACAAAAACAAGAGTCTGAATCATGAAACTGCTATATTTGGACAGCATTAACCAAGCGTATTAAGCCTGAGTTGGGGTGACAGAGACCAGTGGTGTTGGACATCCTCAGCCACTGTGTTAATACTGACGATTAGAGGACACGCCCCACCCACATGGCCCATACGTAGAGGAGGGAGGAGGTGGCGCTGCGGTTTGTTTTGAATCCATGCCAGGAGCAATGCAGACCGCAGGCAGCGAGGACAGGAGCAGAACAGAGAATTACTTTTACTTTCACGGCTGATCAGTTGCTTGTGGCCACCAAACACATCACACTTAATTTCTCTAACAGAGTATGCTTGCATGCACTCTTGTCTCTGCTTATCCTGCTTTAATCCATGTTTACACAGAGTAACCTGATTTTGGTTACATAATTCAGACATTCTGACTTCTGTCCAGGTGTGTCTTAGACTACTACGACATCCCCGTGACTTTCTATCTGTGAGTTTGGTTTAGATTATGAGCTCGTCCTCCACATTACTGATGACTTTCAGATGCCATGTATTCTATCTATCATTCTATGATGTTTCTTTTATTTTTGCTTCTTCTCTCAAACTACTGTGTGACTCGAGCCGTAACACACCTGATCAGACAACTGGAGTTGGGGTTAAAGTACCACTGCATCCTGGTTTCTTTTCAATGCATGCTCTACCTTCCTAAAACTTCACTAGAACAACAACAAAAAAAACCTTTTCATTCTCATTCTTCTGACTGGATGAATGTATTACTTGCTGTTTCTGACGCCTTTTCAATGGAAGTCCAATATATGTCTGGTATTCAAGCAGCATTGCCAGGTGCTGAAAATCAACTGAACACACAAAGACTTAAGAGGTATAATATTCTAAGGAAGACTATCAAACATTGGACACCAGACTGTAGTGCATCTACAACTGAGTTTCCACATATATATCTCTACTGAAGGTCTGTGCCACAGTTCTCGATACATCCATGGGTTCTCCAAGTGAACTGTCCTGGGCTCTGACTACAGGCCGATCCTTCTGATGGAGGCTAAAGAACACAATGTGCTCCTAGTTTGTGAGAACACTATAAACCAAATTTGAGGATATAACCATAAAAGAACATCACATACCAAACAAAAGTTGCAACACATCGTAGTCTCATAGGATCACAGCAGAGATATGATTGGATCATTAAGGGCATATCCAGGGTCAGTTTTCCATAATATACTGAATTAACATTGTTAATGTATTGTATGTTGAGTAATCAGGTAGACTGAAATTATGATACATCAAAATCCTTGTGTAAGTTCTACATCATACAAAGGGCTAATTTATTGTACTAATATGTGAATTATTCTACACCTGGCAACACTGCGTTTAAGTTATTGAACACTGTTTAAAAATGGAAGAAACTCTTAACCTAACCTGGATCAGTGTTTGTTAGCTTCTTTTAGCATGACTGTCACCAGGAAGTCTAAAGTCACTGCAACAGGCGTTAATCTGTACGGTAACATGTTAGCAGCTAATCAGGAAGTGCAGGTCAGGTTGTTGGTACTGTGGCTGCAGACAAAGCACTCTGAATGCAGATCAGTACTGACAATTGAAGTGATGTATGTGTGTGTGCTGCCTTTTTACAGTCATGTGTTGTGTAAATCAGTCCAAAAACAGAACGCTGCAGGGATGATTTTTGCATTGGATTTTGGATTATTGCAGAAAATAAACTCTGTGGTGAACCAAACTTTATGATACTTAGACATTTTGTTCAGGAAGATAATCTTCACAAATGAACATCACTTTTATGAGTTTTAAAGCGTCAATGCGATCACCAAAAGTAAAAAGCTAATGGTAGGCTATAAACAAACTATACCACGGTTGCATGACTTCAGTGTCTCCACCACTAAACTTCCAACTTATAATCAAATCTAATTAAAATCTACAAATAGAAAAGTATAACCACAAGGCTGTAATGAGTAGATGAGTTGATACGTTTAATCCCACAGACAACCCCTGTAGTTTAATTTAGCCACTTGTTAGCAACCACCTTTTTCAAGATAAGTAAAAGCTCCAAAATTCACAAGATTTGATAGATTTTAGGACAAAACCTGAAAATCTCTTAAGCTTATGTTAACCACAGACCTTATTTCAGGCATCTAACCAAACACCCATTTAAAAAAAAAAAAACCCATTGACTTGATTCGATTGATTGTGATTTCAAGGGTTCTATTTCTGCAGCACTCTATAGAACTGCATTCCATAATTTTTTCCATTTTTCTCTATTACAGTGCAGCCTGAAGGCAAAATATATGAAGTTTCTAATATGTTTTGGCTTTTGTATTGATACTGAATTTCAAATTAAAAACATGTCAGCAACAAAAACATTCTGTTATGAATCCTTCTCTGCATTAAGCAGTACATGGCATCATATGCAACAACAGAGACAGAACAAAACCATAGCATTCAACCTTCAAGTTAACAAGCTACACTTCACTTCTGCACAGGACAGAGAGGAGGAAACTTGAATGTGTGTCAGCACGTACACATGCAGCCACACACAGCACAGTGCATGCATACAGTATGTGTACATGAGTGTGTTTTTGTGCTAATTATTCTACCAGAGTGTGAATGGCAGTGAGTAAATATAGAACATTTCAACTCCTTCACCCCCCAAACACTGCAGTAAATGAACACGCGATGCACACGTACCACCCCCACATCCACTAACATACACATGGATGCACGCAACACACATATAGAGGCTGAACATGAACACGCGGCCACTAATGCAGGGGGAAAGCATGCACCCTGTGCTGCTTTCGTGTCTCCCGAGGTTTCTAGATCACATGGTTGCATATTTGCTTATGAGAGGCGATCCTGAGAGGTGGGAGGAAGAGGAGGAGGTGAGGAGTAGGGCGGGGTAGGGTGGGGAGGGGTCACTACTGATTACCAGGTTTTCCCTTTGGTGGCCTGCATTCCTCGCTGTGCTGTATCGTGATAAGCGGGGCTGGGGGGATGGGGTTAAGCCCTGTAGGGGAAGGACGGAGAGAAGGAAGGGCAGAGGGAGGGGAGGCAGGGTTTGTCATGAAGGGATGACCCAGTGCTGGTCATGGAGCCCAGATAGCGCTGCCTCTCATTTGTGTGCAGATTGATGACCTACAATAAGGAGGGGGAGGGGTGGCGATATTTCAACTAACGAATCGCCGCCGCTATTCAGAGCAAAACAGTGATGGCTATGATGATGATGATGTGTCACAAGACTTTCACAACAGCCACACAGGTTACATAACCGATCCTGCAGCAGCGGCAGCGGCGGCAGCGGCGGCAGCAGCGGCGGTGGTGGCGGGCTGTAGAAATGTTGTCCGACTGCAACAGATATTTCTGTGTGCCAATTCTATGCATGCCGTGTCATGGCAGTGATGTATGGACATTAATTTAATTAACATTTCAGTTATTTGGCCTCATTTTCTTTCATGTACCAACATTCTATGCAGAAGTACCAACACTGAATTGCAGTTTAAAGGTACTACAAAAAAATTATTCTGAGTGACTGTTAAAGGACCACTTGCCTTACAATTTTGTAGGAGAAACTACAGTGGCCTTGAAACATGCAAAAAAAAACAACACAAAAGACCCTATCTAGACCTAAATGTTACGCACTGAACCTTTAAACACATTAAATAAGACACAGCTTTGGTCACGGAGTATGAAAAAACATTTACTCAAAACTGCAATAACTTACTTTTTGGCCACTTTGGGGCAGTTTAAACAGACACACAGTAACAACAGTTACATACTGTATTATCACAAAGTTCATTGGAGAACATGCCGGTTGTTGCTGATTTACACATGACACGTGAAAATATGAATTAGTGCAGCTTTAATGCAAACTGCGCTGACCCCTCTGGCGGTGTGTTGGCTTTGGGTGTAACATTGCAGGCTAGTGCCACAGTAGAGTGACTGCAGTCACAGGGATTATGTCTCCTAATCTCCATCTATATTTACAATAGAGTGTATCTGAAAGAGCTGCGGTCCACTTTAACAACAACCATACTGCTATGATAAAAATGACAGGATTAATCATAATTTTATGTCCTGTCCACTGCAGGTTTAAACAGCGATCTATGAGCTACAGCATTATGTGAAGCAATATCTGACATGCATCTGTGAGAGTGCTGCTTATGCAACAGCAGTCACGTGATGGCAGGTTTCAGTTCTAGCAGCCTGCCTCTAAAACTCAGAGAACCTTTCCAGAAAAACAAGAGGAGAACCAGAAGGGATTAAGTGTGAATGAGGGGGGACAGGAAAAGGGACAATCAAGCCATTTGGCTGCGGGCAATGGTGACTCTTCCAAGAAAGCCAGGAGAACCCTTATTGGCTTAGTTGTGTCATCCAGGATCTTATCAGGGTTTTCTCCATCGTAAACACTGTAACAATTTCCCCACAGGACTAATCCACTATGGAGAATGATCACTGCTCATCTGCTGGAACTAACAACTGAAAGAACGTATGGCTATGCGCTCATACACACTGTAGAGTATGTTTTGAGATAATATTGCACTTGTGTTGCTTAGGGGATTTTTGGAAACATTTTGTTGACATATTGCAAAGTCCTTGGCACGTTACCTCCACCAAATGACAAATGATACAAACAAACTGGGGAGACACACTTAAAAATATTACTGTTAACCTAAAGGTCCAGTGTGTAACATTTAGGAGGATTTACCGGCACAAATAAAATAATATGCAAGACTAGTGTATAATTACCTGAATATAGGAATCGTTGTGATTTTATGAATAGGTCCTGTGGTTTGCACAGGGATATAGAGGAGAGAGCAAGCTAATTCTAATAAGCGTATCACTGATTCTCCACAGCACATTATGTGTGACAGTACTGACACTGCTGGAGGTACTGCGTGTGGCCAGCGTAGAACTGTTACAAAAGTTAGAAAACCACCAGTAATGTGGTGTAAAGCTTTCAGCCCAGAGTGTAAATTAGAGCTGCAATGATTAGCTGCCTCTCACCCAGAGTGCGGTGATCCTGGTGTTATTGGTTTTAAGAGAGTTAACGCGCCTCTCCGCAGAGTGGCTGTGAGGGACAAACCCATTGTGGCTCCTCACAATAACAAAGATGGCAGCTGCAGGGCTGGATAATACTGTCAGCCAGATTAACCTTGCTGTGCCTGGGCTTTGATCAACTCCTACGACATGTTCAATTACATGCACAGTCGGACCGTGAGTGTTTGGATCAGACAATAAACTTTACCGAAATGACTTTTTTTAGGAGAGATACAGTATCCTGGAACCAAAGGTCTCCGTGGCACAATGCAATTCTGATGCATTTGAATATTTTATGTAGGTGAGCCTCTCTCTGCGTTTAACAGTTCTTCTAAACATCCGAACAGAGCAGAGTGTTGAAGCAGTGGCAGCGTTCCCAGAGTGTACTGGAGCTCATCGCCCCGCGGACCACCCACTATCGGATGGCTGTGACAAGCAGGCATCGGCTCTGTTTACAAACAACAATTAATGGCTGACCACAGAGGCAGCCTGGAGCGATGGGCCCTCGGGGGTCCCTGGCGCTTTCTCCCGGTGGAGCTGCCTCCTTAATGTAAGAGCCCTGAGCTTGTTAATTACTTAGAGACTGTCCAGGAAGTAGGCTAATGCAGTTAGACAAGAGGGTTTGTCTATAGGCTACACTTTGACCTATTGGTACTAAAATCCACTATCAATAATTCACTATAACATGCTGAATAGGCAGCAAAAACTTCCATATGTTGTTGAATGGGAACAATAAACACGACTTCTATTCATAGCTGTGAAATGGTAATAATAACAGCTTCAGATTCCAGGGCGGGGCTTCATTTTGTTTCTTCAGGGCATCCGATGTCTGTCCAAGCAGCCGCACACACACAGTAAAAATACGAAATGCATTTGCTCCCTTAGCCTGAAACAGTCATATCAACGGCGCTGTATCCTGTCAGTCTCACCCCAAACAGCCATCTCTATAAAGCCGCTGCCTTAAACAAACACTGCTCTGCCTCCATTTCATAAATTCTTTAAACTCCGGGGTTCCTCTCAATTATTCATGCTTCAAGAGTATCCGACGGCCGCATTGCAGCATTCTCTTTGAAAGATCGGCGCCTAAAATAACAATGTCTTCACTCTGCATAGTAGAGAAGACCGTACGCATCCATCCACTGGCATGCAACTCTTTCCAATGCTTCCACGTACACTTTTAATGGACACCATGCAACGCTCCATCTCCGAATCCGCAAATAAGTGATGTCACACACACACACACACACAGACGTGGGTTTCAATTAAATATTGAGGGCCTTTCCCTCGGATGAAATCATCTGAATAAGGCGGTGGCTGGTTGCTCTTCTCTTGGTGTGGTGGTCTCTGGTGGATGAGATGAGCCTTGAGGGAAACACATCCAGCACAAACACAGAGCGAGCAACTCGGCTGTTGTGACATTATCGTAATGGTTGGAGGGACCAAAGCAAAAACAGCTCCCTCCTGTTTAAATCCAACACTCCAAAAGATGCTAAAAAGCAGTGAGGATCATAAGGATCAATATTGCTAAAAAGAAAAATTTGGGGAAATCTTTCTTTGCCAAATTAACCCAAGTGAATATTGATCAATTTTAATTTCATCAGTGTGCATTCAGTTGAGAGATTAGTCCAGGCCTAGGCTAGCCTAAAGACCAGAAGATGTAAAACTTTCTCAAAGAAGAAAAACACAACAATCTTTGAACAACTTTGTCCTCAGTGATAGTGATCGGCAAAAATAAAAGAACAAATCTTTTTTTAGTGACTCTTTTTAAATTAACTCATTTCGACTCTCACTCACTCACTCACAGTGAATTGAACCTTAACTGAGAGTGGTACGTCTGCTACTTGCCCAAGAAGAATGACAAATATATGTGTAACATGGCATGTTGGGCTTACATAGCCTACACCTACATACAAGTGGGATGCTGCATTGAAGTGCATTACAATGAATAATTCTTTATTAACGTAAACTTATTTGTGATGACTGAAGAGAAGTTTGGTGGTGCAGGCGGCACTAGCTGTCCAACATGCATGTACTATAACGGGGTGTCAAGGAGAAACCTACACCCTATTTTTTTGTGCAAAAAGTCTCGAAATGTTTGATACATGTATCAACTCGAAAAAGTGAAAGGTGTTCCTAGGGTTTATTATTCATATAAGATAATTCATTTAACATTAAAGGACCTTTCCAGGACATTTCCCAGGAGTTTTTCTTGACAGTACAGGACAGCACTTGCTTACAAACTGTAATATAAACTGCAGTTTCAGGCATTGTGTGTGCATTAATTTAGCCACAGCCCATAAGTAACAGTTCAAATCAAGTAGAATTCATCTTCTAGAAAGTGAAATTGTTCATTGCACATACAATTAACATCCCTGTGCATGTATTTATCGACCACAACAAGAAATGAGCTGCTTGCAAAAAAATACAAAAATACACTCGATGCCTAAAAGATAGCTGCAATTGCAAGCATTGCATCTGGTAAATCTGCTTTGAAGTGTCAAAAAAATATGCATTTAGGTTTACATAAGCGAACAGAGCGAGGGACTAATGCACAAACATTTCTAGGGCAATACAGATTATTTCCAAATGATTTGGTCATTTTTATAAATTTCCAGGTGTTTCCATGACTGGAAAACAAGTCATCTAAATGTTCAGCTTTTCCAGCTTTTCCAGGACACGTGGGAACCCTGATGAAGATTTTTCAGTGTGACAGAGCTCATATTATGTCACAAAGAACTTTTTGCCCTTTGTCCATAGTCCCGGCTTTGTCTACAAAACATTCTCTCTGTCCAGCCCTCCCTGTCCTACGTGGCCACCCGACGGGCCTTACACGCTGTTAAATGTGCTGTTTCAACCTGAATAAAAGTCTTGGGCTTGTGGAAAATTAGATAAACAAACAAGATTGTTTAAACAAGATAAAGTTATTAAGTTATAAGTTATGAGTTATTACTGCACCAGCCGTCTAGACTGATAAGGTGAACCGCATGACAGGCCTGTTGTTTGTTGTTGCAGTATGTTTTTGGGCTGGATTTTCAGGCATTACATACTACATATTACAGATGTCAGTAAGTTTTCTTGCTTCCAGAGAAGAACCAATAAGCTCTACCAGGACTGGACTTTAAAGATCCCCTCGAGACATGAATTAAGGCAAAAAAAAAGACAAATAGTCTGTTTCGAACAATGTGTGTCTTCCACAAAACAGTATAATTTCCACATTAAAATCCTTAAACAGTCCTCTCCTCCCTCTACCTCATTAAACCTTCCATAATCTCTATACAAATATACAAATGTTGTTCATGTCTAAAGTTTTCCTGCTGGACACAAGATGTCTCCTTCACTGTAAAGTCCATTCTCAGTGGATGTGCACTGGTGGCTTCAAGTTTCTACATCACACTGTACAAGTTGCATACTGGACCAGGACTGACTTCCTAACTATGGTCACGAATATATCTTGCAGTTAACTGAGTTCACGTGTTTGGCTTGCATTAGTACAGGTTCTGAATGCCAAAAATTTAGTGTATTTTATGTTTGTGTATAGGTATTAAAGTGTGGATGTCATGTTAATCAGGGTCGTCTAGGTTGAGTAAGGATGATAGTAAGAGGGGTCGCGGCTTCAAGGAAAAAAGGTTGGGGATACAGCTAGTAATAGTGGTTGACAAATTGGGTAGTGTGCTAGTTCCATCAATGGAAATCTCATAGAATAGGCGTTGTAGATAAGAGGTTTCTGCTTAGGTTGGATCCCTCTGTGCGATCATAAGCAAATTTGCCACAGCAGCACAGGGGGACATGTAGAGCAAAGGTGAAAAAAGCCTAAATAATTACGAATTACAAGTATAAAAATTTAGATATTTGGGCTGAATTATTTAATTAAACTATGATAAGTAAAAAGTGAATATACAAATATACACCTGATATTGATGTGTTGTTTTAGTTCATATCGATTAATTATTAAAGAAGTGGAAATGATGGATATTGATTAACTTACATTGCCAGTGTTACCAATGTATTGCTAAAACATAAGGTATAAAAAACAGTTGTGTGCGCAGTATATAATCCATCCGTTAAACTTTCTAATCACAAAGAAATAGTCGTGTACTGCACCTGCCTATTAATATCCCGAGCTCAGTGGAGGTACTATAACTTTGACAGAGAGGTTCATTATGGCGCTGCGAGTAAGTGGGGCTCTGAAGTGACAGCGTGACGATATTTGCGGTGTACCATATTCTCTTGTTGCTTCTTTATACGTCCATCAGGTGAAGCAGCAGCCCGTCTGAAATGGGCCATAGTGCCACCCGTCCAAGCGGCATCGGGATCCGTTTTTGAACGGGGAGGTGGAGGCCGCGTTGCCAGTCCTGGTGGGCGCGTAGTTTCCCCGAGGGAGGTCACCGCAGTCTGACAATACTGCTCTACAGTCCCTCCGCTCTTGATTGTCATGCTTATCTCTGCGGCTCAAGAACACTTCCTGTTTCGGTTTATGGATCGTAGCGAGGGAGAATGTGTACTTTCTTATGTGGGTTACTATGTGGTTCAAGAAGGGCACACACCTGACTTTGTTGTGTTTGGTAGTGCTGTGCCTCATGTGGATTCATCTCAGTAGTTTCGAATATTAGCGTGCGCTCGTTTTTGCTTATAGTGTGAAGATTGATTCTAGCCGCTCAAATAATAACCTGTGTGTTTTTATATTAGTGGTGATACCTATAGTGAAGATCCTCTTGTTTGCCTATGAACTCAGAGAGATCGTAAGTAGCATTCATGTAATGAGCCTCCTGTTCCGACAGATGTTTATGCCTGAA
>NW_023340095.1:23064062-23071050 GCF_004916995.1 Morone saxatilis | reverse complement strand
GATCAGTTCCTGAGCTGGCAAAAATAGTCGTGACACTGTGTGCACTGTAATTGTGGTGTATGGTAACCTGTTCTATAGTGGCAAACTAACAATCCTGTCCACATGCAGGCAACATGGTGAAGTCATAGTATGTCTCTAGTACTCCCGAGCATGTGGATTATCACTGAGCCCGGAGATGGAGGTGCTGGTTATACTGCCAAGACTAATGGTGGGAGTGAAGATAGTGTGAATGGCATGAAATGGCTAAATAAGGCAGAGAGGAAATACCACACCACACTAACAAGCATAAGGCTAAAAAACAACTATCTTTTTGGACAACTCTGATAAGAATAAGACATAAGACTTCACTGTAAAGTCCATTCTCAGTGGATGTGCACTGGTGGCTTCATGTTTCTACATCACACTGTACAAGTTGCATAGTGGACCAGGACTGACCTCCTAACTATTTTAGGCTAAACATGTGGCAGAGCTCATTAATGTGATATTGATCTCCTCTGAGTTTCATAGCAAACAAGAGGATTTCCCATAATGGTCCCACTAACTATAAACAGGTTTATTTGACGGATGTGATCAATTTAACCATTACGCAAAAGAGACAGTAATATATTGGATGATACATGAGCAGCAGTCCACACAACAAAAGCAGAGTGTGTGACCTTTTGACCACCACTAGTAACACTAAGAACAGTCACATTCTCCTGACTAGATTTACCAGAAAAGAAGTTCTTGGCCCGCAGGTAGCTGACACTCAGGCGGAGGATGGAGAGTTTGTCCAGACTGGCGGTGACCTCCTCGGGGAAAGGCAGCAGGCTGGCCAACCGCTCCAGCTCCCCGTTCAACCGGTCCCGATGCCGCTTGGACGGGTTGGACTTGGCCCCTTCAGCCGGCTGCTGCTTCACCCTGATGGACGTTAGACACAGAGAAATAGGTCACGACAAAATCGTCAGCTGTCATTCAGAGCCCACTTACTGCAGGGCCCCAACATATGACCTCTCTGTCAAAGTTTGTATCCACTGAGCTGAGGATATTTAGGAGGTGCAGTAACAGACTTTGTGATTAGAACAGTTTGGTGGGATTATATACTGCGAAGCACAACTGTTTTTTTTGTTTTGAGCAATACCTTGTAACACTGGACATGTACAGTTATCAATATCCATATTCCACTTTTATAATATTGTATATAGTGTGTATATTTTTTATATTCTAGCTTTTTATTATATGTTTTAATTATATTTTAATATTTTTATATTGTATTGTATTTTTAGGCTTTTTTCTACTCTTTGCTCTACATTCCCCTGTGCTGCTGTGCCAAATTTGAATTTGTCCTACAGGGGATCAATAAAGGAACATCTTATCTAACCATATTTGAGATTCAATTGTGGAACTATAGCAAATACATTTGTCCACTTTACTAGTGGTTCCCAACCTTTTTTCCTTAAGGGACCCCTCTTCTATCATTTACTAAACTGACGACCCCTGATTAAATGACATATTTTATGTATATTTAATTTTGCATTCAGAACTGTATAATGAACCCAAACAGTGAACTCAGTAACTGCAAGATGTTTGTGTAAAACAAGTGATTTGAATGAATTCTGAGAAGATTATTTTTTGTTTAGGGAACATTTTCTACAATTCTCTGTCTGTATTATGTATTTTTTAATTATTTTATTAAGAATCATACACACTCACTCGGCTTTGTTTTGGACAAATTCAGTGTTTTTGTGTCCCTGACGTTTGGCCATTGTTGTATTAGACAATTAATTTACTTCCTTACTTTTCTTCACAGAAGTGAACCAAATGCTGAGATATAGGCCTACTGTGTATATTTTTTTTAGCACACCTTAAAATCAAGAAGGCCTCGCTACCCCCCCGCTGATGATCCCTAGTGGGGTCCCAACCTCCAGGTTAGGAACCACTCCACTATACAACATTTGGTGGATTTGAGCATTTTATAACAAAGTTCCGAAGGGTATTTTAAAGTTATAATAAACTTTTTGCATACTTTTGTTATTTTGATCATTATTATTATTGAAAATTAAATTTATTTTTATTTTCTTTTTTGCTGTGTGTGTAGTTGTGTGTGTGTGTGTGTGTATGTGTGTGTGTGTGTGTGTGTGTTTGTGTGGCATTTTGAGCTATCCAACATCAGCTGTAGTTGGCGGCATGTTGATCTTAGCTGAGTCTCCTGTAGAGGCCCACAGTCTATTTTATATTGTAATTATAATTTATATTGCATAAAATCGCAGATCCCAGTTTGCCTCATGGAGCTTTAAAATCTCCACAATCTGTTGGGTAAGGAAAAACTAACAAAGAAATTAGGGCTGTACGATATGGTCAAATCGATTCGATAATCGATAATTACGATTATTTAGACAGATATTGCGATATGATTCACGGTTGGTGGGATTGATTATTTCTGCATAAAAAATTCATTTTCATTGAAAAAAACTATTCTAATAATGATGATGTGAAATTATTTGGTGTCTGTACCAAACAAACAAATTCTAAATCTGGAGAACAAGGTTTTTAGGCCAGGGCCTCTTTGCAGCACTACAGTACTTAATTAACTATACATAATTATAACTAAATATACTTCATTATAATGCTGTTTGGTACACATTTTACTTTCATCATAAAACTGCAGCTTCTGTGATGTGCATATTGCACTTGTCCATATTGAGATTTCGATAATATTTCAATTAATTGTGCAGCCCTAGAGAGTGAAGCGTATTTTTCTTACTTAGCTATTTATTTCCATTTTTCTAACCGACCTATAATCATTATTGTTGTTTGATAAATACTATCCAACTATTCTCTTGACCATCCTGTATTTGCACATTCAATTTCAATTCAATTCATTCTATTTTCCCAGGTTGGTTTCTGAGATATTTCAGCCTTGATTAGTTTTCAGCTCACAGACCATGGAGTCATCATCTACAACAAAGAGATTTTGGACTATAATGGGGCTTGGGACCCTGCTAGAAAACTCAATGTAAATTCAATGATTAACAAAAAAAAGTGAAGATTTGATTCTCTGCCCGAACCAAAAACTGCTGCCGGTCGGGCTCAGACAGAAATAATTTTAAAAATATATATGTATTTAATATTTTACTATGCATGCAACTGTAAGAAATGAGTGAATTGGTTATTTATTAGTTTAAAGAATAATATGCACTATATTTTATGCACAATTTAGTTTACTTCAGCTTGTAATAAACTATTTAAATGATTTATTTATTCTAAGTGGAAATTTGGGCTAGGGTGGGGTCGGGTATGATTTTTTGGGCCCAATCAAAGCTCTAGTAGTAGGAGAAGAAATTCAATCCCTCCTTGGTGGAACTGCTCAAACCTCACAGTTTCAGGAGGCTCCACTCACCCATACAGACTGTGTTGTGCAAGACTCGTTTTTATGGCAACACACAAACATTGAGATAAAATGTTATGTTATTATGATTGTGTGTTGATGGCTTTATATAATCAGTGTTGGGCTAATGACCAGAAATCATTAATACATTGGATTAATTTTTACACAAACCTACCACTAACACACACACATATACAAACACACACAGAGTCACAGTTTATCACTGGATATGAATATGGACGTGGGTCTGTTTATATTGTACACTGATGTACAATGGGATGTCAGTGTTTTGACCTGCAGTGTTGGCTGTGTGTGTGTGTGTGTGTGCCTGCATATACTGCTATACTGCTGCAGACAAAACAATTATTTTCATTCTAATTAATCCACTGATTTTATTGTTTACCTGTTCAGTACAATGTCATTAAATTATATAAAATATCTATAATTATAAAATATGCTGTTTTGCAGTTTTTATGGATAAATAAATTATACCTTGATTTCTAATGATATGAAACACTAAGAAAAGCAGTAAATCTATGTGTGTGTGTGTGTGTGTGTGTGTGTGTGTTCCTGCTCTGCCTCCTCAGCTGAAAACCTGACCCACTGAGTTCAACAGCAGTATCTTAATCAAAAGGGTCTCACCTCCAGTTTGAGTCTGTTATGAATCTGTCTCATCACAAAGGATTATGGGGATTTATCCTACGTGTGCAGACGCTGAGTCTCCTTTTTAGGAATTAGATTCTCCCAGATTAAAGCCTATCTGCCTGTAGCATGTTCCACTCACAGGTTGACTCAAGAAGGACTGCATGAGTAAAGCAAGGGCTCAGCTCATCATACTGATCTATAGGGCTGTCCTCCAGCAGCAGCTGGCTGACTCTTACTGTGCACTGTCAGTCACATGTGATCACATCAAATGTCTCATTCAATGTCTCTGTGCGTTTTATTTAAATGGGACATTATTTGGCAGGGAAATGGCGTCAGTGTGACGCTGGCTCACTATGATGTCACAGAACAGTGACTGCTCAGACTTTTTAATTTTTAATTGTCATGTTCTCATCAGCACTGCTGAGGATTCACTCACAGGTTTATGCTGAACACAAGATCCGTTTATGTTAGTCAGGATGACTTAAAACAGGTTCATAAAAACAGAGAAGGCCCCTTATCCAAACATTGTTTTCATATGCAGACTTCATATAACGCATGATTTTAATAAGACACGACCCAACTTTAAATATCTTAAACCAACCAAAACAATCTGACCACAAACCCTCTGTCCCCCTGTCCCTCTGAAGGGCGTTTTTACAGAAAATGGCACCGTGAATGAGGCTCCGAGCCAGCCGGCGGCATTAAAGGACAGGACGAAAAATTACACTAAAGTTGAATTGCATCTTCTTTTCGTTTCTTTACGAAATTATGTCAAATATATTTAATCTATAAATAAAAAAATCAAAGTCGGTGTTGATGGTAAGAATCAGGCCGCAGTTGGAGGCCTGCAATAATCCGCAGGCATTAGCGCAGCCCTGCACAACATTACACACTCCTGACGCATTTTGCAATATATATTCCCTCACACAGTGTAAAGTATTACCCAGTAAGTAACATACATATGTATTAAAGGATTCTGCCTTTAGAAATGTCCAGATGGATCCAGGAGCTGTGGGTGGATCAGACACAATCCGCACACCGAGTTCCCATTGTAATACATGGCTGTTTAAAACCAATAGAAATGGTATTGGCAATAAACGAGAAGAATAAAATGAACTCACGCTCTCTGGACGGGTTTTCTCCTCTTTCGTCCCGCATACATGACGGCTCTTCTTATATAAGCCTCTGATGGATCCCTCAGAAACACACACAGCCTCTTTCCCCGCTACATGGAAGCCACCGACAATATGCTGCTATAATCCTCCAGATCAAAACTGTAAACACATTATTTCAAATAAAGAAAGAAAGAAAAAAAACTAGGAAGAAAACAAAACAAACGAACAAACAAAATAAGTCAGGTCGGACGGGGCGCCTCGGTCTGTAGGGCCCGCTCCACTTACAGGACTTCAAATCCGAATCTGCAACAAAACCCAAACACAGGTGACTCTCCGGATCCGACCCCGAAACCAAAGGGACCACTCAGGAAAATAAGGAACCCCTTGCTGTCCCGTCAGCCTCACGGAGAGGTGAACTTGCTCCAAGCAAAAAGGAGACGCACAGTTTGCGTCCTCATGGAGGAAGGATGAGATTATCAGAGAAGAGCCGCCTGCAGAGAAACCCTCCTCATCCTCCCTCCGCTTCACAAACAGCCACAGAAGTTCCACCAAACGCAGTAAAAGCTCCAACTATTTACATTTAACATCTACATCAGCGGTGCACTCCAATTAGCGCCGGACACGAGCTGCGAGGGGGAGCGCGCATTCCACTGGCGGGCACGCCAGACACAGATTTTCGTCAGGGTCGCGCGCCTCAAGAAGCCTCTGAGCGCGGGGAGGCGCAGAGCGCTGCGCGGGCGCGTGGGAGAGTCTCCTGGAAACACGGGCCGAGCGCGTCCACGGCGGCGCGTTCCCGAGCGCGTCCCGCCGTCCAATCAGCGCTCGAGAGGAGAGAGATGGAGGTTTATGTTGAGCCTGCAGTGGCCTGTGCTGAATGTGGGTCAGGGGTTAGACTTTTAAATAATGTAACTGAATTCGTTTCAGCAAGAGCTCTCTCACCTGCAGTGCTGGCCCCTGGACGGCCCTCCGCTCGCCATGTGGAGGGAGACCTGCAGCCAGGAGCCACCATGAGTGGCAAAAATAATTCATATGCAGCTATAATTCATATTTTTATAATGATGTATTAAAGAGAAAAGTAGAAACAATGTGGCAGTGTCAGAGGGGTTGCTCACTGTGACAGATCACCTGAATCTGCAGCTCCTACAGTGAGTTCCAGCTCAGCGTCTAGCTGCCCGGCCCTCCGCTTTACTCTTTTAGTTCACTCTCACCGCTCTCACGTCATTTTCAGCCGCAGCAGGCAGCTGTTTGCAGAGAAAGCGCAGTAAAAACTAACTGTCGGACAAAGGCAGGGCAGAAGAGGACTGCTTGAAAGTAAACAGGGATGTAAACGATGCAGGATTAAAAATACTTTAAAAATGTTTTTTATGGGAAAGAAAATGCACTTGAAATGTTTGTTAGAGCTCAAGGATCTACACAATGAGTAACATTTGTTTGCTTACAAGAACACAGGGCCGCTACATATCTGCTAGAAGGCCTATACATTGTTTAGGGAAATATTTAGGGGGTTGGTGGTCCGTGAAGTTTTTGTTATTGGTTAGGTGGTCCTAACCAATAAGAGGACGTTTGAGAAATACTGTGCTAAATATTTTATCTTGTGTTCTCCCTTTGTCAGAATCTGTGCCTGAAATGGGCCAGTACTGATTAGCATGGCCCTGTACCCACCACAGAGGTCACCAAGGTCTGGACCTCAGTATTCTTTCCAACAATAAAAGTAGTGAAATAATTGCCTAAAAAGAAATACTTTAATGCTTAGATTCCCCAAAACCGCCCTAGCAAGTTCCGATTTTGGACCGCTGTAATTCTTAAACCCTGCGTACAATGCTGGAGAGGTAGTCTGAAACGCCCACATAACTACGTCACC
>NW_023340095.1:23061180-23063987 GCF_004916995.1 Morone saxatilis | reverse complement strand
TATCTGTTACAGAGAACTTGTAATGCAATACCATCACTGTTATATCATAAGCAGAGCAGACGGTCACACTGACAGACAGCAGTCTGTTACACAACACAAGACTAAACAACCCACTTTAGCCTCATGCTGAAGTCTCATTCTTAACTTACAACCATGAACATGCATCTAATCATGCACCTTAGCTCGTTGAAGGAGCCACCAAACCCCAAAATTAAAATTAGTGAGGTCCAAAAGGGAAACATATCAAAGCATCAAAGTAGTAATTTTTAGGTAATTATTTAATGACTTAAATTGTATACCTTTTGGAAAATATACTGCAGTCAAGACCTTGGTAACCCCTGAGTAGGGTACGGCCATGCTCACCAGAGGTGGTGGTACTCAATAAAAAGTGCTTACTCATGTGGACAAAAATCTGAAGTACAACCCATTTTAGGCACAGTCAGTTCATCCTTGTTCCTTTGTTGTTTTTTGTTTGAAGTTTATTTAAAAGGGACAAGGTAAAAGTCCACTATGTAAATGTGCCAGATTTAGCCATATGAGATCATTTTCATCTGCAGTCCCTGGCAGGTTGATGGCATGCCATCTATTTGTTTTCCTGTTGGTTTTTGCTTTTTCTTTGCCTGGAGCGGTTGCCTATATATGTGCTTGCCAGCCTACCTGTAGCTGCACCTACCTGTAAGCTCAATTTATATCAAATCACTGCAGTCATCCGGCTGCCTGCTCAGTTTCCTGAGTCATGACAGCTCACGGTGCTCAGATTATGAAAAAAAGCTAGAAACATTTGGTGGGCCAAATTGAACCTTATGGTGGCCAACTTTGGTCCACAGGCCCCGCTTTGGACAGCCCTGGTTTATATGCTGCTGTGTTCCTTAGTCTTCAATCGTACACATGATCTGCCCATGACATACAGCACAATATAGTCTACAGGTCCCTGTGATGAAATACCTTTTCCTTTCTTTTAATAGTACAAGACTATTAATGCATTTAAAATGTTATTTTTGACTGCAAAAAAGGTTATTTCAGTTAGACCTTAATCGCCATATGTTTTCTGATTTAAACCAGGACACAAACGCGGCGCTGATGTCTCCTTGCAGAGGGGGCAACCACCTGTAGTGGCCCCTAAAAGTGCTCATGGAAAAGCTGTATAGACAACCTATAGGCAGGGAGGGCGGAACGGAGAAAAATGCGGATTACAATGAGGTATTTCACCACCATGGAGAGTGTCATGGATTTATCATTGAATAGCAACCTGCTTTGAGAATTACAACTTCTAGTTCAGATGAAGGATAAAAAAGCAACATTGACTAAACTAGCAGCATTCAGCATTTTTGACATTCAGTGATGCTGGATGCTCATACAGGCACAAGTCTGTAAGCAATGTGTCCCACAATTAGACTACAATAACTAAGTAGACAAAGCGGAATAACAGAAGCAGCAACAGACAACATTAAAGCTGCAAGCAGCAATGAATAGGCCCTCGCACTCTGTTCGCGGTGGGGTGTACGGTCACATCATGTGTAGGCCACATCATGAAAATTTCATGTAAATCATGTGATGATTGCCATACAGGGCTTACTTCCTGTTTCCACTAGGTGGCACTGTGAGTATGACTGAATATTGGCATGTAGATGTGTTCGGGATGGGACTACAGGTTGGATAATGTTCCATGGCAAAATGTAGAAATTTGGCACCAAGCCATAGCCACGACATTTACAGCATAGTCACAAGTACAACTTTTTATCATGAAGGTCTTTAGAATACACTGACCAAATCTGAAGTCGATCCGATCATCTCTCTTGGAGTTTGTTAAAAATGCAACACGCAAAACGCTGAAAATAACACTAATCTACAATGGCCGAACTTCGCATGTTGGGTTGGGAAATGATACACCAGTTTCCCTACATACGTCGCGTAAAACGTGCCTCAGTGGGGCCTGATTTTGGGGGGGGGGGGGCGCTGGTTGAGGCCATTTTGCCACGGCCCATCGTAAAGTTACCATATTTTAAATAGTACGGGGCACCATTTTGAGCATGTTCAGCCGAAAAAACATGAGAGGATCGACTGTAACGTGGGGCATTAACCGCTGCTACCTGCACGCAGCTAGCTGCTGTTCGCCTTGGCTAGCATTTCAGGTCCAGGAGCTGTGTCTCTGGCTGGCAAGGACAGACAGCTGGTCTCCGAGTTCTGACCGATTTAGGCTGGGCAACTTAAGAACACACAAACAAATAACATTATTCGAACTAACAGAACAGAAATGCATGTTCAGATCCAGACCAGATTGGGCCAAAAGGTGGGTCCCTACGAGAAGCTGTGAAGATGGGGGCGGATGGCACCAGCTGCTCCCCTAAGACCGGACGGCTCGGCTGGCAAGCAATGCGCTTGAATCAATTAGGCAGACCCAATATCAATGAGCAGTTTACATATACCGCCATCGGCAATATAATAATTCGTATTTTCAAAATATTAAGGGGTGGGTTTGGGCGCGACCTAGACTCGAGTATTCCCGGGCTGGCGGCCGCTGGCACGTTAAGCACGCTAGACAGGCATGTAACTAATCCTTGTCAGACCTGTGTGGAAAACGAGATGGCAAGGTTTGTTTGACCCACAGACCGACAGATAGGTCTTGATGTTCAGCTATGGGAATGGGCATACATTAAGTCACATGGCGATCAGAGCCGCGCCTTAAGGTGGGCTGAGACCGCCACAACACGTAGAAGGAAATCAGGCGCCACTCGCTGCTAGGTTGCATTGTAGTCAACTCCATTAGATTTTAGTGTTTCATTGTGTGCACCACTTCCTCGTTTCTC
>NW_023340095.1:23025765-23061080 GCF_004916995.1 Morone saxatilis | reverse complement strand
ATAAACTGCAGCTCCTCGGGGTGAGAGGCGGGAGGTAAATGTAGATGTAACCTCCGGCCCCGTTTCAGCCCACTTTCCCGTCGCCTCGGACGACTCGTCGACTTTTACCGCAGTTTAACTTCCTCCTGCTGCAGTAGGGAAGCCCACCAGCATTAACACCTGGAGGGGGGAGCTCAGGTACTGCAGGAACTCACAGTTAGCTGTTCCTGTCTACATAAAGGGGGGCTCTAACTCTTACTTTAGGGGGCGCTGTTGAGCCATTTTGCCACGCCCATGTATTAACCCATATATTAAATAAGTACGCCACCATTTTTGAGCATGTTGCAGCCAGAAAACATGAGAGGAATCCACTGTAACCTGCATTAAATGCTACCTGCACGCAGCTAGCTGCTGTTCCTTGCTAACATTGTCAGGTCAGGACTTGTCTCTGCTGCCAGAAAGACAGACTGGTCGAGTACGGACTGTTAGCTGTTTTTCCAATTAGAACACAACATAAAAAAAATTCAACTAACAGAACGAAATGCAGTTCAGTCAGACAGATTTGGCAAAGGTGGTCCTAGAAGAACTGTGAAATGGGGCGGATGCACCAGCTGCCTCCCCTACGCTCGCTGCAACAATCCTTGAAATCATATTTACAGACAATATGAATGAACAGTTTACATGATACATCCAATATAAATAATTCAAGTATTTTTCAAAATATTAAGGGGTGCCTTTGGGGGACCTAGACTCGAGTATTCCCGGCTGCGGCCCTGCACGTTACACAGCTAGACAGCATGTACACTATCTTGTCAGACTGTGTGGAAACAGAGATGCAGAGGTTTGTGTTTTGACAGCAGACAAAGACAGATAGGTCTTGATGTTCAACTATGGAAATGCATACATTAAGTCACATGGCCAGATCAGACCCCTTAGGGTGCTGAAGACCCCCACAACACGTAGAAAGAAAACTAGGCCAACATGCTGCTAGGTTGCATTGTAGTCAACTCCATTAATTTACTGTTTCATTTGTAAAGCAAACCATTCCTCGTTTTCAGGATGACATATTTTAACATTTAAGACTGTGTCCAGTGTGTAACATTTAGGAGGATCTATTGGCAAAAAAATTTATATACTATATTCCTATATTCCTAGGCATGTTTTCATTAGTGTAGAATCACCTGAAAATAAGAATTGTTGTTTTTTTTCCCCTTACAATAAGATGTATGTGTCTACAGACCCTGCTACTTGCCTTCCATGGAGGCCACCATGTTTCTACAGAAGCCCAGAACGGACAAACCAAACACTGGGTCTAAAGGCTCTAGGGCCTTCCTCGTTTAATGTAAGTTTCAGAGCCACCATCATTTTTCCTATACTTCGGCGAGGGTTAGGCCATTAATTCCTACACATTGGACCTTTAAAGTCATAAAATTTACTGAGCACATTTATGTTCCCCAGATGAAAGAACCCGATTATAGGGCTGGAAAAGTGAAGCAGCAGAATTATAAAGTACAGCACCCAAGATAAGTACAGTAATGCTGAGAGGTTACAGTATTTTAAGATAATGATGTCACTGCAAATAATCAGCAACTACAGTAAGTTGTAGTATAATGAAAGGTGTCTCCGTTGTTATCTTCTGTTTACAATTGAGGAGCTGATACTCTGTACTCAGCTACCCAGCATCAGTGATATTGGTGAGGTGAGGTGCCTGCAGAGCCCAAAGGATCCTAAAAGACAGCACCCACCCAAGGTACAGAAGCTACCTCTACCATACCACCAGACTTAAAGACAGCTTCTTCCTTCAGCCTGTCAGACTGTTAAGTTCTTCATCAACAATTCATTATACAATGTATTTTTTAATAATACCACTGATGAGACAAAAATATAATATAATATCTATAATTAAATAGAGATGGTGTTTGGGGTTTTGCTAAAAGAAAGAAAAAAGAAAATGAAGAAAAACATTTTTATCAGCCTGCTAGAAGCAACCTGAGGATGCCTGAACAGGTGCCAGAGCAAAACATGGAAATCACAACAGCAGTGACTGTAAACAACATATGTTAATGATAGAAGTAAGCTATTAACAAACCTTAATCAGTGACTCATTGCCATAATTTAAACCCAACTCTAAAATTAATTGTTGATGTAATTAAATTTGTGCAGTATTTAAAGTATTGGTGATTTAATTCCAGTTTTTTCCATTGACTCACTTTGTTGACTTTATAGCATTACAAAAATGAAAGAAAGTTCGTAAAAATGCTGAAGTTTTAAGTTCAGTTAACTGAATGAAATTGGTACAATTAACTTAATTTTCTAAGTTACCTAACAATAAATATTTGTACTCAAATAAAATATTTTTTTAATGCTTAAATTGTTGGAGGCAATAAATGCAAAAAGTCTACGCAATCGGTTTCCTCAGACAATGTGAGTTGACCTACCCTATCAGGTTTTGCAATGTACCAGCACGCACTGGAGAAATAATGTTGTTTTTCAGGAAATCCAGATATTTTGGTACAGCTGTTGGACTTACTATCAGCTGAAGGTCACTCTGCAACAACCTTCATCCAGGTGCTTCTGCATCATTGTCTAAGGACATAAGAGACATGCAAAGACATCCAGCAAACACTTATTTATGTTAACCTCTTCTACTCCTCAAACACAGTCACAGCGTTCCTCTTGACATTGAATTGATTGTGTGGTGACCAGCCCATTTGCTTAAGTGTATATTTAAGTTTTTTGCCTGTACACACCACTGCAGAAATCTACCGCCACTTGCCCTTCATGCCTCTGGGAGCTGGGGGTTGGGGACAAGAAAGGTTTTATGTTTGTTTAGAACCTGTGCGTCTCACGGGATGGACGCCACAGCTGTAAATGCCTTTTTCATGCTCTGAGCCCAGAGAACGAGGAAGAAAGAGAGCTGTGGTCTTCTTGGTCTGTCTGCCAGTCAAGGTCGTCCTGTCGGCCTGCAGGGGAGCCGTGCGCTCAGCCGAGGAGTCCACTCAGACTGGAAGGAACACACAGTTCCCTCTTCTTCCTTGTATGGATGGAGAACACCTCCACCTTGTACCCATTACTCTTTGTAATATAGACATACCGTTAGCCCACAAGACAGCTGATACATCTTTCCAGGCATTATTCAATAGACCTTTTTCACAGCAGCCATTTTGACATGAAATAAGTAGGGTAAACATGGGTGTTATCAATGATACTAATGAAGGTTCCGTTACAGTGTAGCACACCCTTTCCAGTGAGCCAACATGCACAATGGCAGCACCCTAACTTGGTGTGACCGAGGTGCTCTTTAATAAAGTTACCCAGCAATAGGCTCGTTTTAGATGAGCCAGGCCTGCGCAGATCGCAGCACAATGCATGCTGGTTAGATTGTGTCTGGTCGTGCACACATGGGCAACGATAACCTCACGAGATCGAGGCAGCCGCAGTTTTTAGAGCCAGGCGACGCAGTTGCTCTCCCCCTATTGCAAGACCCAGGGCATGACGACAAACACCACGTTTTCCTAATTTTCTGTGTGACTTTAATATTTAACTGTAGATTGTAGCTGCTTCATGTCTCATGTTGTGTAATAAAGGTTAACAAACAGATCTTGTGTGGTTGATAATAGTAATAAAGCTTATTTATATATCCAAACATGATCTAAAAAACACAGGAAGCCTACAGATCTAACAGGATGCAAACATTTCTGTGACTTCCTGTATATTCTTTGAAGGATGCTGGAAGCTGTCCCACTTGACTGCAGCTTTTTGTCACCTCCTCCTTCTCCTGCTGCTGCCTGGTCTCGTTCACTTTACAGGCAAGGCGCAGTTCATCCCGAACCTATTGTCATCACATGCGTAGAACTTGGATCAGGTGTTGGATCAGAAGGACTGTGTACCTCTGCATTCCATTCACCTTCAGCTCTACTGAGTGCTGCCAATATTTTAAACCACTGGATTATTCCACTATTCACTTGGAAGATATGGCTTTCCACATAATTTCCACTGCTGGTTTAACAATTCAGTAGATCAGTAGACTCTCTAGGACCTACGGTGAAAGTGAAATGATTTCTGGATGTTTTGACTGCAATATTTCTGAAAATATAGAGTAAACTCTTATAAACCACTCCCCGTTTTGCCCATCAAACTTCATACAATGAAATGAATGTGATTCTAGAACACTTCTAGAACAATTTTGATTTATGACCAAATATGTAAAATTAAGCTCAAAGACACAGGCTTTAACAATGTATCATTTCAAAACTGTATGGAATATCAACAATCTTGATTTGTTGGGGACTGTAGCTATTACAGTTTCTGAGATCCAAATAATTTTAGGGCAGAAGAAAAAAGAAATCCTAACAAATACAATAGTTTTGGATGCTAATAATAAATGTAATGCATTCATAAAGTCTTATACAGAATGGCTGCAATATTTTTCTAAACCGAATGGAGCATTTTGCCATATCTGGTAATTACACTACGAAAGGTGAAATATAACTGCAGTTCAGTAAGATTTCAGACCAGCATGAGTTTCCTATAGGCTACATGATTTAAAATATCACTTTGTTTGCATTAGTTTCATATGTTTTAAAGGAAGCAGGAGCTGATTGGCTGCATTTTTTAACTTCAGACTCATTCAAAGATTTGTGGGCCTCAGTCCCAGGTTTACAGAGCAGAGTGTGTGCACCGGAGGGGTGAGGACTGGGAGAGTGGGCCCTCTGCTGGACAAACCATCGTTTCAGCTCACAATCTTTCTTCCCTTCTTTTGCCACATGACCAGTGTGTGTGTGTGTGTGTGGTATTTCCCCTTCTCCATTACCACCTTTTTTCCTTCTCCAACTTCTTTCACTTCCTACATATTAGGGGGCTTATCGTTTAGCTAATTGTGCCCCCTGGAGGAATCACAGGTACATCCTCACTCACTCTGGGTCATTTTGAAGACAAACATTCATGATGCACAGGAGGTTTAATGATAACCTCATTATTTACATCTTGCACATATCTCAAATGTGTTGCTTAATAATAACAGCTATAGCTGTCACTGATGCTGTTAGTCCCCACAGGCATTCATTATCAATTCATCTGCTCATTATTTCCTCAATGAGCTATAAATTGTCAGAAAATAGGAAAATCACCATTTCCTCAAGCTCAAGGTTCAGAAACAGAACATGTTCTATTTATGTAAGAGGTTGTAAAGGCAACGGCTCCGTGTGCTCATGTGCCTCTCAAATATTTGCTTTGCCTTTGCTTCTCTGCTGTTTCAAATCCATATTAACACAGAAAATGAGTGAATGCATAGCATTTTAACACTGCTCTTCTATGATAATGAAGTTTGTGACCAGACCACTTCATCTGTAATGGACACCTCATAACAAGACACAAGTGGACATGAGGGAGGAAACAAGCAGGAGGTCCAGTATTTTAAGAATTCAATTTTTTCCAGATTTTAATGTGGAAAGTATACTTTTTTGTTTTTGTTTTTTGGGGGGGGGGGGCAGATATATAGAGAAGTGGTTCCCAACCTTTTTCCTTAAGGGGGAGTCTTTTTCTATCATTTAATAAACTGACCCCTGACTCATTTTATGGGTATTTCATATTACATTCCAAACTATACAATTAACCCAAACAGTGAACTCAGTAACTGCAAGAGGTTTGTGTAAAACAAGTGATTTGGATGAATTTTTAACAGACTATTATTGAACAGATGATTCCCTGTTTAGCAAACTTTTGTTTCAATTCTCTGTCTATTATTTATTTATATCATTTTTAACAATCATACAGACTTAATTGGCTTTTTACACAATTTCTGGGTTTTCTTTTCCCTGATGCTTGGCCATTGTTAGATTACACAATTTTCTTCACAGAAGTGAACCAAATGCTGAGATATAGTCCTACTGTGTATGTTTTTAAAGTTTTCATACACGCCTTTAAATCAAGAAGGCCTCACAACCCCCACATGGAGCTTAGGCGACCCCTAGTGGGGGTCCCGACCCTCAGGTTGGGAACCACTGGTATAGAGCACAGTACAGGATAGAGAGCAACTACCAGCAGTCACCAAATATCCCATAAATATCCATGGTCCAATAAAGTGTCGTCTGAAGAAATGAGCCAAACACAATTTTAATCATTGCACACATGTATTTATGAAAAAGCATTAAAGAGCAAACAAAGGGTGGTTATTTGTTTAACATATAGTTTGATATAGATACAATAATGACTTGGCAAGATATAAGTGGATTACACAAACTGAGTAGTTGATTTTTTTCCTTTTTTTTTTCTCTTTCAAAATAACCAAAATATGGCAACTGTCAAGGCACATGTTAGCTTCAGAACATCAACACCGCTGTGAATGAAACATTTGGCTCCAGGTTTTTTTTCCATAGTGGCTACAGTCATGACGTGTCTGTATCAAAGCCCGACATCAAAGAAGGTTTATAGGCTGTCCTTCGCCTCCACAGCCTGCTTCACACTGCGTCCCTCTACAGGAGGAAGAGCGAGGCTGCTCCTCCCATACAACAGAACAATGAGCAACCAGGACAGGAAAGGAGGCCGCATTAATCTGTGCCCTGACACAGTTTAACATTTCACTTAAAATGCTAATTTTTGTTTCCATTTTTGTACTGAAAGGTATTTCCAAAAACATAACACATTAGCTTCTGAAGAAAAGGTAAAATACTGAGTGATTTCCCACAGTGTAGCAGGAATACGATAAAGCTGCCATGTTAATGCTGTTGCTGCTCATGTCAATCCAAACCATAAATGCTGTTTTTAAAGTGTGGATATTACACAATCAGATAAAAAAAGGAGCCAAAACGGACTAAAGAGCACAAACAGGAAGCAGACACAGCAGAGGAAATATGATCTGAATGCACAGTTACACCAGTTCAAATCTCCACATTCTGGATTGTTAATCCTCTGCGTGGTACAGTTCCATTCTGTTCAATGAGAGAAACCTCGCCATCTCTTTAGAGATAGGTCACTGCTGAAGTTAAGTGTTTTCCCTTGTTTCCGTTGTTGTTGTGTAAAGGAAAAAAGGCTTTAAAGAAATACCTCAGAGCCTTGAAATGCACTTAAGGATAAAGCCTTATAATGGATACTGTATTTCCTATGGACATGGCTTCCCTTAAAGTAGTGCAGCTCCAAAGGATTGCCTTAGAAAAACTACTGAGCAAAATATTCTTTCAGATGCTTTATACAAGGCAGATATATTTATATGGAGACACTTTTCAGCTGCCTATTCAGCATGAAGGCACAATAACATATATATATATATATATATATATATATATATATATATCAGGGCGTTGCTGTGCAGGATCACAGAATATGAGAGAATTTATTTGGGTGGGGTTCTGCTTGCAGACTTTTTTTACCTGGCATCTGTGATTGAAGGCCTATGGAATGGTAAAATATGCAGCAGAGCCGTAGGTATGCGAGGCTTTTTATTTTTTTTTTCCGCTGCATCCCCAGATTTTTTTAGGGACTGGGCCATTCCTTTTGAAGTTGTGCCATCAACAGCCAGTTGCCAACATGCAGTACTGCAGACCTTTCAAAGGCTTGAAGAAGACCATGTGTTTAATAGTGGGATGTCCAGGGGTCAGTTGATTGCATCATTGTATTCATCCAGCATTTCTGGGTGGTCACAGGCGATATCAATCACATCACATGGCAAAAGCCACTGCAGGATGGTAACCAAAACCGATGTTTCCTGATTGTGAATTTCTTCTGCTTATTTCTGGACACAGCTGGTCTCCACTATTTGTGGGGAATTCGAGATCTCTCTGCAAGTGGAACAGCATGTCCCATGAAAAGCCACATTCATACAGCACACAGGATAAACAACGTGTCACATGCAGCTGTATTCTGTACATATGAGATTTTTTTAGCGAGCCGAAGCAGACCTTCTGCTGAAACAAATACTATGAGTACGACAACACACACATCAACCACATTTAAGGATTTCACTTAAAAATATACTTGTAATTAATATTGATTTGAAGGCACAGCTGTGTTTCCAGGTAGCTATTCACTTTCAGGATTCATTTGCAGTTTTTCTTTCAGAAAAAACCTCTCCACTTTGTCAGCATTAAAGTTTAGAGGGATATATATATATATATATAAAAACCTCATTTTTCCATTGTTTATATGTGTATAAGTATGTATACTTGGGAAATAAATGAATGTCCCTGGCTGAAAACAAGGAAGTGATTCCCGTCTGGATTCCCTTATAAAAACATATTTCTTTGGCTATTTGGATTTACTTGACCGATCCTCCTAGCTGGCTCAAGCTCCATTCTGGTAAACGCACTTGTGGCTTTATACTTCATTATTATTAATGTTATTATTATTATTAATATTATTATTATTATTATAGTGTATCTTCTCTCAAAACTGACAAGCAACAGTTTTTAAACATTACAGACTGGACGAAGTGTATATATGATACAGGGAGATATAAAACGTGAGTGTATGTATGAGAGTGTGTGATAGGCACTGATACAGGCAAACTATACATGTGTTTTGCCCTTCTGGATTTGTTGCAACAGAAACAACAACATGGCTCGGCTTTACTCTGACAAGTAAATGGTAAATAGACATATTGAAAAGATAGTGATAAATAAGCTGTAAAATTAAATGCGAGGAGAAATAAAAAGAGAATGCAAATTGATAGAGGCATCTTGATATCAATATGTTTGGTTTTCAGTTCCTCTTTTGTTGTTTTTTAAACATTTCTGTGTGCTTTTAATTTTCTTGTCTTTATTACACTGAATTAGTGCTAAAACAATTAGTCAAGTAACCGATTGTTTTGATAATCCAAAAAGATTTTGTGATTCTAGCTTCTCAAAGAATGTGCCACTTTTTGTGTTTCATATCACAGTAAATAGTACATCTTTTGGGTTTTGAAAGGTCTGACAAAACAAGCTACTTGAATATGTCACTTTAGGCCCTTGGAAACAGCAAATGGCATTTGTTACTTTATATCAACAATTAACTGATTGATTTGGGGGAAACAAAAGAAAATGGTTAAGATTGAAAATACATTGAATTATGGCCTGAAAATAATGATTTCTCATTCATTTTCTCCTTTCATTTTTCATTTCCTGTTATAACTTTCTTGCTGGTATCCAGCCCACAGTGGGACATGTTTACTTGTGTCTGTCTGTGGCAGTCCAGGTAGTGCTGAATGCTGAATGTGTGCTCTGACGAGGACATGCAGGGCGGGGCAGTCAGAGGGCTGATTTTGGCGTTCTCCTGGTTGATGGCTGATGTGCCCACCACAGGCTCGCTGTGGCTCCACTGGAAGTAGCAGGAACCTTGAGGGGGACTCTGATCCAGAGACATCTCAGCCCCCCTCATGCCCGAAGACCCTGAGAGAGCCAGGACGTCACCTCCTGCCGGGTTGGAAGAAAAGTGCTGGTTGAACATGCAGCTGCTGTGAGTAACTTCCTGGCCGCATGCCAACCCTCCCTGCTGAGAGTGGTTCAGTCCGGTGACACTCCTTGGCCAAAGGCCAGCACGTGGGAATGTTTGGCTTTCTGAAGTCTGGCTGTGGCATGCTGGCATCAGCTCATGTCCGTTCTGCACGATGCCAGCGTGCGGCAGCTTCTGCGGCTGGCTCTGTGGCCACTGCTGGACCTGGTGGTTATGTGCTTCCAAAGAGGGGCTTTCTTGCAGACATGCTGTGGCAAAAGGGATGGGAATATTAGAGGAATTAAAGTCATTGCAAGGAATCAGGGGTGGCAACAGGTCTACTATGCTGGGTGCTACATTGTTTGGTTGTTTAACAGAGCTCTGCAGCTGTCCATTTGCTGCCATTGCAGGAGCTTGCAAAGTGTTCTGTGGACACATCAGCCGTTGGCCCGACTGTGTCTGTCCAGAAATCCCCTGAGGGCAGCCCATGTGGCTGATAGACGGCTGCCCGCAGCATTGAAAAGGGGCCGAGGCATGAGCTGAGGCGTCAGGGAGGGTGAGCTCTGGGAGCTCTATCGATGGGCTGAAAATGTCCTGCAGCTGCAGATGCTGGAGAGGGGGCAGGTTGGTGTCAGTGTGGGACAGTTTCTGGCTGCTGCTGAATATCTGAGCAGAGTCTATTAAGCTTTGCCCTGTAATCATCGGCCCATTCATTGTATCCTGCTGGTGAGCGTACATACCATTCATTGGCGGGTAAGGAGGATCAGGGCTCGGTGTCTGAAACAACTGTGGGTCAGTGGCTGAGAGCCGGGCAGCCTGAGTGAAGGGGCCCTGCTGGTCATTGTTGGCTGCTGTAAGACAGCTGGGGGGGCTGCTGCTCATACAATCTAATCCCTTGTCCTTGAACAAAACATTATCAATGTAGTCAAATATGTCATTAGAGAGGATGCTGTCCAGCTCAGAACTGACATTGTTCTGCTGACCCTCCTCCTGACTCAATCTCTTCAGGGTATTTTCCCACTCCATCAGCTCTGTATTACCAACGTCCAGATTCTGCAGCACCGTACAGAAGTCGCCATTTTGAACCATTTTCTCCAGGTTGTCGATCACAGTCATCACTGACTGTTTGGCCTCCTCTTTCACTATAGCAGGGGCACTTGTTGTGGCTGTCGTAGGCCCGTTTTCCTGCCAGGTGTCACTGGGAACGCTGACCAGGGCCCGGCTGTCCATGAACACCTGATCCACAGGCAAAGGAGGGTCCACTGGCTGGGTGTAGACTGTTTCGTCCTGTCTCATGAAGCAGTCCACCAAAGAGCCAGGCGTCACATCCTGGTGTTCGTCACTGTTACTAAACATTTTGTTGAACTGAAACTCTGCGATGTCCACCGTGGGGCCGGTGTTGTACAGGACGGCCTCTCCTGTGGTCAAACTGAAGGGAAGCTGCAGCCTCCTCTGACGCAGGTATTCCTCCCCCTCGGCGTTTCTGAAACAGACCAGACAGCAGTTTTATTAGAATAAGCAAGAGAAGTTGTCGAGGAGGTGTCATAGTTTTTGTGCAACAGAAGTTATTGAAGGATCAAACACTCACACTAAAGCTCTCTGATATGCGATGATGAATTCAGGTCTTCCATCTTTGTAGAATAGCTTGGCGTTGGCCTTCACCCACACCCAGCCACCCGACTTACTCAGGAGCCTGAAAACAGTCAGACCGCTCTCTCCCGTTTTAATCACTGTGATAAAAAGACACAAACAACACACAACATCAGGAGATGCTTTAACTATTACCAAAAGGTAACCTCTTCACTTTACATATACTGTCACATACTGTTCTTAGAGCTTTACTAGAAGTGGAACTGAAAATATTATGTTTTCATTGAGGATAGCATCAGGGAGAAAAAGGCCACTGGGACATTAAAATCCCGATGGGGAAACTTGAAGGAGCAAATTCCTTCCCAGCTTTAGATGTTTCTCGACTACAAGCAGAAATTCTAATCTAACTGAAAACTACGTGTAAAGCTCAGTGGGTTACTCAAAACATCAATCTGGGCAGTAGTTAATAAGATATTTCACTCTGGAAACTAAGTGAGATCTTGTTTTGGTCAAATATCTAAAAAAGAAATGTAAACCCAGGACCTTGTTTTCCTTTTATAGTTATTTTCTGCATACAATTTTGAAATGGCAAAATATTTTTGGCAAATGGCATTTTTGGAAAGAATTAGTTTGACGTGTACTTAGATTTTTTTAGTTTAGCCCATCTGCTAACATGGAGGCAGAGGCTTTATGACCTATACCGCAGTCAGCCACCAGGGAGCGTTTGAGATGTTTTGGCTGTCTAGCCTTTGATATGTCGATGGTTGTTGCATCTCCATCATATGCCAGATAATATAAATATTTAATGTAAAAGTCATGTTTCAAATTGCCAACGTACTGCGGATGTGGTTGTCGGCGCAGTACATCATATCAGCTGCATGGATAAACTGGTAGCCAGAGCCTTTCATACACAGTTCAATCTCTGAATAGCCCAGAATAACCTTCCCCCTGTAGAGAGAAAAGACAAAACATTAGGTTTCTGTTGCAAACCTGTTAAAAAAAGTCCATGCGCCAAAATAATAAAGAAGAAGAATGGAAGAATTTGTAGCACCTGCTATCGATGCCCATGGGTGTGAAGTCCAGCTTGTGCTTGCTTTGAAAGAGGAGCATTTTAGCTCTGATCTCCACAATGGCTGGAGGCTGGACAGGCATAGCAATGCTGAAAAGACCCAGCTGAAGTTTGTTACATGCCCCGTTGTCCCTCTGGCCATGGAGGTACTTCAGTCGCCCCTGGAACTTCAGAGCCTGGTTTTAAAAAATAAATAAATAAGATGAGTAACTTTAAAGGGCTTGGAAACAGTTTATCAAGGCACAATAGCTTGTTGTGTGTTAGTTTCACAATGACTCCAATGGAGATGATGTTCAGGTAATTAAGCCACATTACAATGTAATTTCACTAAAAATACTATTCTAACCAGAAAGCCAGAGGAGTTGTCCAGGAGGCAGCGGAAGCGACACACAAAGCTCCTCTCCAGGAAGGAAGAGTTCTCTGGGGGAAGCTGCTCAGGACTGTACATCACTGCATTACCACAAGCCTGCAGGGCTGAGAACGCAGGGAGAGATCAAACATTACACATCAGAACCATTTACCTGAACCACGAACCACTGATTTAAATTGAGTTTGAATAAAAGAATGCTTTACAGTCTCCTTACCATCTGTGCCGTCGGCAGCCGCTGGGGGGTTTAGAGCAAAGTGAAGCTGCTGTCTGAACATGGCCCTGTCGTCAGTATGGATGAGCTCAAACACACTCTGATGAACCACGTCCGACTGTGGGCAGAGGAGAGAACACGTCACTTAGACATGAGGTGTATACCAATTCAGGCTCCTCTGACAGTGACAGAGGCAATATATTCAGCCATTTTCTAACTGATGCATACGTCTACGGGACATGAGCTGGGTCACTGAATGGTTTGACATCCAAATGATATGAATTTATGTTAGACAGCCCTCTCCACCACCACTTCTGTTAACTAAAATTTGAACCAAATTTTGAGTAAATGGGCAAAAGAAAATGCACCACTCTCGTTAAGGAGTTGGTTCATGGAGATAAGCAGTAGGTGGCGCCAATTCTTCAGTCGGAAAACCAAAAGAAGAAGGCGCAAAACAGGATGGAAATATGAAATTTCTGTTTATTTCATGTATTAATGTGAGGAAGGTTTAATCAGATCTGTGTGCAGCAATCATTTATTTATTTGGAAAAAGTGCTTCTACCTCCCATCAAGTGCTCTCTTTTGGAAAAGGATAAAGGATAAACCCACCTCAAGATAGCATAAAACCTTTTTTGATCAAAAGCTGCATTCAAATATGCTGATGGAAATAGCTACTGACATAAATTCAGAAACCTTCAAGTGTCCAAAAGATGAGTGTTTGGCACTTAAAGAATATTGTATTTAACATGACTTTACTCACCTGATGAAAGCCCAGGTAGTCCTTGATTGTGGGAGAGACATAAAACACAGATCCCTCTGACGTGACCACTATCACAAACCCGTTCAGCGCCTGCAGAGGGGACAGACAGTCAGTAAAGAATACAGGTCAGGTATGTTACTAACACAAGACAAAGGAGGCATATGCGTATCAGCTTCACATGGCAATTGTAATGGACACAAAATCACACTGCACACCTGCTAAAGAGAGCAAACAGTGTAAATCTGGGAGTGGAACAGTGGGTGGTAAAAAGATTTCTATCTGCAACTTTTTTTACACAAAGTTGTAATGTTTGCTGCTACCAGAGTTTACAGTAAACAAGGACTCCTGGTGGCAAGGACAGCTCGGAATATGCTTCCACTAGCTGTGAGTCCCCACAGAAAAAACAGGTTTGGCTTGAAAGCAGCATTTTACTATTCAACTTTCATCAGTTTTTAACTGTCAAAAACAAGTACAGATTAAATCCTGTTCTGCTGAAATTTAAAAAGATTTCACTTTACATTGTGAATGTTACATTGCATGTTTGAAATCTTGTTTTAGCTTAAGCCATGCTTTCCGGGGGACACTGAATTGTAAATCCTGCTGCCTGTTTATAATCCAAAGCATCGTCAACAGCTGCTGTTTCTCAAAGGCCCTTTGTGTTGCCTAATCACCGCCTGTTGTGATCATTATAGAGAACAAAGTGTGAAAATGTCCCTGACAGGTGAGCATCAATAAACATGGTGCAGGGCACTTGATGAGCACAGGTTTTGTTAAGAGCCACAAAGCGTGGCCGAGCTTTGGCAAGAGGCACCAAGACAAGCAGCCTCACCTGTCATAACTTCCTCCTAAATGGATAGACCTGGATTAGCTCGACACAATATGACTAGCGCACAAATAAACACGGTCTGACAGTGCATCTGTCCTGCTAACATCAGGCTGTTCAGTTATCAATCAGTCCGTGGGACTTTTTCTTCAATGTGCAGAAGCAACATTCATTGAAAGTGTTTAAAAGGTGTATTTAAGCAACGGCTTTGATCTATTACTCTGGTAGTCGGCCTGTGCTCTGTGGAAGTTTGTGCTCTTTGTTTGCTGTGATCGTGCCATGCAAATGCAGCATAAATAACTCAATGTTATCGAGAGAAAAAAACCCAAAATGAAACTTACTTTCATTTTGTTTAATCTTATTTAGCAATTGTGTGTAATACTGTGTTCTGGAAGGGTGTACGGAACTCAAGTGGCAGACTGAAGTGCCTGTGAACACTGCCTTTTATATAAATAGATCAAATATGCATTTACAACAACCTGTCATACATGGTTCTCTTGTATGAAAGGATTACTGTTGTGTTGATTACTGTACTGTTTTTTTTTTACATATTTTTCACTGAAAAATGCAAAGGATCTTTGCTTCCGCTTGTTTACTAACTTTATATCTATATGAAAATATGATTTCCACATGAAGGAGTGAATTAAGAAGTCAACTAATTACCTAACTTTCAAACATAAAACACAGCTTAAGGCAAATCTTGAGTAATCTTACCGTCTGATCTCTGGCACTGCCTTTACACAATCTAATTGTTGTTATATATCTCTGTCACTTCTCTATTATATTGTGCTCTATTGTTCTGTAGTATGAATGAATGAATGAATAAATGAATGGATCAATAAAAATGTTACAGAAACATGACCCTTTACAAGCAGTGTGTCTGAATGGGTCTTCTTCCCCTCAAGGTTAACTTGTCTCGTACCTGGAGCAGCAGATCCCCCTCAGAGAAGCCTGCAACGTCCGTCTTGTCCCCGTTCTGCCGGTTCAGTCCGGGAAACATCAGACTGCTGTTGCTGTTCTTCATGGTCGCTGCACAGAAGTTGACAAAACAGAAGAGCAAGGTTAGCAAAGTTACGCTGTGCATCCCTCAGCTCAAATCCACTTGCCTGACTGACAACAAACATGATCAGGAATTAAACTGATGAGAGGATTAGGTGGGGGGCACCGGACCGCCCTGAAGGAAAATGTTTCATTTCTATATGTTGGTCGTCCTTTGCATTAGTTATATCTCTTTGACCGAGATACAGTTATTGCTGAGATCTGGGAATGCTCCATCAGCACTGGAACCGAGTCTCTTAAATCCTCAACACAATAGAGTTGTGTGACAGACCCACTGTACACAAATCCTCATAGACCTAATCGTTCTTCCCTAGAAGAGCCCCAAGGAGAGGGAGATATTTGAATGGAATAGCATTAGAACTGTCTCCTTTTTCAAGGTCCCTTTTCTTTCTAGACACTTGGAAAAAGGCCAGTTCACAAAGCTGCAGTCCAGTCCAGCATTCCTTACTGTAACAATAACGTTCTCTTGATAATATAATGGAAAATGCTACTGTTTATTATTGTAGTTGTGTTGAATCAGATGGTCAGCAGGTCACTACAGTTCATTTCTACAACACTGTTAAAAACTCCTGGTTCAAAGGGACTTCCTGTAATTTCAATACATTTTCAAGGAAAACACCTTTTACCTCCTCTACTGTTCATCTTAGGCTGTGTTCAGACTGCAGGCCGAAGTGACTCCGAGCTGATTTGTTCATGACAGTGTAAACAGCACACTGAATCTGATCTTTTCAGTTCTGATTTAGGCCATTTTAATGTGTGGTCCAAATCAGATCCAGATCTGAGCTATAAATCAGAATTGAGCGCTAAGGCCTGCAGTGTGAACGTAGCCTTATTACTCTTTTCTTAGACTTGCTTCTTTTCAAACATCACTGACTCTTACAAAGTAGAGAGCCACAATCAAGACAGACCGTACTAAGGAAGATATACAGTCATGTCTGAAATGTGGCTTTATTGCAATAGCACTGAATAAACAACATGTCTTGGCATTTTTTGAGTCATAAACAACTGCAGAAAAGTTACAGAGGTTCTATTTAATGTATAAAAGCACAAACCAAACACAATTTGTTAGTGGCAACGAATGACTGGTCTATGGGTTAAAAACTAACTGCCACTGTATATTCAGCATAGTGCAGGGAAACAGACAATGGGTCTCTTATATAGTTTACTTAGCAAAAAGTCACATGACAGTAACATCAAATCTTGCATCTTGCCTGAAGACATACGGTATGTCTCTTTTACACATCCCAGATGCACAGTGCAGTGTGTGTAGCTGTTCATTTGGAAGTTAAAAAGTCATATAAACTATTTAATGGCTGAGAACTTGATTTGTGACCTTTGCCTCAGCATGTTTAAGTTTTAGATGAGCACAACAGGTTTATTCTCTAAGGGCAATAACACTCACTGGATTGTGTTGTATATATAATTAGGCCACTTATAAGGCCTGTCCACCAATCACTGTACTTCGACTTGTCAAGTGATTCCCACCTTCATCCGTACCATATCAGAGGTCCTGTGACCTAAAGAACCAGAGGTAACAGGACACCACTGGCTCTCATTTGAGCTCTGAGAAAACAAAGCCAGTTTAGAGATTTCCAGCTAAGGGCATTTCACAAAAACTTGGCAACCTCTGTCTTGTGTTTTTCTATTCAGGGAGGTGTATGTGATACCATTGTTGCAAACTGATGAACAAACTTCCAGTGCAGGCAGAAGTTGCATCATTGTAATACATATTGGCATGTCTAAGTGGGATGACAGCCTGCACAAAGTACAATACCTGTTCGGTCCCACTGCTTGTTTTGGCTTTACCTTTGCGTCTCCTGCCAGTTGGCAAAGTCACTCAGTCCCGGCTGAAAGCCTTCTCGCTGTTCATCATTATACTCTGGGCAGCCCACCATGTCATGTCATGTTTAGATTGCCTCTCAAATTCAGAAGAGTTATGCTGTTGTTCTAATATGGGTTCACATGGGAATCATTTTGCATGTGTATTTTGAAACAGCTGCTGCAAGCTTTACGTCTGAATACGATGCAAACATATGCAAATAAAAGTATAAGTTAGCCGTAGCTAACACACAGCAAGAACAGCATTTTTACATGGCTGTGGCAGCACTTCCTGTTACATTCTGACAACTGGTTATCAGAAGCTTGATCAATTTAAGATCTATCCTGAATTCTTATGGCTAGCTATATTTTAAAATGTAAATCTGCACTGAATTATATACTTTATGGCATACTGTAACCTTTGTGTGTGATTGCTTTTGCTAAGCAGACCACATTTTTACATCCCTGCGGCTGCACTGTGGACCACACTCTTTTATGAATCTATAAATAATCTAAATGTTAGATCATGAGTGTGCAGCAACAGCAGAACAAAAAAGTGAAGCTAGCTATCTGGCTTGAGTCGAGCTGCAGTTGTTGGTCCCCTGCCAGAAGACAGGTTTTCTCATTGCTGGAGAACTGATCTGGCAGCCTGCATATCTGCACACACGTAACACATACACCGAAAAAATAACACACACAAACACACTCAGCCCTCTTGCATCTGCCCCTGGGGGGGTTTTGTAAGCAATAGCCGACAAGAGCGCTTCCCTTATCTGGACGGCCACTACAGGAAAATCCCAGGATATGGCCTCTCCCAACCCGTCCATGCAGTCCTGTCACGCAACCTCTTAAAGGAGGGAAGGGGCCCCTGAACACTCCTCCTGAAACCCAGACACACAGATCCTCCCCGCCCCTCAGCTACAACTCAGACAGTGTTTACACAAACACCCAGACCTGCACAGCCTGACAGTCACACGCCTGCACCACACAAAGCTCACACCTGACCTGACGCACAATGCAACCCGCGCAAACAGCCACTATTAGCATAAAAATGAGAGCTACATGTGCAGCCAGTGCAGGATATCAAAAACAAACCATCAGACAGACCAAAGTTAGAATAACTAACCCTAACCCATATTAAAAATAAACAGATGTGCACACATTCACACACAATTCATTCTTACTGCTTCAGCCAAACATAGCCCATGCCACTTTAAATCTGGATTATCCACCACATCCCTAATGTCGTTTTTTCTCCTCCTCAGTGTTTGCGTGAGTAAAAGGGCCTCTTTGTGGCTGTCTGTTTGTTTTCATACTACTATTCTCCCCTCATCTTTTTCCGCTGCTAACAGCGTAACAGCCTAACAGTTTACGGCACTGCAGAGTTGTTCATGTGCACTTAACAGTTGTTCATGGGGCTGCGGGAGAAATATGTTTAATGATACTTGGCCAGAGAGCTTGACCAGAGGTTGGAAAGACATTCCTGTAAGTTTGTGGGAGGCAGTGCAGGGAGAGAAACAGATTCCCACCAACATCAAACATGACGCACCGCCTTCACAGCAGGGCAGGAAAGGGGTGTTCACATGTGACCAAAATATTGTTGCACAATCCCTTTTTCAACAGTTTGATTGATGTCTTTGGATTGTATCTGTGTTGCAGATAGACACTAAAGCCACATTTCTTTGTTATAGCATGAGGACTGATTCACAGGTCAGCGTGGGATTTTACCAGCACTAACACTAGATAGATGATTGTAGTGCTAACTAGACAATGCATGTTCTGTAGAAAACACAGTGTGAATGCTTACAGCTAAAATAATTTGTACAGCATTGCTGAAATTGCAGTAATGAATAGCCTGAACAATCTCTTAACCCTGTCTGCATAAAACTGGAAACTTGCATGAAGCATTCACACAGAACAACTGGCTCTGGAAACATAGTAGAAAGCACAAATAAGCCCAGCTGACCAATTAGAGGCTTGCAGTTAGCTCTGATAAATAGTTGAATAGCTGCAGTCCACTGTGGTGAGAGCATAACATAGAGGTGTCCCTCAGTTCAGTACTAAGATTCTTTTGTCACTGACTGTGTCGTTCATTCACTTTTTCTCTTAGCTATGCAATTGCATCAGCAGTCAAACACACTTCAGAGAGTACATTAGAAAGTGAATGCACTGGGATTCTTTCCTCACTGCTACTGCCTGTCTTCCCTTCAGTACTATGTTCAGCCTCTTACTGATTCAACCTGATATGTTTAGTTCAGTACAAAGTTTGTAAGGTTATAGCTCAGAAACCACTTATTTTGAACATTAATCACATTAGAATTGTTTCTGTGGCTTCTGTGGCCTTTTAAGAAGCTTTTAATGAGGAAGTAACATACTCGTGGATCACAGCTGACAATGATCTCAGTCACCAGTGAGGGGATCTCCACTGCTAAAAGCTACTGATTCAGTCAATGACAACAGTGGTGATTCAGTACAGCTTGCTACTCTTCACATGCCAGCTTCATATGGGGTGTGAAACAAATGAGATTCATGCTACTGGAGAAGAGCTGCAGCTGCCCTGACCAAACCAGAAGCAGTTGCTAATGCAACTTTCCATGCAAACATTAACAATTGTGTGTGTTTGAAGGACAAGAATCAAAACCCTAGGTCCCCAGGTGTGGTGTCTGATGAGGACGCAATCCTGCGACACCCATGAACTCCTAGACAGTGGTAAGTTTTAAACATGTGATTACTGTAAAACCCAGATCAAAAGAAAGAATGGAACTCTGGCTAAAACAGCCCCAATAACATATAGCATATACTAAACATTGTTACGCTGCTCTAAAAGCTTCTTCCAAAACAATACTCTTGGAACCGAGGTGTAATTTGACACCAAGAAAGGCCACTTTTCAGCATCAAACTGTAGCTTCCTGTTTCAGAAAATAGGCCATTATAGGATTGGTGAACTGCAGAGCGTGCTTTTGAAGCAGGATTCACTCCAGGCAAACATCCCTGTCACTCAGGGAATGAGGCAGCATTTAAAGGATTTGGCGTCTTTTCATCATGGGGTTATTAAGTGAAACACAAAGAACTATGAGGGGCCGGACTTCTTGTACACGCAATCCAGCCTGACTCAGTTAAAGTAAAGACAAACAAGTTCAAATATAAAGTAGTGCTTGAAACACTGAATAGTGGTGAAAAATACAGGCATAACTACCTTGAGTCTTTGGGCAGTGTTCACTATGCAGAATGGGGATAGAAAAATACATAACACACAATGAAAAATAAAAGTAAACCTAAACACTAAAAACCCCTAAATCTTGTAAATGCTTCAAGTTGAACTAAAATAACCTTTGTACACTGTGTCTACTTTAAAGTATTAGCATGTGGTATAGAGTTGGGACACACTAAAAGAGAGAGAAAAAGGAAATGCTGTCACGGGTTGGAAGTCCGCCAGATTCGGAGTGAGTATAAAGCATGCCAGCAATGCATAGGGGAATATTATCTTGATTTGAAAACATTTAGTTCCAGTAGATCCTGTACAGAGATCTCTGTTCTCACGCAGATGTGCAGGAAAGGGCAGTGCTTGCAACAAATAGCAGCCAATGAGCTGGGTCACTCGGTGCACAGGTTCAACCTCCCATTAGTTGTTTGATTAATGTCCCCGTTTACTTCCAGGACTTTAGGGGAAGGAAACAGCATCCAGTTTTTTCAGGATTAGACAAGTGTCATCTCGTTATGTCACAAGGAAAAGAAAGAAAAAGGGGCATGCAGCTTTGGGTGAAAAACAGAGCTTTGCACAGCCGGCCCAAGGCTTATTATCCATATAGAGGCAGTGTTTCGCAAGAGCATGCTGCTGGATTTTAAAGGGTTCTTACAAAATTGGGGAATGTATGTTGTTTTGTTGTATGTATGTTGTATTTTGATGTTCATTTGTGCATTACATTGTGGCCACGTTGCTTGTTATCACACCTTCCACCACTGTTTATGGTCCAGAAGAGCCTTGAGACAGCCCTGCAGCTTTGAAAAGGTTTTGTGCACTCTAGCACAAGGCCCACGAGCAGACCTCGATGATCAAAATAAACAGTGATTATATACTATTCAAGACACAATGTGTGTTTTGGTGCTGCTGGTACGGGAGTCTGGGGGCATCTGTTTTTTAATCAACACTGAGCTATTTATGGCTGTCTGGGCTCTTTTTATCAGCTTGAAAAGTAACATCAACGGTTTCAGGCTGGGCACAGGTTGCTGTGTTAGGCGTGCCTCGCGCAATCTATCGCTAAAATGATCTTATCAATCTCCAGGAGGTCAGTCAAAGAAAGGGAGGGAACAAAGTAAGGCAATAGTCACATATTTGGATGTTATCATAAATGCAAATTATAATCAACATTAAGAGCTAATTTACTGTCCTGTTTAACTGTTTACATTTTCAAATTCCTTCCGAACCCTGACAGGTTTGGATCATAGTCCCAAAATAAATGTAATAATACATCTGCTGTGTTTCTGATCCCCCAACCAAGCTTTGAGTGGGACGACAGCTGATTTTGGTTGGGCGCATAAACAAACAACAGCATTTTTTGGAAGACTCTAAATGTCACTGAAAGCCTTGGTGGGCGAGCTCGGCTCCGGCCAACAGAGGAACCAGAGAAAACGTGGTTTGGGTATGAAGGGAGATGTAGCGCTGTGGTTTAAAACTGGAGAGACTGAGAAGAAACCTTCCAGAGAATGGAAATTGGAAAAAATGAAAACATGATTTAATCTGTCTCCCAGCGGTTGCTTGCATTCTCACGATATAGTGAAAGGCGAGTCAGGAATCAAGAGCCGACAGGCAACTTCTTCTGTCCCCTCAGTGAGATGTCCTCCTCTCACATATTATGATACTGAGCTGACAGGTGAATTATGCTGAGGTTTTAAGTAAAACACACGTCTTTCAAAAAGAAGTATCCTCATAATGAGCCCATTGGGATTCAGTAACAAACAAGACTGGGCTTTCCCATACAGATACTCTCTCCTCTAAGCTGCAAATGTTTGCCAGGACTTAAAGTATTGTTTTTACCTCTTTATTCCTTCTGTTACACTGTTATATGTACGAGTTTGTGCATACATGGTTCAGATATCCCAAATACCAAATTATATCGAATTATAGCACATGATACGGTGTTACCACATCAACTATGATTGCTAACAGGCCCTGGATGTTTTCAATGAGCTCGGAAAGCCAGTCCACATTTTTCTCAAATTTCTAACAGCGTCACACAAATATGTCAGCAGCAGCGAGCCACAAGCCTTTCAAAATATCCAGCGCTGCCTCATAAAGTCACGCTATGAGGCGAACAGTCCAGCACGCTCAGAGGGATCTGCCATTTCAAGGTGGCCATAAATAGCCTGTTTCATTATCAGCTCTTTAAATCTCACTCGTTCCCCTCGAAATTGCTTATGTTTGTTCTCTTTTCTAAAGCCTTTTCTTTCTACCTAACGATTTACGGGACCCTTATCTTAAATTCTAGGCATGTCCCCACTCGAGCACCCATCCCAGGCTTATGTTTTGACTGGGATAAACCCTGAGAGTAGACATATAGCAAAGACTCTGCTTGGAATTCCATCGCTGTATACAGCCATCATCTGTCCAAACATTGTGCAAATTCATCTGGTCCAACTTGATACAGATGACTGAACTGGGGCTGACATTTAGTTGGAAGTTTAGAGGTTATCGTACTGCACAGCTGTTGCAATGTGTGTGTATCTTTAAATGTGTCTGTTTGCTTTCTCCACTTTCTCACAAAAACGTATTTTTGGTGAAACGCCTGCTGACTTGGTATTACATGTATGCACAGTGTAGTGTAGAAATATTAAAACACATCAGAACTTTGCAGCTATGTATGTCTTTTCTGATAAGGGCAGTAATTAGACAATGACTCAGGCCATCGTGTCTGTGAAAGTGTTTTTTTTTTGTCAGTAAGCCAGAGCATTCTCAAACATTCCTCTAAGGTTTCCTCATCATTTGATCCCGTTTCTCTGTCTTCATTCCTTCACATACATTTCCTTAACATGTGAATTTAGTAAAAGGGAAGCCTACATTCACTGGTAATCATTTAGTGAGTTGCACTGATGCTTATGGTGCACTTTCTTTTAAATAACAATCAGAATTCACTCTGTTATGGAACAGATCTAAACCCATATTATAGCACAAATCTGCATCTGGCCACCTGTACCAGCTCTACCACTCAAAGGCAACATTAAGACATTCAAAGATCAAAATGCCACACTCATCTCACAGTCTTTCCACATTTATCTATTTGGATGATTTCAGTCTTGCTTAAACAGGTCTCCATACTAAGTAGCTCTAGCAGTTGTGTGATCTAATCAGCAGCAGCCTCAGTAATTCTCCACCAGTACAGGGACAAATGAAGTGTTTAAAGAAATCTTTGTGAAACATAAAACTAGCACCTCCAATTACTTTAATGCTTATTTACACTGGCCTAATATCATCAAATAACCTCTGTGCTGAACATGTACTGAACACGTAATGAGCACTGTAATTTATACAAACCACTGACTCCAGTAAACACTAGTCCTGTGCCATGAGGGTTTTATTTATAATATTTATCAATTCAACTTCTGAACAGTAGGGGTGTAAGAAAACATTGATGGGCTGCATACAAAAGTAAACCTTTTTTACTCAGATTTTATGAATATACTATTAAACTTTTCCTAAAATATATATCGCCTTGCTTACAGTATCGCAATATAGCGCAATATCATGATAACATCTGTATCGTGATACCTATCGTATCCCCAGATTCTTGCCAATACACAGCCCTAATGAACAGCATAACTATAACAACTATGTTCTTGAAAAGCTCAATAGATCATCTACTAGTTTGTATAGATTGTAAATCTGGATTAACGGATTAATGTTCTGTCTGTCATTAGAGTAGCTGCAACAAGATCACCTCTAATCTCTAATCTTGCAATTAGCCTAATTTCTGAACCAAGTCTGAGAAATCAAGGCTCTGGATGGAACCAGTAACTAGTAACCTGTCTCACTGCACCTTGATTACATTACTGAAAGTAGATAAACAAAACACTGAGAAACACGATGCTGCAATCCAATACCACCTAAAAAAGAACAACACACTTTTTTGACTTCCATTGTACACTTATCAAACTGCCATGTCATCAGTACAAATACGATCCCTTTCAGCAGGACTTTTCAAAACACTTAGTTGGCGTAAAGTGTCATGAGACACAAAAAGAAAGTTGGCATGGCCGATACTGCATATTGTTATTGGTGTATCACATGTCCCATTCGTGTCAGTGCCAATAGACAACTTAATCTCTACATTCTACTGCTAGTAGAGACTCCAGTATGCAGTGTAGTTAGCTACAATTTACCACTAAACCATTATTTTATAATGTACATTTGCATGACATTAGTACCGCTTAAGAATCCTTTCACTTCTTTTGCACAAACACATACATTCTTTCTCACACTTCTTCAAGGAGTCAAAGTTGAAGAATTCATTCTAATTTTATTCAGTTTACAGCCCTGGTCACCACAAGAGGGAAGAAGCCTGTCATGTGTCTAGACCCAAACTTGACCCACATCACTGTGTCAGTCTGAATATCAGTAATCCAAGGCAACCTTCACATACATCAACCATAATGCAGTTAAATGTGTAGTCCATTGATTAAGTATTACATTTCCATAAAGTGGGCTCACAAGAGAGAGACTGAAGAAAGAATAGTGACAGCAGCACACTCTAAGGTCTGACATTTTAATGGCTAGTGTGGCTCAGGCTTCAAAAAAGTGTGAGCCTAAATGACTCAAAATGCCATATTTTCCCTGGCAGGAAAGCGCCAACATATTTGTAACTGCATGTTCCCAGTTAGTAACTAAAGTGTTCGGTTGAAGCACAGATTATTTCATTGTACTTGATGAACTCCAGAGCCACAGAAGGCTTTATACAACTGTTTTCACAGGCTGTGTAAAATTGGCAGTGCAGTAATGCGAGTGAGGTGCAGCTTGTATTCTCAATATGCTCATAATGACTCAGATGCCAGTGTCATGAAAGGGCCGTGAACACACTGAACCATCTATGACTATCAGTTTTCCCGCAGCAATGTGAACTGCTGAATGAAAACATACCATAGACGTTCTCTTACTGACATGCTTCAAACTCCTTAATGCTCTTGAGGCTACAACATACTTCCTGTTCTTCCAGCAAACAGCCTGCTAGCAGCTATTTACCGAGTGGTGTGTCTTGATCTCAGAAAGCCATAAATATATTGAAGTGGAGGGGGTGTCTTCAGCCAATAACTCACAGACTCTGCTCCCAAGCACTGAAACATAAATATTAAAGGAACGGTCCTGTAAGCAGCTCATTAGCTATAACTGGATTGTTGTATGTGTATCTGAATAAATGAATGAGTAACAGAACATTTAATCAACACTGTGTTTCTGGTAGCAAAATGAAATAAACATGTAAAGCGGTCAACAGTGAGTGCAGATACAGTGACAAAGCAGCAGCATTTATGAGGTGATGGGTTGCACATGGGCAGTGTGATGTGACATGTGATTTAGATCTTGCCCTCCGCTGCTACGGGGCCCAGACCGTTTTCAGTGTGCCTGATTACTGCTGATGTCTGATGAACTGAAGGAGAGGCGTAGTAGGAGTGTAGTAAGGAAGTGTCAGGGAGAAGAGGAGTGGCATAGACACTGAGAGATACCTGCAATGTATACAGCCGCACAAAGAGGGACAATAAAAATGGCAGCTCATCAAGTCCTCTACGACTGCCTGAGGAGAATGACTGGAGTTTTTTCAATAAAATTAAATCATATTAAGTCATATCATAATCAAAAGCAATTCAATGTTTTCCATGTGAAATTAAAGTCAATAGTTTTGGTTGGGGGGAAATCATTTCAGAAGGCTTAGTGATATTGGAAACAGAAGATGACCCAGTGCTGCAGAGAAAGTCAGCAAATGTCACTGTGGCGGAAGGATGGGTGACATAAATGAGGAGGGCAGTATTCTGGGATTGGTAAAAGCTCTGGAAAATTCCAAGAGCAGTTCTTGCATGGACAGCTGTTAAACTAGAACTCATAAACAACAGGATCTGAGGCAACAAGCACAAAACTTTATACTATACTCTATTCGTTGCATCAGATTTCTAAAGCATCGTACACATATTGTTCTCTTTTACACTGGCATAATTAAAATGTCTAGGGCTGAGACTGCAACATGTACCGCCATTGGAATTCAACCTTAGACATGAGATTCAGTCTCTTATCTTCACTTTAATTTTCACGTACTCATCGGGCACTGTGAAACCAGGAGTGTGTGTGAGGTGCACACATTCTCACTGCATTTATCACTACCAGTTTATGTTTGAGGGACGGTATTTGCATAGTTTTAGTGTCATTTACATCTGGCTGCAGGTGTTTGATAGGAGCTTGACATGACTCCACTGATAATCCACATATGCCGTCTGTCCATATATACTACAGTAGAGGCAAACCATGCAGAACCTACCTTACATGGAAACTACTTTTTTATGGGTTATTTGAATGATCGATAAACTCTGTACCTGAGAGATTACTGTATCTTTCAAAAGCGTAACGACATAAGCTGACCAACTTTAGTCTCCTCTTCATAAACACATACTATACATTCTTTCTTGATAGCCACCAGCGGCATGAATCACGCTTAGAAAAGAGCTGTCTGCATATTCTATCAACAGATTTACCACTTCAAGCTTACTTAAAGCAAGTAATCAAAGCTGGAGGAAAGTTTATCATAGGTTATAAAGTTGTAAATGTGTGTGGAAAGTTTATGGAAACGACTATCTGAAATGATGGCGCAACTGCTGTACTTCAACCTATCTCACTTGCACAGTAAAAAAAGTAGGCAAAAGGGTGTGAGAACAAGCAGCACTGGAATGTCACAACTCCTCTGACTGCATTAACGTGTCCATTCATAATGGATGTTCACACTGCAAACAACTTGGCTAACAAGAGAATTACAGTCTGCAGCTACAGACTGTTTACATTTTCTTTTTTTAGTATTTCACGGGGTTGTCACTGCGGGCTCTTGTAAAAGCTAGCTGTTTGATAACATATTAACAGGTGCTTACTAGGTTGCACTAAATACATTATAGAAGGATGACTGCTATTATGTACTACTACCCTAAGTGGTAGTACATTGGTAGGACAGAAATACCTGTATGTCCAATCCTGAATACAGTTTGAGCACAGGTAGGCGGCTGCTTCAGTGCAACTCCTTTCATTCTTTTATTGAAAACACATCCTTTCTAGAACTTTTTTATACCAATCACTATGTAGATTAGACTAGTCTAAGCCATTTCATTTGTATTTTGCTGGCTAGCACAGAAGTCACTAATCCATCCAAGATTCCACAGGGTTTTTGTCCACAGAGAGCACAGAGTTAGTGCAACGTGTAGAACTGCAAGATCACAAAACAATGCACAGAAAATGCACCGAGACAAGACACATACACTCTAACAACACCAGTAACTTACTCAGCCGTCCATCTGCCAACACCTCACCTAAAATGTCTGTGTAACTCAAAGAACACTATCATCTGCAGCTCTTGGAGATGTTATATGTGTGAATCACATATAATTGACTCACACATGACTCATCAGGTCTCCAAAGCCAAAGCGAGGATGTCTGCGAGTTTAATTAACTTCCTTTTTGCTTTGTTTTCTAAATGCTTGGTCTGTACGTGAGAAAGTCTGATTGATGTTCTCTTTTGTTACTCTGTATGTTGACTATCAACATACACTGAAGACTTAAATCTTGAAAAAAACATCTTATACTGATTTTTCAAACTGACTGTTGTTGCTGTTGCTTATGGACAGGGTGGAGTAAGGTTACAGGTATTTAGGATGTGTTGTTTCCTAAAACCAGATTCCTGCAGGCTTCTCATTCCTGCCTTGGCTGTCAAGTGCCAGTAAATTTGCATATATTGCTCAAAAATCTGTTCCAACCATTGCGAGAGCTGGCCTGGTTTCCTTCATCAAACTTTAATTCTTCGTAACCCGCCCTACCCAAGCTTGAATCCGTATCTTAATCCATGTAGTCTAAAGTCTTAATTGCTCAAGAGGATGGATATAAAGCAATTACGAAACAATGCCTCAACTAAATTTCTATGCAAGTGAACTATATTCATTCTAAATTAGCAGTTATAGGTTCTAGTATTGGTATTAAGGTTCACACCTTTGAAGTAGCTCTTGACCCTCAGGTATCCCACGCTGAGGCGAAGGACCGACAGTTTGTCCAGACGAGAGCGAATCTCCTCAGAAAAGGGCAGGAGGTCCGTCAGCCGGTCCAGCTCCCCGTTCAGCCGATCCCTGTGGCGCTTCGAAGGGTTTGATTTAACGACTTCATTACCTTCAGTGGGCTTCTTTCTGTGGAGCGTGAAAAAAATAGAGCCGGTTATCTAAGTGTTAAATCTGCAGTGATTCTGTTGACTGATCCCTGCCACAGCATGCCGTCTGATGTGGGGTGCACTGTGATTCATAGCCATATTCACTTTAGCAACAGCTTCAAACCTACTCAGGGGGGAAAAAAAGAGACAGCCATATATGCAACTAATAAACAGTGCGGTTCAGGTGAGTCAGCAGTACACCAGCTCCTGTGATGAGCACCAGATCCAGGAATGCTGTCAGAGCCTCACGAGAGCTCTAGTTGTTGATTGCAAACAGGATCCTCATTTAGGCTGGAACACAGTAACAGTATCACAGAGACGGATCACAGACTGAGATGGTGGAACCTCACCAGTCCAACAACACACTGACCTGCCTGGCCCCATGACACAGCACCGCGCTGCAGCTGGGGCCTTCCAACTGCACTACCATTCTGGAAGTACCGCACTAGGAATCGAACCTTTAGTCTCAACGGGACATCCAGTGGAGATTGGGTAACGTAGAAGCATTAGAGGCCAAGCATTAAAAAGTACGATGCACTTATTTTCACTTCTTCTGTGTTGAGACACCAAAATATCTCCAAGCTAAGGAGGAGTGATGGGAATGGGGAACTGGTTCCAGTGGAGAACCAGAATCCTAAGCCACCAAGAAATTCCTTTTTATCAATGCAAGCATGTTTTTCCCACAGTTGTGCATGATGTCAAACTAATGTATGCTGCTGGGAACTTAGAAGAAGAAGAAGGAATCCTGGAGGAGAGGAAGACACTGTATTCAGCCACAAAGAATCCGACCGATAGGCAGAATCAGTAATGGTATTAGTATCAATAAAAGGCCCTGCTAAGGATATGTTGAGTCAGCCAACATGTTATGTTATGGCGGGTTCATGGTCTAACATGAACCCGCCTGTATGTTTAACTCAGACTTTTAGTCAACAAAAAATATGGGAAAACTGGATACTTTTTGGAACTGTTAAACAGTGAAAACTACCTAGCTACAGTAACTATCGGCTAACTTGAAAACAACAGAGTGGCGTAAATATAACATTGCTACCACAAGTCATTCCATTGGCTGCTTATGTAGTTTGTCAAAATGGAAACCACTTTTTTAGCATGACAGCAGCTTTATTTTCTCTGCCTGACTTTCACTTTGGGGGCAGCCGTGGTCGAGACCACCCATGCTCAAGTGCAAAATACAAACTAACTGGATTTTCTGGAGATACATGTCATTACTCACAAATCAGACACACATGCTACACTGGGAGTGAGACCAAGTGAAAGGGGGCAATGGGGACGACACACAACACCACTGTTGACACTCCTCCACTACACACCTGCTGACAAATACAGTACAGAGATAGATGTGTATTTGATCACAGCATCTCACATTCATGCCTTCTTAGATGAGGGGATCTTATACATAAATAAACATCCTGTGAATAGTGCTTGATGTGTCAGGGTAGTGGTTCATTCTAATATGATTCCAATAATAGATGAGACATGATTACTATCAATGTATTGTAAGAGCTTATGGATAACCTCTTAAGCAGGAGGAGTGTTTCCCTGTATATATTTAGGAAGAGGAGCCAATTCTAATCACATTATCGTTCAGCGTCAACACCTTATCCAGGTCAATTATCACCACGGCATAGCTGCACTTTCAGGCTGCACAGTCTCTACCGTTCCCTTCATTTCTCTCTTGACTGAAACTGTGGTTAATGATAGGCTATAAAATGTCCTCCTCTGCCACTGAATAGTCCACAGGGAATGCAGCCTAAACTTGATTGCTGGCTTCAGACCCGAGCCGTACCTTCTCAGAGGAGCGGGACTGATCTCACTCTCAAGAAATGCCCAGTGGAGACAAAAGCCAGCATTCAGAACTATTTTTCCACCTTGATTTGCCATGGATCACGGGGTTGAGCAGCAGACATCAGGACGTTCATTGTTGGAAAGGGGGATGTTTTACCTCATCCCTCCATTTCTATTTGGACTGCTTATCTCAAGGGCAAAAGAGTGGAGATCTGAACCCAAACAACTCTGTCTCAGAGCCTGCCATATTGACACTGACATACATTTGTCTGCTGAAGTAGGTGGAGCATCTGCCAGATCCAAAAGGATGACTCAGTGGCTCAACAGTATGAGAAGCGTGTTTTCTATACACGTTTGGCTGCTGACAAACACAGACTGCAACTTTGGAAGAAGGATAGTTTACAAAAGCAGGCTGGAGCCTGCAGAGAGCTTTCCAGACAGGGGAGAAAATAGAATATGGGGAATGCTGCTCTCCAGTTGCATCATACAGCGCACGACAATACAAAGAAGCAGCACGAATGTGCACAAAAATCAAGAACAGATACAATGCAATCCAGAGGAGCTTCAGAGCTGTTGAGGGGCAACAGCGGGACACAGCAGGAGTGCATTCAGCAACCTTCTGGACACACAAACTATGGATGTGCAGCAGCGTTTGAAACGTGTGCATACATACAGCAGAGAAGTGGATGCAGAGGTTTCTATGAGAAGTGAGAAGGCCATTGAAAGCACCATCCTCTGGGAGGGAGCAAGCCACAAACTCTTCACAGCCAGCTGTCAAACACTGGCTTCAGGTCAGGTCTGCACCAAAGTGTTTAAACGCTCTGGGACTGGTTGGGGCTGAAATCTCTGGCCTGAGTAACGCTCTTCTGTCGCACACCACGCTGGTTGCTTCCATCTTGTTGTCAAGCATGCAAAGGGTTTTTTGGAAGAGCGCGGGTCTGGGAAAAAAAAAAAAAAGAGTAGCCGGCCTTTGTTTACATTGCATTCATTTGGCAGACACTTCAGTACAAAGCGACAACCCTTTCCACACCCACACATCAGGAGCAATTTGGTGTCTTCCTTTAGGGGACTTTAGGGACAGTCGGGGATCGAACCTCCAACCCTACTCTTACTGGCCTTCTATTGTACCACCTGAGCTCTGTTTTACCCTGCTCCACCATGCACACATTAACTGATAGTCGAGCAAAGCTTCAACATAAACAACGACCTTACAGTAAAATACTGTTAGCTGTTAGCTGCACACTCGTCATTTGGGCTTTATGTGAAGCTCATGTGCATCATTCCTATAAGAGTGTTACATAAAGATTGAAAACGTGTGTGTGCTGTTTATGAGGACTCTTTGAAAATGAAACAAAGGGCAAAGAACAAAGGGCAGCTTTGTTGCTTACTGGGAGTGTTTTGGTGTTGTGCCAAACCTCTTATCAGGACGTCTGCCTGGAAGTGTTTCTCACAATAACTTTACATTACTGTGCAAAACGATACGGGCATAGGTGACACAGGTTGTCCCTATGAAAAACTAATGAATAGGGGCGCTCTAAGGCGTAGAACTCAATCTAATATCCACATAATCCACATTCACACACACACACACACACACACACAGAGCATGCAGCACAAGCACTGCAATCAATCCCTGCTGCCTCTCGTCCTTCACTGGTCACTGTGGGAGACTACAGTTGGGGTACAAACATGGGCCTGTGACACGATGATGGTCACCAGTTTGGAATTTGTGCGTTTGCTTTTTTTTTTTTATTCGCAGTTAAAGCACATGACCCAGTGTTTAAACCATTTGTGTGCAGGAGGACTAAAAAGCTGTACGAGTGGAAGACGTGTCCTCTTTTAAACAAAATGCTGCGCCGAATAAACTTTTAATAATACAGCAGGATGCATGGCGGAGGAAACTGGCAACATGCACAGAGGGCGTCCGGGTAATAAAACAGAGAATTTGGATGGGCAGATCTGCCATGGAATGCCCCTGTGTAGTGACCACAGCGTTTTACAGTCGGGCTCAATGATGCCTTTGTGCAGCTGAGCCCAGCTGGCCGTCCAGGAAACCTCAGTCCTCACTGCACAGCCCCACATCTCCAGAAACACAGACGTCTGCACACAGGCCACCTTTTTATTTTGGGATTGACACTGGGAACAGATCACGATGAACAGATGCATCCACACGACACTCTGTTGACTCGTAGTGCATCTGTGTTATACAATATGATTTCAAATCAGTTATTAAGAGTGTTACAACGGCCACGTGTTTACATTACTCACTATGTAAACAAACCAACAACCTGTTGTCTATTGTTAATGCCTGTATTAAAAGAGATCAAGTTAGAAGCAATCGCAGGAGAGAGACATTTTGTGTCCAGCAGCAAAACTTCAGAAATCAACATTTACATATTCAGAGATTGTGGAAGGTTTAAAGAGGGGGAGGGAGGAGAGGACTGGGTAATGTGGAAATGATACTGTTTTGTGAGTAAAAAACACATATTATAGTTTCGAGCAGACAATTTGTATATGTCTTAATACATGTCTGGAGGGGGTCTTTAAGCATGAAACTCTGGGTCAGCTGACACCACTCTATTTTTGGTCTCCACCAACTCTTGAGAAAAAGACTCAGCTTTTCAGGAACTAAATGCTCCACTGTGTTCACCGGCCGGTTGCTGACTGCCTGTGTGACCCATGGAGGTATGAAGAGAACTGGATGCAGCGTTGGAGGCAGCTCTCCGTTCACTCCTATAAAAGCTGCTCAGAGGCGCAAAAAGCCACTCACCGCTACAAAAAAATGACCTGCACGAACGGCCACAGTGGCCATAGAGGATGCCGAGCTGGCTAACTTACTTGGTTGATATATTAATCATTTTTGGGGTTGAAAAGCTCGGAAAAAAACCTCCACTGTAGTACGGCCCATCCTTTCACAATGTAGCCCCATGGGAAAGTCTTTTCAGGCCAGTGTGCATCGTGATGGACGTCACTCCTGTAGTTCCACGGTCTGGCCACCATGTCAAACTGGCTTCAAAGGCCCGCTCTCTGCCTGGGGCTGGGTCTTGCTGCTCCACAGGTAGCGTACAGTGGGTTTATCACAAGTATTTAAAGATAGGTATTCTGATACTTAATAAACAAAACCAGTATTCAACACTTGTTGCAACCCCACAACAAGAGAGTCCCTCAAAATAGTGCGGTAATGCAGTAGTCAGACTGACCCTGGACCAGCTCCAACATTAAAATGCTGCTGTATGTTGTCACATCAACACTGGAGAGAGCCAGTGTCTGAGCCTCTGCTGCTGTTACTGGTACTCCTAACTAACTGTCCAGTCCCGGTTTGCTGCTGCTGGTTGGGGGGGGCAGAGGAACAGCACACACATCACACAGCCAGCACTGATCCCAAAACCATGAAGCGCGAGGCCGTATCAGATTACAATAACATACTCGGAGCCCGCGAGCCCTCGCCTCCCTCCGCCCCCCCGCCCTCCTCGGAGCATCGCGTGAGAGCAGCAGCCGACTCTCCAACTTGATTGTGATTAATGCGCGAGGGCAAGATATCCATGCCAGATCCAAGAGCTAGACACATTCTTAAGGTAGTCCACTGAAAGCGCAGAACCAAACCCAGACCGTAACCCCGAACACAAACCCACACAGCCGGGAGTCACTCGTTATTCTGGCGAAGGTTGCTTTTGAGTTATATACCTCTATAAACTTGACATCGGTCGGTTTATCTCCATTTTCTCTCTAGTTTGTGCTCACCTTCTATAACTTATAGCGCAGAGCATTAGTTAGGCTTTCGCAGGTGGCGCATTTTCTAGTCAATGGGAAAACTTTATCTTTAATAAAGACAGCAAGTTTCTCATATAAGAATAACCACAAGTGTATAAAGTAAAGATTAAAGCTCTTAAATCATCACTGTGTTCAGAAAGACATGTCTTACTGTCTGGGAGCAGGCTTCTTCCTCTTCTTGTTAGCGTAAGAGTTTCCCAACATGGTGTCACTTCGTTTAATGCTCAAAAACTTGACGTTAGGCTAATGTTTGTGCGGCTCATTCACTCCTTCGCTACAGAGGCTTCTTCCTTCCATACGGCGACAGACAGTCGGCGGTCCGTAGTTTGTTCAGCCAGTGAGTCAAAGTCCCATGTTAAAAAAAACAACAAAAAAAAAACAGCCGGGGTCCGCGCGGGTTTGCTGCCCCGCTGACAACTCCCGTGGGCGGTCACTGCCACTGACCTTGGTCGGCGGTGCGGCGAGAGTGAGCCCGTAGACCGAATGCTGCTCAGCTCTGAGACCTGGGGGGAGGAAAGGGAGACTTCGAAAAAGTTTGGCGTATGATTGAGCCTATGTCCAACCCCCACCTCTGGATAAACAGCGCAGCCTTGTTATTATAATTCAGAGTCACTGGAGTTCGCTGCTTTTCTCTTGCACGGGGCGTTTTCAGGAAATGTGTATGTACAGTCTGTCAGAGCTGCGTTTTAAGGTGGACTGGACTCTTTGTGAATATCACCTACAGTATGTTCGCTTCTGCTTTTGTAATATGCAGATTGTGTTGGAATTTTTTTTATTCAGTTCGGAAAATATGTTCTTTGGTTGAGTTTTCTGACCACAGCAGGAAATATAATATAAAACCTTCCCTAATAGCTTCCAATATATATATTACCATATTTTTGTAACTCCCTATAATCTGGCTCTGCTTTCCACTTACTATACTATACCTGAATATCATACTGTACAGCAGTGGTTCCCAACCTTTTTCCTTAAGGGTCCCCCCCTATATTTAATTTTACATTCAACAGTGAACTCAGTAACTGCAAGAAGTCTGTGTAAAACGAGTGGTTTGGATGAACTCTGAGCAGATTATTTTCTGTTTAGGAAACATTTTATACAATTCTCTGTCTGTATTATGTTAAGAATCAGACTCACTCAGCTTCGTTTTTGACAAATTCAGTGTTTTTGTGTCCCTGATTGTTCTATTAGACAATTCATTTACTTCCTTACTTTTCTTCCCAGAAGTGAA
>NW_023340095.1:23014030-23025746 GCF_004916995.1 Morone saxatilis | reverse complement strand
CTGTGTATATTTTTAAAGTTTTTTAAGCACAATAAAAAAGGCCTCGCTACTCCCTAGTGGGGGTCCCAACCCAACTGTACAGAGCCCAAAAAAACAGGTCAAAAATATACATAATAATGGCAGCTTTTCATTAAATGGTCAAAACTATGTTACCACTCAAACTTACTATGTGGACACCAAGACATTAAACCCATATGTGATTTAGCATCTCATCCATTCCTCTCTGGTTTTAGGACTTCCACCAGATTATGGACCCTGGCCAGGGATTTGCTCCCATTCAGCCAGAAGAGCATTAGATGGGCCACTGATGTTGGTCGATGTTACCCCTCCAAGGTGTCCAGTGGGCTTGAATATCTTCCACACTGAACTGGAAAACAATTTCTTTACAGGCCTGGCTTTGTGCATAGGGGCATTGTCATGTTGAAACAGGAAAGGGCCTTCCCCAAACTGCTGCCACAACACTGGAAGAACACTATTGTCTCAACTATCACTGTGTGCTGCAGAATTGGGACTTCCCTCTAAATTTCTTGGAACTAAAGAGCCTAACCCAAACCATGGAAAATCGCCCTATTGACCGAAAGCATTCAGATTTAGACATGTAATGCATTTCTAATCAGGTTTTGAGCGTGCAGTGCAGTCACATTTGCAAAATCAGTCAGCATGCATACACAAATTCTCTTGAATTTTGAATGTGCAGTTGATGGACACTATGGGATAACATTAATGGGAATCAATGTTTACATCTTGTTCTGTCACGAGCACAAGCCTCTCGTGAGTATGAGTAGACCCTTCTGCACGGTGATACGCAGAAAGAAAGTAGTTACTGCATGAAACTGCTCACAACAAGGTCTGTAGATTATCCTGAGTACTCGGGTGATGATTCCTGGAAAGAACATTGCTGTTGAGTTTTTAAAATTTATTTTTTTGGCTCTTTGTACACCACAAGCCGAGTGCCATCTGGTTCCATTATAACGGAGAGAGGGCTGTAGAGATGTCGGATCTCTATGGCTGATATCTCCAAATCAGCTCACGCCAAAACAATCTTCTAGATAGATAAATAGCATAACAGGAAGATGTATTTTTCATTTTGGGGTGAACTGTTCCTGTAGGCCCCCCTTTTAGCATTTATAAGCAGCATTTAAACAATTAATAAATGGTTTATAACACACTCTCAGCACTGTCTCTTGTTATTGGTGACTCTCTTATCAACTTTATTTCTAAAAGGCCAGCAGCTACTATGTCATTTTTCCCCATTGGAGGCTATCCTATTTGCGACTACTGGAAAATGTATCATTCTAATTGGTAAGGAGGAATAACTTTAAAAATGTAATCCAATACAATTACAAATTATCTTTAAAAAAAAAATGTCAACCTAATCCGAGTATCACAAATTAAATGCAAGAGAAAACTAATATCAAGAAGAAGTCTTAATGCAAGTGTTTTCTATAAGACAACTGAACAAAGTGACCTTTGAAAAGAAGATGGAAATAAAAAGATTTGTAGCATCAAAATGTGTCCTCTACTCAGTGTATTATTTTTTAAAGAAAAACTGATTTATTTTAAAATTGTAATCCTGCTAATAATTCCAATTTTTACTCTATGTAACTGTTTTTTGTATCCTGATTAGGTAACTCAGTTACATGTAATCTGTTACTCCCAAAGCCTTTTGGTAGGTGTGTTAAAAGTCAGTGAACAGTAAGCAACCAAAACAAAATGAAGTGTAGGGGCAGCCACTATCTCAGGGGAATCACAGACTATTCCTTTAATGTGAATTCAAATGTCAATATTGTCCTGAAAACTATGTCCTAAATGTGTTATAGAATTGTGGGAAATGCACTTAAAAAATCTGTTTCTCCCCCCCATGTCTAAGCATGGTTACACCCTTGAAATGTACAAACACTTACAGTATATATCCTTACAACATGTATTAACTGTATCTGTACTGCTTCTGAATGCCAAATAGCATGAGGTAAAGTGTTACCCACTATTATCCCACAATGCCATGCATGAAGGAAATGCATAAAGCTGCACACTCAGCTGCCAGAATAGGTGCTCCTAGCTAAAACCAATGCAGTCTAATACAACAGCCTTGCAATACACCTTACCACCATGAAAGCTATAATGTTTCAGAGAGGTGTAGATTCAACTCTATGATCAATTTGGAGGCTGTTGAGCTGTATTGTGTTACACTGACGGGTGTTTCTATTATTTTGCCCGCCCCATTTATATCAATGAGGGTAGGCTGAATGACACTAACACCTCTGTGTATAATTATTTTTCACAGAGAGGTTTTGATCGCCTTCGTTTTTAAAAAAGCAGCTTTCTAACATTGATGTCGTAAAGGTGAGTTTTATCACCTCACCCCATGTCGCTGACAGCTAGAGGCATGTTGCAGACAGTTCCCATGGCAACCACTGACACTCTAAGCCTTCCCTGTGTTCTTCTGTAAACAGCAGTGTTTATCTTGTGCACTTCCTCATAACAGCTGCCTGTCATGTTCACGGGTTGGTTCACAATCCCTGCCTGAAGTTTTGTCACTGGTTCAAATGAGGCACTTTTAATCACAGGCTGACCCCGTACAGAAGAAGAGGGGGGGTTGAGTGAGTGTTCAGTGTTTTTACAGACACACTTTTCTTATTTGTGTCACTATTGTCAAATCATGCGCAATTTTTTTCAATTTGCATCAGAATAAATAGAAAAACTTGAACACAAACACATCGGAACAAACTTCTAAAAGAGAGTTGACTAGTAAATAACTTCACTTGAATGAACAGTTTATTGTATATTTGTTTGCTGGTTGGTTAAACTGTGAAATTTGGATTGATTTGATACACACATTTATTATTTGACACATATCTTCATCACCGCACGTTGTGTGCCACTAATCATTCACACTTACATTGTTGTGGGCATTTATCACCAGTGTTGTGCTAATCTGTATGTAATCATATTACTCTTTTTCTCAATGATGTGTTTGATTTCCAGTAATTACAGTCATTGACTGCCTGATGAAAATGGAAAATTACTACATGATACAGTATTACAAAAGGAGGTTTATTTTTGTCTTGCCTTGAAGGTACTTTCACTGTTAGAGCACAGTGCAACAGCCTCTGCATGAAAGGGAGGGAGCTTTATGAAGGACAAAGCAGCATAAAGGGAAAATGCAATTATTAATACATTATTTTGTAATTTACATTTTAGCTCCTGTGTGTAACACTTAGGAGGATCTACTGGCCAAAATGGAATATAATATTTATAGATATGTTACCTTAGAATGAGCCGTTTTTATCAACAGAGGGAGCAGGTCCACTTCCATGTTTCTACAGTATGGACAAACCAAACACTGGATCTAGATAGGGCATTTGGCGAGTTTTGCAGTCACCATACTTTCTCGCTTGAATAAGAAGAGTGAGGCGAGGATGTTGCAATCAGCAATTGCACCACTAGATGCCACTAAACCCACAAACTGGTTCTTTAAGTTAACAATACGACCATACAATATAAAATGTGATTTTATTAAACATACAATGGGTAATTTATGCAGTTAGAGGTCTTACATAAAAAAACAAAAACAAAAGTGTGATGATGTCTTGAAGTAGCACGGAATCATGGGAGTTGTTGTCTTCACCACCATTGTTATCATTGCAGTCGGCTTCCCCGGGAGCCGAATGATCCACAGAGGTCTCCTCCTCTCCCTAACAAACAAACCCAGTGATTAAAATCAGTTAAAACACAGAATTAAAGCTGTTTCACCTTAAAAATCAGTGTTTCTCCAACGCTGTTTGGCTGACAAACACTGTGTGACGGAGGGGCTGCGAGTCGAGTGGCTTCTAATGTTAGCTTAGCTTGTTTCTCTGATAACTTAAGATCCAGATGTTCAATGACTAAAATTCAATTAATCTGGTTGAAATACAGAGTTAAAAACCACCTAGATGTGTAGTGTATCATACAAATGTGGCTTAAGACTGAATAAAAAGTCAATTTCTGACAACCTCTGGCAGACAACTACAACACTGACAAATGCACAAAGGGGATATGACACCATTCACAGTGTGAAGTTACCTGAATAAAGTACAACTCAACTATATATATGGCATAGGTCTAGTGTTTATGGACATTTTAATGCAGAAATGTTACATAAATAGCTTTAAACGTACCTTGGGTCCAAGTCACAATCATCTGCCCACGTCTGCAAACTCCACAAACAAATGATCAGAAAACACGCTCATTGTGGTCATGCTGGTGGAAAAAAAGCACTTCCTGCAAGTATAATGGTGAGAATACCTCAACTCCTGGGCCAGACTGTGGTCTGTAGTGTTAGTCTTCATGTTGCTCTGAGTCTAATGCACTTTCACAGAAATGAAGGCTGACTTCTTTTAAGCCTAAAAAGTTTGCTAACCCTTCCCTGCAGGCTAACACAGAACTAAAGCCATGTTTCCATGGTAACAATCAGTGGCGCTAAATGACACAACATGTCTCATAATTTGTGGTTTTCTTACAATGTTGTGGAGCGAGTAATGAGGAAGGAAAGGGGCTTTCTAGGCCGCAGAAACCTGTTGTGCTGTTTGTAAAAAAAAACGTCCTAATTTACCCAGAATTCATAAAGATACTTAAGAACTAGACAGCTTTGTGTGAGGGATAAATTTAGACATCTGACATGGCCATCTCCATCTGGCCGCTCCCCTGAGGGCTAGTTAAAGCTGACCCAGCCGCCCACAGGCTATGTGCAATGACAGAGACCCCCACATTGAGCGGGATAACAAAGCAGCCAAGCATTGAGGGGAAATGGGAATATGGCAGCTGCCGTACCACAGAATTTGGCGTGTGGTTGCTGGTGAGAGCTGTGCAACTGTTCCCATGCGTTGAACCCACTCTGCACGCTTGTTTATTCGTCCCGGTGCATTCCTGTGTGACAGCCACTGGTACATGGCCATCAGCACCCAGCTCAATGTCTTTATTTCACACTAACTTTAGAGCAATGCTTTATTCAGCCCAGCAGTGGTTTCCATTTAGGACGGCAGCTACCTCACTGCCTTTTATTGTTCTCCACCCACTGCATAACTTCCCTTAAACTTATTACGACACCGTTTTTTACTGTTTTTATTTCGGTTCAGTCTGTTTAAACGGGTGCTCAGAGACAAAGTATTTGAAGCTGAGCCTCGGATATTTTCAGGTACGGGTTAGAAATCTTCTGTGAATAATTTTTTCCTTTCCTCCGAGCACAATTTATGGGAGCTCAGCATTCCCAGCAGGTAAATAAATATGTTCAGAACAATCAATGGAAACAATACAAATTCTCATTTGACAAAATTTTAATCTTTAAATTTTAATAATTAGTCTGTATTATTTCCTATGCTGATCACCTTCTAAGTCAACTAACATTAAATTGATACATGGGGCATAAGTAATAGTTATATACATATATATATATATATATAGTTTTGCATGTAGTCCTTCCTATTAACTTTTGTGGGGAAGCGTCCACATACCGCACATCATGAGGTGGTTAAGTTGTGAAACAGTCACAGCTTGGTTAACTTTAGGGAAAAGATCATTGTTTGGGTTAAAATAAGTACACTAGTAATGACAGATAATGTACTTACAATGCTACTTATATAGATTCCCTAAGTTGACTTATGTAGGCTACGTAAGTTAAAATAACGAGAACCAAACAGCAGTCTCCTGGGTTAAAATTATGTGTTTGTGTTGTTTGATACTATCAAGGGCATTGTTAAATTAATACCATCCATGGCCCACAAGCCCACTCTGAATGAATTAAAGGACCAGTGTGTAGGTGTGTAGGATTTAGTGGCATCTAGTGGTGAAGTTGCAGATTGCAACTAACTGAACATTACATACTATATGTCTGTATTTGACGACTGGGAATGAGAATGGGCTGTGAAGTATGTAGGAGAAACTACGGTGGCCACTGGCTGTAGCAAGGTACTATCTAGAGCCAGTGTTTGGTTTGTCTGTTCTGGGCTTCTGTAGAAACATGGCAGCCTCAGTAGAAAGAGGAACCGCTCCGTCTGCAAAAACGACTCATTTTTAAGTAATAAAAACACAATGATTCTTATTTTTAGGTGATTATTTGCTAATGAAAACATACCTATGAATATTATATTCCATCCTCCTAAATGTTACACACTGGACCTTTAAATGTAAATAAATTGACATTATGTTTTATCAGGCATTTAACGTTGATTAGTGTATTTGTGTACTGGTGGTGTGAATGGGTTTCCATAAGATGGAGAGTAGATCCTAACCCTGCCTGGACCATCAGATATTCTGTTGGCCATCAGCACCCTGAACTGTGGAGTCCTTTTCAAACAGGCAGAGGCTTGACAAGAAGCAGGACTGCTGCCCTCTGGGGAGGGAAGAATCGCGTGTGAAGGACAGGAGGGCAGTTTTTAACACAGTGAAATGTAATTGAGATCCATTATACCCTCAACCACAGCTCCATTAAAATGAACATCAGGTCGTATAAAGCACCCTGCGAGTGTCAGGATTTCTGTTCATTTGCACGTGTGTGGTCAGATCGTTTCAAGTGTGATGTTTTTAGTTAAGTATGGAAGTTACTACTGTGCTTTTGGTGGGCAGCCAGAGGGAGACACCCCACTGTCAGAAGAAAGTAAAGCAGAATTGTACTTTTTTGACCAAATTAGTAAGTAAATAATACAAGAACACGGACAGAAAGCGGTCATGGCTTTCCTCCTGTTGTCCCATATGTGGTGGATTTCTTACTGAGCACCCTGCAGTTATTCCCCTGTGTTGTTCACTTCAAGAGATTTCCACACTAAGATTTTATGTCACATTACATGTTCCAACATTGACAGTGCACTATTGGCAGTAAGGCATTACTAGTAATAATATCACTTTCCTCAGTAACTAGTGTAACTAATTACATTTCAATAGTATTATTACCGTTAGCTAGTTCGGAAGATGGAAACATTTATATTCAGCAGCTGGAAATATTCACATTACTTTAATTTTAATAAAAAAACGGGATTTTAAGAAAGCACACAACTACCAATTTTGTGGGGAATAACAGAAAAGAAGTATAACTAGTATTGGAACTAATTACTGTTGGCAGGGAATAATAAGTAAAGTAATAATATTACTGCAGAGGAATGAGTAATAAATTACATTTTTTGACTAACTAGCCCAACACTGGTTAGTGTACAAGAAATAACAACAACAGGAAATGATCTTAGGTGTGAGCCAGTGGATGTCGGTAACACTGCAACGATTAGTTGATTAATTGATTAGTTGTCAACCGGTAAATTAATCGACAACTAATTTGATAATAGATCAATTGAAAAAATGTCCAAATTCTAAAAAATGTAAAATAATTACTTATTGGCTGCAATCTTTCTGTTCCTGCCCTCCGCCTTGAAGGAAGTGCGTATGGAGGTTTCTCCACTTCAGAAAACAGCAGCTTCTTAGCTGACCTGGAACTCTGTGGAGAGTCTGTGTTAAATACAAAGAACTAAACTATTGAAAGCTCAAACGGTAAGGAAATTATGAGAAACTGTGACCTATTCAAACAAGTCCAAGGAAAAATGAATGATTTCGGGATAGACTAAAGTGTCAAATAAATTAAAAACAGCTGCAAAACTTTGAAGAGTGCCTGTTACAAGGCTACATCCTGTAACAACTAAAGGGGATCCGACCACAGCAACTTTCCGTTTTATGAAAGCATGGCCAAATTTATCACACAGCTTTTTTGAAACAAATGCGTCAGTGCACGTGAACATCAGACCGTATTAGATCCCATCCCCTGAAAACTTCAATCAGAATGAAAAAAGTGTGCAGCTGCTGAAAATAAAGTCGGTTGCAGGCCTCATTTGAAACTCTACTTCCAATTCAGATTTGAATTCTCCAAAATGTATTTTCAAATAATTATTTTTGTGTTATATTTTTCTAAGCTGCTTTACCACAAGCTTCAGTTCATTCATTTCACCTTCAGTGTGCCGAAACTGTGTCAAATGTTTTATGTCAGTTTGTCCCTTTTTTGTCCAGCTGTGAGATGAAAACACAGTAAGAAACACTGGAACAGTAATACAGTTACTGTTCAAATATTATGTCATTGTGTTACCGCTGCAGTAGGTTTCTGTGCAGGCTCTGGGGCAGGTTGGAGCAGAAAAATGTAGGCGACTATTTTGGTTGCCATGCTTTTTGAGTTGTTTTAATGATAAACAATGCAGGCGAACCTCCTCCCTGCTGGCACTGTTAAAGCCAGTGCAAACTGCAGAGGAGTGAAATAAAACCTGCTGTAAAACCAGGGGAAATTTGGCAGAGATAATTTTGCCAAACCCCTCGGCTGGCCTCACAGGGCTTCAGCCGTGAGACCTGAATGTGGAGTATTGTTGTTTTACTGTTGACTAATTACTCTGGTTCCTGTGGGTGTGTGTATGTCTTTGTGTGTCAGGATGTGTACAGGAAAGTGTTGGTACTGTACTGTAAATGTGTGTATGTGTGTATGCATTTGTGCTGAATGAATTCATCTCTCAACGTTGGCTGCAGAGATCTATTGCTTGCACACATTTCCTTCACGGGTTTGCCCTCTTTCCCTGCATGCTACAACTTCTTCGCAGTCTGCTGTGTCTAGCTTAATCCTACCGACTGGGGTATGCACACACCCCAGAGGTGTACTTGTTGTCATATCCTACAGGTGTTCCTAAAGACTTCATACCATTGTTTTCTGTTTCTCCTTTAAATAGTGAAAAATACCTATATATGATCGTAAAAAGCACCCAATTCTGTCAATGTAGTAGATGGAACTATTTACTATTTAGTTCATGTTTGGCATGGGTCCTAATTTAAAGTATCACACGCTATCAGGGTGGAGTAGGAGCACTCTGTCAGTCATTTTGATGACAGTTTTAGTTTTAATTAGCAAATGAACTCATATTTTCCTAAAATATCAATAATCTCTTGGGTTTTTTCCCCACAGTAATTACATAACTTTTTTGTGAAGAAATAAGTTAACATTTTGTTATAATGGTTGTTTCTTAGAGTAGTTTATTCTTGGGATCCCCAGTCTGTAGTGTTTATGTATGTTAGAGATCCCCTTTAGACATATATACAAAGAGCCTGCTTGGAATAATAATGTGTGTCTTGTTTTTTTGCAAAAAAGTAATAAGTAAAAATAATAAGTACATAGTAAAAAGAATAATTTCCACATTAAAATCCATCATCTCCTCCTTCCCCCTCAATAAATCTTCCAGAATCTCAGAATATGCAAATGTTGTTAATTTCTAGTTTTCCTTAAAAAAACCCCCAAAGAAAATATGTTGCCAGTGAGTATTTTGCAGGTAAAGTCTTTAAATCATTAAAAAAATATGTTAATAAAATTTTTATTTAATTGCATTTTAGAGACAACCCCATGATCTTTTCTCTAGCTCTATCCTCCAACCTCCCCTCCATTGTTAACGCTCTAGAATAGCTAAATAATCAGTCTGTTGTGTGTTCTCACCAAAACTTTCCTGTTCTACCTCAACTCTATATGACTTTTTTTTTTGCCTGGTGCCTCCTGAAATGTTTAAATCCTGGTTTCGTCCATATAAGGTACTTTGTAACTTTGTTTTGAAAAGTGTATAAATAAAGTTATTATATCTTCTTCTTCTTCTTCTTCTTCTTCTTCTAAATAATTTCCCCCTGGGATTATTAAAGTATTTCTGATTCTGATTCTGATTCTGATTCTTCTTCTTCCTCTTCCTCTTCTTCTTCCTCTTCTTTTTCCTCTTCTTCTTATTCTAATTATTATTATTAGCTGCGGGGTGTAATGAATATTATAGCCTCTATGGACCACTGCTGCGGCTTTAGACTTTTAGGTACAACTAGACTGCATTATGAAAATATATGCAAATAATGTTATGTCTCACATAGATAAAAAAGCTCGCAACTGAAACATGATGCAGCATCCAAGGTGTGTCTGACAAAATCTGGAAAACAGAAATAAATACAAAAAAGGAGACAGCTATTTTTTGGTGTTGTGGGTCCACACTAATGGAATTTCGATCCACTAGATTTGGTGGGTTTGTATGAGCAGACAGCTGAAAGCTGAAACACTAGCGCTCATACTGAACGCTCTATGAAATCTGAAGTGGCGTGGTTGACTGTCGGCCGTGTTTACACTGGTGGTTTCCTAGCCTACAGAGGAAACAGCCAGTGAGTCACACTTGTATGCTGACAGGCTGGAGGTGTTATGTAAAATCTTGAAAATTCAGGTGTGGACGTAGTGAGCTTGTAGCTGTGGGGGAAAGTGCAAATGCAGGAAAAGATGAGCCTAACCAACACAGAAGGTGGTTGCAAATGTGTGAAGTTATTACTATGAGTGTGAATACCAAGAGAATAGAACGATTTCTAATAATCTGTTTGGGTGCATTCTCTGTAGACCAGTGTTACAATAACAGCTGGTCTATGATGGTCTAATCAACAGCATCTCAGTCACAGGTCTTAAAGTAAACCTGTCCCATTGGTGAGTCATTACTGTACTACTACAAAGACATGATAAGCATTGTTTAGCCCTACATGATCTAAATTCCAGTCCAGATCAGGAAGATTTGTAAAAAATACTACAGGACATCTAGGTTTTTCCCGATGTGTGCAGGGCCGTAGTGACAAAAGAACTGAGATCATGCCACTTCAGGTTCCACAAAGGGGGGCGTGAGGAGGCATTTCCTCCCCCAGATGCACACAGGTATCTGTGTGGTCGGGTAATGTGGTTTAAATCCTGCCATCACAGACAAAATCTCTGAGATACTTTCCCCCCCTGAAACTCATCACCTTTTTGAATTTAGTTTCGTCTGATGGTCAGTGTAGTGATGTGACCATTAACATTTCTTGAAGGAAAACAGACCTAGTAATGTTATTCCCATCTTTCTTGTGAGCTTGGTCTAAGTCAGTGCTCCAACTTGTAGCTGTTCTTGCTAACCGTGGGGGTTAAAACATAGGGCCCTGTCAGAGAAGGGAGCAGTTTTAGTTCCTGCCTGTTGCAGGGTCACATTGCAATATAACCTTTTTTATGAGTAAAAGGCTTTGGGATTTACTGACATCAGTGGTGAGGCAGGGTTCTTTAAAACAAATGAATACTGCCACCTGCTGGTGAACAGAGAGAGACACACAGGCCTACACCAGACACTGTAGGAGTCCTAGTGGGGCCTCACAAGACTCTATAAATAGGTTAACGAAGGGTGGACACAATGATCACAATGAAAGATAATAGCAAGACTAATAGTAATAGTCATTATTATGGGAAAACCTTACATTTCAGCACAAACGTATTTGATTACAGAACTTAAATGATTATCCAGTTAAGCTGATAAATCGATAAACAACTTTCAACTGTTAAATCATTTCTGTTTTCAAGTGAAATATGCCATTAGGTGGTTCCACCTTATGAAATGTTTGATTTAAAGCTTATCTTTGTATTAAAATATCGCTTGATCAGATAAAACAAGCATCTTGAATAAATCACATTGTGCTCTGGGGATCTGTAATGTTCATTATTCACTATTTTCTGACATTTTTCTAGACAAAACAAATGATCAATTAACAGTGATTTATTCAAACACAGTAGGAGTGGTTTTCAATTCAAATAGGTTAAACATCATTAATTCATTTCGACTTTTTTCAGCTATCAATCTACATTTATCCACTATACATTGTGACAAATTTTTTCAGTTTTTTTAATTGATGAAATTTCAAATGT
>NW_023340095.1:23011040-23013945 GCF_004916995.1 Morone saxatilis | reverse complement strand
AAAACACAACAAAACAAAGTATGTAACATATCGATTTTTCTGCTGAAAAGTAATTTCCAATAATTGGAGAGTTCCTAACGCAGCTACAGAAATGTTCAGGCAACGACTAGACACACCAACAACGTATAACGAATGAGCCAACACTAAGCAAAAGCCCTTACCACCTCTGACGTATTTTGCAGTGGCCGTGTTGCGGTGATTCTCGGGTCAGGTCGCAGGGTGTTGTAGGACAGTGAATCATGGCCCTGAGGCTGATCCGACTGCTCGTCCCGTCGGGAGCGGGAGCGGGAGCCTTACAGAGTGCGCCTGTGGTCCAGCGGGTGAGCTCACACAGTGCCCGGCCGCGGACCGTCCTCCGCCCGCTGTCGTTCACAAGGGCAAGCTAACTCTGCTAGCAGCACCGTCCGTCGCCTACATGCTAACAGCTAGCTGCCGCGCTGTTTACGATGTTGTCAACAGAACGAGCTGTCCGTACAGCCAAGTTAATGTCACAGAGTGTGAATGGACGCATGCAGGACGGCCCCAGGGGACAATGGCGTCGTACCACCTTGTAATGGAGGCATTCGGGTTGTTAAGATAGCCAGCCCCGACGCCAAGTGCACAGTTTAACCAGAAAGTGTTTGTGACCTCAACACTGTAACGTTACGGGATCCGGTCACATAGCATGTGTTGTAGTGTTCCTAATGCAAACCTTCGGGGGGAAGCCAACACACTTCTCTGTGTTAACTCAACGACTGGTTGCATCTTCATGTAACGGAGGTCGAATCTGGCGAGGCGATATGTATCACGATACTGCGGTTACGATTCAGTTGACCATAGACTGTGATACAGTAAACAACATGGGGTGTTTTAGGCTAAAAGTCATGTGTGAAGAACACACCTGTGTATGCACACAGTCTGAGTGAACATGTTTCAGAATCTCTCACATTGTTACCACATCACACCGTCACTGAGCTCTGTTGTTGTCACTGCTGATCACTTCTCCCAGGCAGAATAGTAAAGCTGTGTCTGTGTCGAGGCTGGATTACCGATAGAGTGAACAGGGTAAAATATATACGCGCACACACACCTGCACTGGGGCCCACTAGTGGGTCGACCTGCCTCTGGTCTGTGTCAACTGGAGCCAAAATGATCAGTTACTCCATTGGCAGAATTGTAACTATTTTCAAACTATTTTGAAAATCAATTATTGGTTAAAGATCTTCACATTTAAAAACATCACCTTGGATTTTGAGAAACCGGCGTGGACATGTCCCTCTGTTTTCTGACATTTTATAGACCAAACAACTAACCCAATAATCTAGAAAACAATCAACAGATGAATCAATGATGGAAATACTAGTTATAGTGTAATTAAAGGTGGTGTTTATTTTCCCATCCAGGCTGGCGTTCACACAAGCTCAGTGAGAAGCTTGCGGTATGGCTGGTGGGCCTACGCGCTGGGCGAGAGGACGACGCCGCGGTTAGGCCAGAACAGCAAAATCATCTCCGTGGATGGCAACTTGGCCTCAGGGAAAGGAGTCCTGGCCCAGAAGTTGGCTGACAGGCTGGGTAACTACCTCACTGTAGGGATCTTCCACTAGAGTTTGCACCAACATACACTTAACCAGTGATTCCCCCAAGCCTTCTCAGGCAGAGGATGGATGAAGGCGCCGGACAGGCTCAAATGTTGTCGAGCTGCCTGGATAATTCTGTACAATAACCCATCATTCTGCACGTACAGGGATGCTCTACATGCCGGAGCCTGACGCTTTCTACGTGGACAAGATGACCGCGGAGAAGGAGCCACTTCCTGTTGACTTCAACGGGATGTGCAGCCTGGAGAAGTTCTACACAGACCCCAAAGCTGCAGACGGGAACAGCTACCGACTGCAGCTGTGGATGTACACCATGAGGCTGCTTCAGTACGCCGACGCCATCGAACACCTGCTCACCACAGGTATCAGCGACTCAGACTGACTGCAGTTTCCTGCGCTAGTGTGTAAAGCGCCTTTGCGATTGTCGCGTCCTGTCACGTTTGCAGCCTGTGTGCTATCAGTAGATTGAGTTCAGTCATAAGATTTAATGCATGGATTAACAAAAGTAACCCCTCTACATCCTGATCTGTTGTGTTTCAGGCCAAGGAGTGATCCTGGAGCGTTCTCCCTTCAGTGACATGGTCTTCCTGGACGCTATGTTCAAACAGGGATACATCAGGAAGGAGTGTGAGTATTCAGCGTCACTAACAGCAAACCACTCAAACATGGGCAGCGCTAGGGCATCAGGTATGGGACAGCTGTGACAGAGGTAGACAGAGGATCTTAACCCTGTAATCATATTCTACTGACATAATTCATAGCGAGTTGAAAATGAAAATATGTACAGCATCCTCCATCACAACGACAGGTATCTAGCAGACAGTAGGTTACACCATACGCACTATGTGAGTGTAAGCCCATCACGTTAGATACAGTAAGTGCTGACCATTAACCAGGGTGGGCCAAGGCAAACTCCACACACAGACCACCCAAAAAACGCTGGACATTTTACTGAGTTGTCCTAAAGCAGCTTCAGAGTCACAACACATCAGCAGCAGATCCAATATAGAAAGAATAGAGAGAGGGTAACACAGCAGAGGCCACGCAGAACGCCAAAGTAAGCACCAGATTATTAAAAGTATATTCAAACTCAACACTGACGTTTTCAAAGCAGCACAATCTACAGTTGTTACAAAAAGCTGTTACCTGTCATCCACAATTTCACAGTTTAGCTAATTCAGCGTGCTAATTTTACACTGCAGAAAATAACGGGAACGGCGTGCTCATGTAGGTGACGCAGCGACGTGTGACAGAGAAGCTTCCCCACTGATCTCAGGCCAGTGACAGCTCAATTAGCCTATGCTGAATACCAATGTGTGGGTAGTGAA
>NW_023340095.1:23006814-23010940 GCF_004916995.1 Morone saxatilis | reverse complement strand
GAATACCAATGTGTGGGTAGTGAACGGCAGATCTGCTACTGAACAGCGTGATACTGACAGCACTATAGCTACATGAGGTAGCTGCTGAAGTGACTTTTCAGTGATAATAGCTTAATAGCGCTGGTTATGCATTCAAATATAACAGCACATTTCAACCAATCAATCAACCATTAAAGGTTCTATTGGATTTTATTTCAGTAGGCTGAAGTATAAAAAGTGTGGGCACATTTTGATTTCGTCTCATTTGCTTTCAGTTAGAGACGATGCTAAAAATAAATGTAAGATTTGTCTCTGACGTGTTGCAGGTGTGCAGCACTACAATGAGATCAAAGGCATCAGCATCTGTGAGTTCCTACCTCCTCACCTCTCCATCTACGTTGACCTGCCGGCTGAGGAGGTGCAGAAGAAGCTGAAACAGAGCAGCAAGGTAGTCTCACATACATACACACACACACACACACACACAAAGTACACATGATGACATTCAAATGTTTTTATATTCTATGGACTCCTGAGGGTAGAATCAGCCACTGTAAACCTAATATACCGTATCGTGTAAATCTGCAGAATCTTCTAAAAATATTGCGATACAAGTTTTTGATATTAACCCCCAGCACTATAATCAGGCTTTGTAACCTCCCAACCACTCATTAAAATGAAATGGCTTTATTCTCAGTCCTATCTTCAGAATGTGCCCCTGGCTTATCTGAAGAGCATTGAGGATTGCTACAAGAAGTCTTTCCTGCCCCAGATCAGGTGAGCAGACATGAAAAACAGTTGTATAAGTTGGAATTTGATATTTAGAAACTCTTAGCCAGATTGTGTTCACTTTTCCAACCGAACCTAAAGAGGGTTTCATGTTTTTCTTCTAGGGAAACATCAGAGCTGCTTGTTTACGATGCGGCCCAAGCCCTAGATGCCGAAAGGGTAAGACTATAGCGGACAGTAGCTGTTATTCTGACCCCTAGCACTGACTCATTATTCGTGCAGACAGACAGCTCTTTATTGTGTGCCGTCCACAGGTGGCAGAAGACATTGAGTATTTGAAGTTTGATAAGGGGCCGTGGCTGGAGCAGGATGACATCACCTACCACTACATGAGGAAGCTGTGAGTTTGTGATTGCTGCTATACACACTGTAATGCGAGTTACCTAGAGGAAGATCAGATTCACACCAACATATCACAGCCTCAGCATCTGTGTGTCATGCTCGTTCTGGATGAATATACATGAAGGTAATAAATATGCAGGTTTTCAACATTTCTCCTATAAGCAAGTCTTTTTGTCTGTGTTTTTACAGCGTGCAAGACAAACAGGGGGTGGCAACCCTGACCCACATACCGAAGTTTCTGCCAGAGATAACCATCGGGGCCCACGAGTACGATGAAAAATACTACGCCTTTAGATCGGTATGTAGAGACAAGATGTTGTTTCTTGCCGGTTTGGCTCGGTGCCTTTGCAGCATGTCACTCCCCATCTCCCTCTCCACTGTAGTTCATGTTTAAATATTCTGTATATATGCAGCTCCATTGCTAGTGTCTATTAGTGGCACTGTAGCACCATAATCTAACTGACAACTGGGATATGAATTATATAGAAAGAGATGGCTCCCCGTTGCAGCCCAGGTTGCACATGTCATGTTAGATGAAGCACAACAGCAGGTGTCCTACAGTTAGAGGCAGTGTGTAAGTTCTATTGTGTCGTTTCTTATTTTGCTATTGTCATTTCGTTGCATCACAAATCACACTCTTCTGGAGTTTATGTGAGAAACATATGTGCTCTGGAGTGGTTGACAAGGCAGGGATGCCGTGCAAAACAACTAGTGTTTTCTCACAAACTACTTTAATATGCTCTCTTTGCTTTCTCTACCACACACACCGACAGCTCTGCTGCACTCTGCACACACACACCGGCTCTCGGTCTCTCTCTCTCTGTGTCTGTTCTGAGCTCAGGTTTGCAAAATTGGACCTGTGCATGAACTCTGTGAGATTTTAGGTGAGAAAAAGGTAACATAGCAACAGAATCTAGATTCATATCTGATCAGCACTGCCTAGTTCGACAGTTTGATCTGAGTTTGGTGCGCTGTGCTGGACGGACTCACTGAGAATGAGCTGTCAATCACAAGGTAGCCACGCCCTAAAGCTGTATCATGCTGTATGGAAGAAGACTGAAACTAGTGACTGAGACCATAAACTCTGTTCACTGAGCTCATCAATCAAATGAGAAGTCGGGTCAATTCTCCATTAGACTGCATGCTATCTGTGTGTTATTGCAGCCTATTGCAGCTCCCCCTGCTGGCTTTTACATAGAATGCAGGTTTGCGACACTTCCGTGTTGACTTCACTTCACAGACCCAGAAGCTCTGTCCATTATAGATACCGTCAATGGTTCTAACCATTAGTGAGGTGGCTATTACATTTCTTGATGCAGTCATCCATGCTAGCATTTGACTGATGCAAGTCTCCCACCCCTGTCACCCCTGGGGTTGGATCACATAACAGTAAACTCGACTAGCCATTATAGGACGAGAGATATTCACCCTAACCCACCTCAAGTAAGTAAAGAATAAACAATGATTAGTATGCTAATCCTGCGGATCAGCTGGGGGTTCCTAATGAGACACTGGTTGCTGTGTTAATTAGCAGTGTTGTGTTCACTGAAGTTGCAGGAGGATGTTGCCCTTTGGTTTTATGTTTTGTTGTTATCTGAGGATAAGTTACCTTGTGATGGGCACTTTATTAAAAGTAACAGAATCATACTGAGGAATGCTGCCTTTGTCTAAATCCTCACTGTAATCTTTTATATTGAGTAATTTTATTTCTCTACCCTTTGCCATGTGACGCCTGTGCTGTACCGTCGGAGAGATGGAACAAATTTTCTTCTGCTGAAATATTGAACGGCTCCTAGTTACAGGAAGGCAAATGCCAGATGTGGAATATTCTGCAAGGCTTTTGGTATCATCAGTCTTTCAGGGAAACATTTGGGTCTGACCTTTTCTGTTTATTGACTGGAGACTTTTTTTTGTGTGTCCCCCTGCTGCAAAAATGAGGCTGCGTAATGCTACAGGAGGCTGTGACCTGACATTTAGTTCTGAGCCTGGCTCTCAGTGGAGAGAATGAGAAGTGTGGCACGCGGTGGCATAATCTCCCTCAGCACATTTGAGTTGACAAAGTAAAGTCATGGAAGGACATTTTGTAACACAGCTTCCCTTGTACATTTTATGGAAAATAACAATGAGTTATTACAATTATTACAATGAGTTGTAACAAGTAAGTGGTTGATTTGTTTTTTTTATTCAGATGATTAAACTGATTAATCAGCTATCAAAGTTGACTAATTTTCTGCTGATCAAATAAACTATTATTAAATCCCTTTAAATTTAGTGTTAAAAGAATCAAATTTAACTCTGCAGGCAACCCAGTTATCTTAATTAGATGCTTTCAGAATTTCAATTAGAACAAGTTGATTTTAAATACAAAATTATTCTCCTGCTACTTAACTTTCCAACAACCCTGAACTGTTTGTGTGGCATTCTGTTCTCAATGTTCAGTCTTCTTCTTTTTTACTTTTATTTAAATTTTTTTGTCCTTGTAGCTCCCTGGGAAGAAGTATGCCGCTGGTTATAATGAAGACATGGGAGACAAACACATCTGGCTGAAGTGAAGTCCACAGGCGTCTAATTCAACCCTGGCTGATCTGCTCAATGAGTGAACCCTGAACCACTCGTCCATTATTGATCCAGTTGTCTTCTGTTGTACATCCTAAATAATATGTATGTATTAAAAGAGTAAATTTTGAATCTACACAAAGTCTTTCTCTTTTGTTCTCACTCTGCGTGCCAGAGAAGTTTGAAAGACAGAAATTGCAGTTTCTTATATAGGATCATGAAAAGACACAGCTGGACTGGCTTATTGTTAATGTAGCAAAGGTCTGTTGTGTGTCACAGTCCAACGTGACCAATATTAAAGATCGCCTTCACACATACATTAATACATAATACAAATGGTCTGCTTGGAACAATAGTGTGAATCTGATGGGTTTTTTTTTTTATGTATTTACTACATTAAACCTTCTAGAATAAGCAAATGTTCGATTCTAAAGTTTTCTTCACTGTAAAGTCCATTCTC
>NW_023340095.1:22993692-23006714 GCF_004916995.1 Morone saxatilis | reverse complement strand
AAGCACAGAGAAACTTTCCACTTTCAGCAGATGAATGTGAAAACATCCTTCTAGTGTCAAACTCTGCACAGACAGCATTCAAACATCACACTGTAGGAACAAGAAGAAACACTGATTTCTGACTGGAGGGGGACTTTAAAATATACAAGACATTGAGTGAAATACATTTGATAATAATTATAATAATAATAATAATAAACTTTATTAGTTAATTATTGATAAAAACATTTCAGGTGGCAATAAAGGAAAAAAAAAGATCCTGAAAGTTTTCTCCAGCATGGCCTTCTGTGAGGGAAAAAAGAAGGCAATAAAAATACTGTTCTGTGCTGCCGAACAGTCCAAAGCCTAATCATCGAGAATACTTAAGTAATCGACCTCTCTCTCAGTATTCTGGATCCAATGAGCCATTTTCTTCAAGAGCTCAGAAGTGTCTTCATTCTAACATTTGGCCAGAGCGACCCTTTCCTCTACATTGCAGTATGATGTAGGAACATGACCCACAGGCCAGACTGCCTGCTGATTGAAGTATGAGGGACTAAAACTCTGTAGTTAATTAAAAATGATATCTATTATCTCACCGTATGAGTCTTCAACAGAAAGAAAAAAGGATTTGTAATAATAGGTCTGAAAATATCAAAGAGTAGTCATGGACTTTGAAAAGAAGTGATTAACAGCCCCTTCATTATCCTGTCCTATAAACGACCGGCTCCTAATTATCACAGTGTGCTTGAACTCGACATGCTGAATGATGTAAGCATTTCAGTCCAGCTTCACAAGACCGTCCAGGTTCTCAAAAGCTCTGCTCTCAGGGACAGGTAGAGTAGTTTTGAGCCAGGACGAGTTCTGTGAGGAAGTCCAGGACACCCCCAGGACAGAGAGCTGGTTCAGCCTCTGCAAACTTTGGCGGTTGATAAAAGTTCTTGCTTCCAGAGAAATGATGTTATTCTCTCTCCAACACTTCAAACCCCAAAGTGCCCCAAAGGAGCCCCAGGGGAGATCCGTCAGAGGGTCCCTGGACAGATCCAAGTACTCTGTGTTGAATGGGAAGTTGCTGAGAGCAGTGGTGAAATTTCTGGCTGAGCAGTTACTATCGTTCAGGTCTGGGAGTCTGTTGCATCCCTTATAACAAGCTCAAACTGCCCTAGGAACTGAAGCAGCGAGAAATGATAGTGAAGGAAAAGTAACCTAAAGGCAGAAGAAACCAAGAAATGAATGTCCTTGTCACATTTCCCGGTATGATACACTGACAGTTAACATACACATATATACAATATTTCATAAAAAAAAAAAAAAACACTACATGTACCTAAAGACTGTACATTCCCAAACTGGTGGTTACTTCAACAAAAAAGTTATGAGATAAGTGTGAACAAAACAAAAAAAGTACTTTGCAGGTCACTCAAAGTGTAGCAAAGTAAGAAATCAACCCTTAGTTGGCCTGGACAGTCAGCAGACAGTGGAGGCCAGAGGCCTGCCAGGAGCTGAAAAAAGGTTGTCTACTTGCACTCCCAGTGCCAGAGCATCAGGGCTACTCAGACAAAAGGAGTGTGAATAATTGACAGGACAGCAGCCTGGCGCAGTCACATTGAGCTAATGGAGGATGGAAAACATGAACTCTGGAGAAGAGAAGTTGGCACAGTGTTCTGTCTGGTATAATGTAACACTAAGGTCTTATCGGGCCAGGGAGAAGGTGGATTTTTCTTGTAGAATGGAGTTGTAACTGTATAGACATTTCAGGAGTGGAACTGGTTTGGAAGCAGAAACAAAGTATTGGTGGAGTAGAGCCCAAAGAAAATAAATGCAGCATGATGTCACTGTATACAGCCTAAAACAACTGTATAGCTCCCAGGACATTTTCCAGGAGGACAAGACACAACCGCAGTGGTGCACAATGGTAGTCCACAGTTATGGGACACTTCCTGTTAATTTAGGCAAAGTCCATAAATAACAGTTCAAATGAAATAGAATTTATTTTATTTTACAGAAAATTCATCATTTATCAACTTTTTTTAATAACGGGCTGTATGTATGTACATGTGACCGTCTTTCCAAAATAGATTTGATGCCAAAGGTTTGCTTTGAGGTGTAAACAGCTAACTGACATGGGAGCAGAAATGAGCGTGTCACAGTGCCTAGCTTATCCTACCAACAATTGAGTTTCAAACAACATACGCACCCAGATTAACATAATCTGAGTGAAGGGCTAAAATACAATAAAAAAATTCCAGGACACTGTAATTTCCAGGATATTTGTTCATTCTGATCAATTTCCAGATGTTTCTATGACTTGAAAACTAGTCTCTAAATTTCCAGATTTTCCAGAATGTATGCAAACCCTGAAAGGTCCCCTCAGCTAATTTTATTTGCTGTACCTTTACCGTTTTGGTTAAGTTTGTGAGAGGACCTGGGTGGGACAGACAACCAGCAACCTGTAACACACTACCTGTCTTTAACCACTAATGTTTTCATACTGGAACAGTGATTCTCATTGGGTTCAACTTTCAGCTTTTGGTGTGCCACTTCACAGTCCCTTCCGAAAGTTGCAAACGCAACAATTAACGCAAATTCACCTGAATTCTGCGCAACCTTGCAACTTTGTCCAATCACTACAACCTTTCAGCAAATTTGGCAAATCACTGTAGTTTCCTGAGCAAAAAGCCAAACTCACTTCCTCGTTTCTAGTTTCTAGATGCAGACCATCCAGACCTGTGTGACACGAACGTCTCACATTTAACTGATTTTATTCTCACTGGAATAAGTTACGTTTAATGAATTATACCAAAAAAATCACAAACCATTGTTTGCAATTTTGACTTTCTGCCCAAAAAACACTTACAATACAAGCAGTTCTAGCAGTTCTGAACTGGTAACATCACACACCAGCTAGATATTCAAGTATACGTTACCTACCTTTGTAACCTCACAAGATCATTATGATGCATGTGTAAAAAGGCAACTGTTTTTAACACAATTGTAACTTACAACTGTAACTTGCAACTTTATAAACTGATTTAAGTTTAAGAAATCAGATAATCCTGCTTGAATTCAAAGGTCCAGTGTGTAACATTTACAAACATCTATTGGCAGACATTGAATAAAATATTTATAGGTGAGTTGTCATTAGTGTATAATCACCTGAATCGTTGTGTATTTCATGACCTTAAAATGAGCCGTTTTTCTCTGCAGAGGGAGTGTGTCCATGTTTCTACAGTAGCCCAGAACCGACAAACCAAACACTGGCTCTAGATAGGGCTTTTTGTGTTTTTTGCTGCGACCGTGCTCACTTGGAAGGCAAGTGGTATTCAGTTAGTTGCAATATGCAACTTCACCATGAGATGCCCCTAAATCCTCCACACTAGTCCTTCAAATGACTTATATTGTGATATAGGGTTAGAGTTAGAGTTGTAATGAGCCCTTCCATCTTTTTATATTTGCCAACTTACTTTAGCTCTATCCATCCATCCCTTAGCTGCTTATCCTTGAGGGGGGTGGGTCCATTCATTGAGGTCTAACTCATTTCTGACTTCCAATGAAAGACATTGTACATATAAGTTGTTTCACTTTGAACACATAATACCAGTTCATTTATCCACATTTCTGACAAATACTGAATATATTTGACTTTTTTACTTCTATCTAATACCACCCTGCCTTCCCTTGGCAGAAGAGATTCAGCAATATACGGTTAAAATGAAGACCCTCATTTTGGAGATTTTAAAAAATCCTGTCATTAATCAGTAGCCTGAGTTTGTACCATGAAACTTAATGGCTTTCTGGGTTTTTTCGAGGCAAATGATGGTTACAGGAGCTTTTTCGTGTGTTAGGGATTTGGTAAATTGACATGCCTGCAGAGCACTTCACTAAAAGCCGACTTTACAATTTCATCTAAAACTCACAGCTTCCAGGATTAAAACAAGTTTAGCGCTATCCAGCATACTGATATTGAACATGTTGCACCAAAAAGCAAATTTCACTCCATAGAAATTCCTTGGAAAGCCTTGCAGTGACTCAGTAATGGAGTTGAGGGAAGATTGGTGCTGTGGTTGATTTCTCAGCTGCAGTGAGCTGTGAGCCGGAGCCTGGAACAGAAAACCAGAGCAGGAGGGTAAAGGAAGGGGAAGTTATTGTAGTCTTAACGATGCTAATTACCATTCATTAAGCACCTCAATTTAACTGCTTAGTAAAATAATTTCTTCATGTCTTTTTCAGGGTGTCAAAGAAAGTCTTTAAAAAGGAAGCTGGGTTTGATGATAACCCATCAGGCTTTTAGTCTGGAGGCAGCAGATGGCAGTGTTGCTATCTGGATACAAGTGGTCAGAAGGCAGTGTCTAGGAGAGAGTAATTGTTTTGAGGGTAGGTAGCTCTGGGCATGTGTGTCTCTGATACATGAGTGTGAAATTTGTGCTAACACCTTCCTCTCCTCAGTTTGGCTGCAAGATAGGTGCGTAGAGTTGCAAAGTGAGAGGATCAGCTGGCTACTGAATTATTTCCCCCACTTATCCCATTTTAACACATTATAAGTGAGTATAGAAAATGCATGGCTGGATAGACAGATACACAGGTGGTCTCCTGGATGATTAACAATGCTACAGGTATACAATGCCAGTCTAAATCACTTCAACGCTGGTTCTGACAAAATCTTTTTTTTCAACATTTTCTTACAGCAGATGGTTCTAAATACTGCAATACCCATGAACCTTAGCAGCTGTTGCTATAGAGAAGCAGCCAGTCACTCGTGAAATCAGGTGCGGTGCAAATTCAATATGCTTCATTGTTTCACACTGCATATTGCCACGCCCTCAGTTCACCCTCCCCTTTCAAGCGCGAAGGAGAAACTACCACGGCTGGGCACGAAAAATGCAAACAGGTGGTTCTGTGTAACAAACCATCTGGTGCGGTCAGGTTAGCTGGCCCTTTGCTGCGTGTCATCCCCTCTCTCTCTCTCCCTTTCTTTCCTTCTTGACCTGTCCTACCAAATAAAGGAAAAAAGCCCCAAAACATATTAAAACAACAAACAACAACAACAAGAATGAGTAGTGTATTTGTTGGGGACTATTTCAGCTGTATAATATAACAAGGAAACATATTTGATGCATCAGGGAGCAGGATGCTGTATGTGGGATTGACTAGAACAGAAGCTACTGTGCCCATGTTCATGGTTATAAAAGAACATGTCACCCAGTGAAACAGTATGACTTACTGATGTGTTTTTAATAGTTTCTGGACAACAATGGGGCACAGAGGAATAAAATAAATAAGGCTTTGGATACACAGGCAATACTTGTAGCAGGCCCTTGCTAGCCTTTCCTTTAAAGCTACAGTAGGTAACTTTTACAAAAAAATACTTTTTGTGGTATTTCCTGAAACTCTCACTATATCCTGACAGAAGTACATTAAACAGATAATCTGTGAAAAAATCAGCTTCCTTTGGCTCCTCCTAGTGCTCCTAATCGTATTCGCAAGCACCGGGCCTGAATGAAAACAACCAATCAGAGCCAAGAAAGATAACTGATTGTTGAGTCTCATTCCAAGGTCGTCAAATAATAACGCTTTGGGTTGGTGGCTTAAGGACTGATTTTTAAGGAATGAGACTCAACAATTACTATCTTTCTTGGGTCTGACTGGTTGTTTTTGTGGATTCTTGCAAATGTCATTAGGAACACAAGAAGGAGCCAGAGAAAACAGATTTTTTTTATGTCAGCAGGCTTGTGCCGTTGACTTCTTTTTATAGAAGCAGAAGTTCTCTAACACTGTCTCTTACTTTTGTACTGATGAGTTTTATGTCCATCCGAGCCTTGGGAGTGCTCTGACTGTAGGGCACCAGTGTCTCTGCAGAAAATGAATGATGCTTTTACATCAAGAACCCCGATGCCCAAAAATAACACCCCCCCTTTACATCTCTAATGGGGTTTTATGTATGACACATACGAATGTATTGAAGGCTTTAACCTACCTGGTTAAAGCCTTCACACATCACCTTGTCGTAAGAAAGCATGGTTCATTTTAAATGTTCACACAGGCAGCTAACACAATTGTGTGAATATAACAACTTCAGGACATCTGTTTTGGCAGAGTGGTTTGTCACATACCCTGACAATTCATATAACAGGGTTATTGATAACCTGTCACCTCTGGTACTTTATGTGTTGCTGTGGTTCAAGTATGAGTGAAAGCGCCTCCAGTAGTCCTGGCTGTTTCCACAGGCATTCCACTGCATGTTGTTGATGCAGTGCACCATTGATTTGACCTGTTATTTTCATCCTGTCTGATTCCCAAAAGTGTTACCAATATTTTTCTCCTGAATATATGAGCCTAAAGAGCTGTGTGGGCTTACTACTGATATCTAAAAACAGGGCCAGCTACTAGGTCAGGCAACGGCAGCTAAATCTTGAATAAAATGAAGCATAACCTTAACCTAACCAGATATGGATTGATTGGGGAAGATGAGCCAAAGATGCACAACCAACAGCCTTTAGTTTCAAGCAACTTTCTTTGCGGTTTGAATAAAAAACAGAGTTGTTGTTTTCTATATTCTGGCTTTTATTATCTCCATGTCAAAACTTGCAAACTCTATTTTCCCAAATCAATGTTATCCCCTGAGGGCATCTGCTACCAGTTCCTGAGTACAAGCATTTAAACCAAGACCATCAATTAATAAGTGTTACAACCCTTTTCTTTGTCTATCTGTCACTGTTGTTGACTTCCTGCCTGCTGTGTAACAGTGTACATGTGGCAGCAAGAAAGGAACAGGGTGCAAGTAGCTCTGCAGGATTTTCAGTACGTAGGAAGAATGGGCTAAGGGTAGCTAGCTCTTTGTGCAAAACACCACCCTGTGTGCCATTCTCAAGCTGTAATTGAGTGTCCTCCGGTCTTCTGTGCTGTCTGTCAGGGAGCTGCTTCAGTCAGTACATTGTGACACTTCTTTTGACACATGAAACAGGGTTCTCTGCGCACCCTCCAGCAATATGCAGCAGAATCAGGTGCTTCTCACTAGGAAGACAGCAAACTTCCAAGAGGAAAAGGGGATCTGAGCACATTGATTGATGCACAGCCTTTAATCGTGCAAACAGACTAACGTTTCGACAATAGTGTCTTAACATAACACAACTATGTCATCTGGGCGTTTTCAAAGACTTCCTCTTCTTTGTTCTTTGATTTTTCAGTGTTAACAGTTGAAGCAGAAAAAACGTGATTGCATTAGTTGCACAGCATTATATCTTTCAAATGGTCCTCTACACGTACTCCATGTCTTGGAATCTTCAGCTAATTAATGTGCGTGATATAGGCTTGCAGGATAATTTAGCAGTTGCATTATCGTTCTGCCGAGAACGATAATGTGAATAGAAATTTCCCCTGTTATCTTGTGACTGGTACAAATGGTTGTATAGCAAATGTAATTTCCACACTATTTCCTTATCTTTGCCTTGCTTTCCCTTATTAAAGTATTGGCTCTCATACTTGTGGAGCAATAAGATCATGAGATGAATGACAACTATCCTTTTGTTTTGTCGTACAATCGTGGCGGTGCTCTTTTCATTCCTAATTCTTTCTCTTAGAGCACTTCAGCAAGTTGCAAGTGATGGAAATGAGCAGGTGCCCTTTGCATCAGCTCAAAGAACAAAGCAGTGAAAAGAAGCAGTGAGTTTCCTGATTGACAAGCTACAGCCGAGCCTTCTGTGGGGTTGTTAATCTTCCCCTGTGAGTGCTGGAATTATCTTGCTGGACCTACTGCCCTTTCACTAAGAATAAGAAGTCAAGTTTGGGAATTAGACAGCACAAGGACGTGCTTCAACGTGTTAAAGCCGCATGAGGGAAGAATTTTAGCTGGAATCTCATCCATCTAAATAACAAAGTTGGGCGGAATTTTCTTGCAGTTTCATTCATTGTAGATTTAAACCAAAATGCAACAACACAGCTAGGTAAAGGGCGAGGCATAATGGCTTCTTGGGGAAGATTGGGATGAAAAGGAATTGCCCAAGACAGTTTAGTCATTGATAGTGTCCCACCATATCCGCATGGTTATTATTTACTTGCATATTTTATGAAGGTAACAAGGTCGTGTTTGTTAAAAATATTTACTTTTGTTATTATCACCCTGCTGTAGTCCAGGTTCCATTTCATTTGTGTCATTTGGTGTCCACTTGCTGTCATGATTACTTGATAACTTGAAAACAGTTTGATTGAAAGCTGCAGTAGGCAATACAATGCAAAACTTTCTGGCTTTCTCTGCTGCTTCATATTAGTCTGCTAAGCCCCTCTTACCAAACCCCAGTTCAAATGGCAGCAGAAGGAGTCGGCTGTCCTGCTCAACCTCATGCTTTCCACGATGTGAGCCTCACCAAGACCTTGGTCCGCCTCACTGTGACTCATCTTCTTAAAGATGCCCCTCCAGGGCTTCACGGCCCAAGGGCAGAACGCCCCAGGCATCAGGCAGCTGCAACGCCGTCTAACAGTGGGATGAGAGGTTCATACACCACACACACTACACTGCCCCCCCTCAAAAGTTATTCCCCACTCTTTGTCATCATGCATCTTTGCCAGTTGTAAAATTGCCAATTGCCATTGTACTCTACGCCGTTGTAGGGAGGGGAGGTATTGGAGACTTATCACAAGTTGCAGGATTTTCTGCTATTGAACCAGGCTTTCCTCATCTAAAGGGACATGCATGAGTGTGCATCTGTACAACAGCCAATAGGAACGCTGTGTCTCTTCAATGACCTGTGCTTTGCCAAAGTCTCTGGTCACGGGCTAGATTTATTAAAGTCTGAAAACAGAAGCAAAAGGTGGACCAGAAGTCTAGTTTTCTCTCGGACCATTTGAAATACAATATGCTGAACTGTTTGAATGGAAGTTTTGCCCAATAACGCTCTAAATAAACTGTCACAGCTTTAACAAAACAATTAATTCATGATCACGAAAAACAGCTGGACAGCTTGTACTGATCACAGAATCATTATTTTCTTATATCAAGCCAGCCACCTTGTTGTGAAAACAAATTGTGTTTGAGCTGCCTGCTATGCAAGATGGATGCTAATTCATGTTTCCAGTGAACACAGCTGGGCTCAATAACTTAAAAAAGCACGTATTTCAATTTGACCTGATAATGAAAATCAGAGGGAAACTATTACATGACTATATCATTTAACAAACTGTAAACCAACCAAACAGATTCCGATCTGACAAATTAAAGGCCCAGTGTGCCACATTTAGGAACATCTATTGACAGACATAACAGAACCCAAACAGAACCATAAAAAGTTTAATAATGTCGTAGTTGCTATGAGAAGATATTGCATTGCAAGATACGTTCATTAACCATGTTTATTCAATGTGTTCATAAAGAAGTGTCATTCGGGGGCTTTTAATTTACTCACTAAATGTATTTGCTGTTGCCAATTAATAGGACATGATTTCTGGGAATAATATTAACAACACATTCAATGCACGAACACAGGGTATGCAGTGCTGGAAAGTAACTAAAGCTTGGATCACACTGCCTGCTTCTGTAGTGTGTCGGAACCCATGTTAACAGCTCAGAGAGTCAAGGTCTCGCATATTTTTTCCGCGAGCCACATGCAGTTCTCAGCAAATATAGACAGTGAAAAGGATTTGTTCATAATCATACTGACATTATCCTAGTAACATATCCACAATATACAACAGTTTCAATGTCTATATCTGTTGAATAAGTTACAGACATGGAAAATACCTACAGCATCTGTTTCAGATTATAAGCTCTCTGGCGTTTCTGTGGACAGAATCCATTCATATGTTAACAGGGCTTTTATTGTACTGTATTTATTAAAGGCAAACACCATATAGAACGATAGGGCTGGCAGCAGCAGCTCAGCCAACTGAATACTGCTCGCCTTCCAAGCATGAAGGAAAAACTAAAATGGCCTTATCTAGAGCCAGTGTTTGGATTGTCTGTTCTGGGCTACTGTAGAAACATGGTGGTTCAACTTGACAGACTCTTTAGAGGAGGACACACAGAGGTGTGCTATGTAATGTGAATTCTTAACCTCAGCTTTTTCCCCCGTGTTTCCTGTCATTCCCTGTCTGTGTGGTGGGCAGGGCATCACTCTCTCCTCTGATCCTGATTTTCCACACCTGCTCAAGCAGGACACATGAAGCCAATCCACTAATCAACCCTGCGGTATTTCAACTCTGGTTCTTCACCCACTCGTTAATCACCTTACGTCTCCGGCTTCCTCAGATTGTGTATTGTAGTTTTTTCAGTATTTTTGGAAACTTTTGGATTTACTAACTCTGCTTTCCTGTTTGCTTAGGATCATCCTGCCTGCCCGTCTACCAGATTGTCAGCCACGCTCACCACCAGCCTTTTTTATCTGCTCCATCCCCCCACAGATTCCCTTATCCCCTTCTGCCGGCGCCTTTCAGATCTCATCCACCACAACCATTTCCCCAAAGTCAGACAATAAATTGCTCTTAAATTCAAAGCATTCAAACTGAGTCTGTGTCCGCTTCTGAGCTCCTCCTCGTTGTTCATAACAATTCTTTAAATAGGCTTTATTGTTTTGGATATTGTGTTAAAGGCTATCTTGTTTGTTGCCTCATTTTAAAATGAGCTTGTTAGCCTATTATTGTGAAAAATTACTTTTTAGGCTATAAAATACTTTTCATAAGCAAGTTTACAAAGTGCCACAGACAAACAAAACAAGATATGGTGGAATTCTAAAGTAAAATAAGTTCAGTGCAGTAAATAAAATGCAATGAATAAAAATAATAAATAGGCTAAAAGAATAAGATCATAAAACCCTCTAAACAATGCCTTAAATCCTTTACAATTCAAAAACGGGCAAACCAAAAGGAAATTATTGCTCTAATCACTTGTTTTTTATTTAATGAAAAAATTAACTAATTAACTTATTGAATTAATAAAATTTATTAAAAGTAACGGCAATGGCAAACCATTAAACCATTCGGGCCATTTAGTCAACACAAAACCAATACAAAAATTTAAAACCAAACCCAACTGGGAAACATTTATTTTATTTTAGCCCACAAACTTCACATTGTATCTATACAATTCTCTGCTCCAAATGTGGAATACAATGCATTGGACAGACAAATAACTCAAACCTGAATGAAGCAACACAGATAAAATGCAAAATTCATGCTCTCTTGGTGAAACATTTTATTTTGCATGGCTTGCTGGTTGTTAAGAGTTTCAGGAATCCAAAGCAATCTTAGACAGATACTGAGAAAAAGAAAATGTATTTATTTAGTAAATACAGAGGAACCATCGGGGCAAAATAAAAAACAGCTGAAATCTAGTTTAAAAAAACACACATAACAATTCCTGGTTCAGTAGGCTGGTGCACTGAACCATATTGATATTTTCTAACCTAGCCTGTGCCCCTGATCTGGACTTTTTCTAATCATCATCCCCACAAAAATGGATACCTAGCCTCAGAGCAACCACTTAACTAAGTTCCCATCTACCCAGATTCAAACAAAAGATTCCATCTCCACTATGTTTTTGGTGTTGGCTGGGATTTGAACCTCAGTCTCCTGTTGGAAGGACAGAGCCCTGCAAGGAGAAACTACAAGCTCAGAGGGAGTGCTGTGGGAATAAGTCACCACCACTATTTAGGACAGGGTTTGAATAGTGGTGGTGCCCAATCAGGTACATACACCTTTTCCCTCCAAAATTTAAAAGCACCAATTAACCAATGATGTTACACCCACTCAGAATAGTGCAATACTATAGGGTGGACAAAGTTCATCGGAGGGTCTTTTGGTTCTGAGGAAGTATTATGGTTGTGATATGTCAGAGAAATGTATTGCTTTTTTGCACACAACCTTAACTCAGTTTCATAATAAAGACTTCTGCCTGCTGGGAGGTTTTAAGGATACCAACATCATCTCTCACCCCAAACACTGTGGGATTTTGCACCTGGACCTGTCTTCTGAGGATATTTCACAGGACCCATCAGAGCCCCACCAGGACACAAACAACCAAAGAATCTGAATGGGACCGGTCCCTGAGAATCCTCCCTTTGCAATGGAAAGGTAAGAACCCACCCACCACGATTAATATGTTTTCTGGCAGAGACAGCAGACAGAATGATCCCTGCCCCCTCCAAAACCACAAACCCTCCCAGTATTTAGGCCTGCAGAGATCCTTGGCAGAGCATCTTGTCTGAAAGGAATGGTGGAGCTTAGCAGAATAAATTCTGCCCTGTATCGATGCTGGGCCGTGCTTCAGCCAAACGATGCAAAGAGATATAAATTTTTGTTTGTATTTTATCGTGGTTCTGTTTCCTTATGTCAGAATGTATTAAATCCATGGGCAAGACATGTTGAACTCATGACATGTTCAGTTGGATTATAACTGTTGTTTTAGAAAAGACACATTCTGATCTTTCTCTGAACACTGAGAATATAAAATGGCTTTATCATTTACAAATATGTAATTTAAAGATAAATACAAAATAAGTCATTTTCACACAAGTCATTTTTCTTTATAGACAAAAAACAGACAAATGTGCAAAATATGTGGATCTCTCAGTTAAAATACTGTCTGCTTGGGTGGATTCGAGTCTATCTTTAGCCTGGCGAAGGTAAAAGTAGGTACCGTGAGGTCATCTATTATCTGTAGTACAGCAAAGAGGTTTTAGTGCAGACTTGTAGCTTTAATCCACATGAGAAAAACCATGCATAAATTGGACCGCTCTACATACACCCCACAAAAGTAAAAATGGCTGCAGTTTCTGTACCCTGTTCATCCAATGCAGCTGTGAACCACTCTACTCTACTCTGTGAACCACTTATTTAACAGTTTTTAGCTGAAAGTAAGTACTTTAAGACATTGCAATAAGTGTGCTAGAGTACTACCAAAACACTGTTCAAATACTTATGGACCGTCATTTTTAACACAGTGAAGACAGAGAATTATGAAATCAAAGAAACTTTGAGGTAGCTATACAAAACAGACTGATTTGCGGGTTCTGGTTTCATCATGGCTTCATCGCGGGGTTTGCAGCTTTTCGATGATG
>NW_023340095.1:22989427-22993592 GCF_004916995.1 Morone saxatilis | reverse complement strand
ATCGCGTTTTTCTGGAGGGACTGTAAAATACCAGAGAATCCCAAGTATTTCTTTCTTTATGGCATAAAAATGGAAGTCAAATGTCTCATTTCAGTGTTACATGTCATTGGGTTTATTGCTTTTCCAATAGACACAGCCAAAAAAAGACGTTTAGCTGTGATTACCATAGACCGGTTGTTTACTATCACTAGAAGCAGTATCAGCCAATACTGATCACTGGGTCTAATTAAAGCCTTATGTTTATACTTTATCTTTATTTTATTTTTTTAGTATTTACTATTCTTAACAACATTGTATAATAAGTGTTATTATTAAATTGTTATTATTAAATTAAGTATTAAATTATGAACTGACAGGCAACATACACTTAAACTATTATTGGGAGCAGCTTAGAGCTTAACAGTGTTCCCACAGAATGACAGTGGAACTGTGGAGGGTAAATCTCTCTTTCTATTGGTCATTTCTTATTTTACCATTTTAATTCTACTTGATCATCCGCCTTATTGTGGTGGTGTTGTATTGTTTACTCACAAAATACTTTGTGCACTTGCTTTTTCATTATCCTTTAATTATCCTTCTGTTACTTTGCTGGTCAACAGTAAGCTTTATAAAGTTGCTCAAGAAACACAATTGGTGTTTTGGATTTTTTCACCCTTGATTTTGTTCTCACAGTGGCAGGTGAGCTATGAGTAGGCCTGAAGGAGGCTTGGTAATGACGTCGCCCTTTTGAAAACTCAACTGTTGCTGTACCTGCTCTGTGCTTGTAAAACATCCACCAGATAACGTCTCTCTCTCGCTCTGTTTCTCTGCAAAATACTAAAACGAGTCTCTGACTGTTAATATACCAGCGGCCTACCCAAGTAAATCTATGTGTCAAAGACTGAATAATTTTCCTTTCAAATATATATTATAATATATTTATTCATCGTGTTACATATTGTATACTAGTACTATTTCTTTAACGTTAGTGTGAGTAGAACTGTAATGAACAAATTTCCCCCGGGGATCAATAAAGTGTTTCTGATTCTGAATAAAATAAATGCATCTGCTCTCCTGATCGGCGTCTATAGAGATCACAGATCAAACTAATTAGGGCAAAAATCGGTCTATTACAATAAGCGACTAACCCCTCCCATTTTAAGGCCCACTGCATTTCCTCTTGGTTAACTAATGGAAGAGGGATGGTGTGTGGCACACCGTATGCTTCGATCTTTGAAATACACATACTCCGCCACTGTTTGACTGTTATGGTTGTGCAGATGCTTGATGGTGTTACAATGTACATTGTAGTATACAACTTCCACAATTCTACTCTCATACATTTCACCTCCCAGTGTTCTGTACCTATTTATATTGAAAATAATGTTTAGTAATGCTTACTATAAGGGGGATGGATAACTGGTTTGTCATGTCATCGATTAATTTCCCATTCATGTTGCAGTTGTGCAATTTCGAAAGAATCCTGATGGTCTGTTTGAAAAGTACTTTGCTGCAAACTCTTGACTTAGCTGTTGTGCTACTGATGAGTTAATGTTGGAACATCAATCAGGGCACAAGCAACTGGTCATACAATGCATGCTCTATTGTTCTTGTAATGGGATGGGGCAATATCCAGTGATTGCTATTCTTTGGTGGTGGATGTAAGAGGTAATGTGTGTTATGGTTTTTTCACCCATGGCATTTAGCTGGAGATTTTTCTCAGCTGCAAATGTCAAGTTTTATTAAGATATTCCTTTAATAGTCCCACAATGGGGAATTCCAAAACAATGGGGAAATTATTAGGTTGGTGGACACAATTGCCCTTACATACCATGCAGCTAGACAAACAAGTGCTGGCTGCGCTTATGAAGCATGTTGAAAAGGCTGTGAAATTCAATAAACCTCCCTGGCAGACTCAGCCTTTAACAGTAAGTTTACATAGTAAACTACACGATGATCAAAAGAAAAGTGGAATACACCTGTAAATAAGAAGAAAAACTTACAGAAAAGTAGAAGTAGAAATAGACAAAAATAACAATAGTTCTGCAGTGACTTGATGTTGCAGTCCTACCTGGTATGTCGAGGGCTACTTTCTAGTGTGCATCAGCAATAATCAATGGTGGACAGTCACAAAACAATAGCAGCTGAATTTGAATTGAAACTCCTTCACGGAGAAAATCATAGAAAGCCCTACGAACTGCTTGATGATGGAAGCAGTTGTCAGTGAAGAAAGTTGGGGTTGATAACGTGCCCTGTTTTATTCAGGAGTTACAATATGCATCCATTTTCTCTTGTCACACATAGTCCTGAAACATTACTTTTTTGTTACTAATAACCATGGTAACCAATACAAATAATTAGTAAATAAATTAAATTGGTTAATAACATCTATACATTTTTACAGCATGTAATTGTAAATGTAATTTGATAAACAGTAGCTGAAAATAAAGACTTAAGACACTAGCATTTCAGAATCATTTGCATTAAGCAATAAGAAAAGTTTAGTTAATTAAGTCGTTTATTATGTTTTATTTATTTTTATTAACACTTACAGTCATTGAAGGATAAAAACAGTCCGGACTTGTATTCCTGGAAATGCATGTGATGTATGCAGATGAGGCACTGCTGGATGGCAACAGATATACCTGTAGATGAAGAATAATTGGAACTCACTAAAAGACTTAACATGTAGATCACAGTGTGTGTGACATAGTCAATGGCTAGGTGAGAGACAGACAGTCACTTATTTTGTTACTACATCACTTATTTTTAATGAATGTATAGCTGTAAGGGGCAAAAGGGGAAGTTGGTGTCTATATTATTGTTTTATAAGGTGTATCCTAGAACCCTTAAATCAGACTAAATTAGGTTAAATCAGATTTACTTTCTTGTAGATTAGTCATGGAACTTTGTTACACATGAGCTTGAATTTACCTGTTTTCAGTGTTAGTCTTTGAGAATCATATAGTCCAGCAACCAGATTTATAATTTACTGAGCTAAAAAATCAAGTTAGAAGTTGGGTCATTTCTCCATTAGACTGTATGCTATTGTGTTTTTATTGCAGCCAATAGAGCTCCCCCTGCTGGCCTTTACATAGAATGCAGGTTTAAGACACCTCATTGGTTTCACTTCACAGACCCAGAAGCTTTGTCCATTATATATACTATCAGTGAGTTTGACACCATAAGGGTGTCATCACCCCAGCAGAGTCCGATGAGACTCCAATGACTCTTGTGGTTTTTAGTATAGTTACTTCCTGTTTTATGTTTAAAGAGTTCTTCCTAAAGTGTCTTGCCTAACTTTTACTTCCTGCCTTTGTGTGTTTCCTTCCAGTTTTGATATTCTGCACCACCCTGATTAGTTTCACCTGTGTATTTGGTTTGTGTTCCTTTGTCTCAGTATCAGTTAATCTTTCTCAGCTCGCCAAGTGTTCCCAGCCCTTTTCCCAGAGTTCCCTTGTGTCTTTATTTATTAGATTCTGGATTTCCTGCCTCCCCCTTTGGATTTGGTTGCATTTTGGACTTGTTTCCTCTTGAACTGTTTAGACCTTGCCAGCCTGACTTATCTAGAAGTCATTTTGCATTGAGTTTTTGCCATTAAATCATCTGAACTACTCTAGTTCTGTCTCCTAGTCTGCATTTGATTCCTTGTGTTACTCTACTTGAACATACACGACAATTAGCTGGAAATCTTAAAGTCACATTTGTAGTGTGGCATCTATACAGATAGCAATGTGTCAGCACTGGTTACATTGACAATCTATAAATTTATTCAAAATGAAGGCAGAACCTTTGTGATTCTATAACCGAAAGGTGTCACATTTACAGACTGTGCATACATTATAAATTGCTTTGAGCAGTATAAATGCAGGTCATTTGTTATTTCCCTTCGCCTTGATAAGAAGTTCAGATTTTTATATTATGTAGAGCTCCCTACTTTTATCTAAATGTGCACTTGTTTGGGGGACACCACCTCCAAAGAGGAAAATTAATCACCAAATTAATTAAGTTAAACCAGTTAATCAGATATCGGGAGACGTGACTTCTCAAATAAAATTGATCTCTGTCTCTACTTCGAAGAAACTTTGGTTGATGGTGAAAGTAAGGTTATGATACTACTGTATGGCTGTAAGAACTACTATTAGGATATGTATGATGACATTTTAAGGATTAAAAGTATTATTTT
>NW_023340095.1:22989085-22989339 GCF_004916995.1 Morone saxatilis | reverse complement strand
TTTTTTTTTTTTTTTTTTCTGGAATGGTGAACAGACCGTTTGCTCTAAGCTGTTTGCCGATAAGTCTGGCCAGCAAGCTTTTGGCACACAGGTTGTTGGCTCGTTGTGTAGTCAGTCGTAGGCAGACGTGCAGCCTGTGCGGATCTTTTGCAGGTTGATGGCGAAATGACTCACTACTAACTGTTCTCAACTTCAACTAGATAATTCTTTTAATATATATTTTTGGTTTTGTTTATTGCCTTTGATTGATAGTG
>NW_023340095.1:22976279-22989060 GCF_004916995.1 Morone saxatilis | reverse complement strand
TAGCTATGTCGTAAGGCCAGGGTTTAGGTAACAATTGACACACGAACAAACCCGAATGTTACAGTATGAACCACGACTGTAAAAGCATGAACTATGCTAATGTAGTAATACATTCTTTATCCGTTTATTTTTCGAATACGTGCCTTGTAGATATCATCAGGTGATTCAACGGTAGGGAGAGGAGAGCGAGAGGGAGAGAAATAAAAAAAGTTTAATTTAACGTAACATTGATTAAGTTACTGTCGAGGAGAAAGAGGCCAACTTCAGCCGCCCTTTCAAGTCTTACTCCTTCATTAGCTCTTCCCCTGGGAAAACCCGATGTTACCCTCGTTTTCCTAATACGCCGGTCCGTTGCCTTTTAATTCCTTTTCCTTCTTCCCGACGTAATTCCCTGTCCTGTGCTCGGCCAAAGTATGATCCTCCATTTTAAATAAAGTGCAGCGCTTCAATGTGCAGGCAGTGACAGCGCCTCTCCTGACTCCTCTCCATTATAGCTGGTTTCAGTCACCGTGACGCTGGCTCTGAGCGAAAACGCATTGTTAGCTAGTCAGGTAGGCTAGTGCTGTATGTCTCTCGCGATTGTAGTTTTTCAATGGCGGAACGACATGGAATCCCCATGGACTTACCCGTCCAATGTATATAAGATAAGAAATTTTTGCTTACGAGGATAGTCAGATCATTGCAGGGTAATTTGACACCAAGGGGACACATTATGAATGAAGACATTGATTTTAGCAAATAAAATACTTAAAATACTACACTGCCTTTAATCAAAAAACATAAAAAGGTGAGCAAGGAAACAGCTATAACCTCCCTAATGAAATTGCTTCTCCTCAGTCTGACAGACAAAAAGCTGTTTTGACTGCCTTCTGTCCTTAAATCAACGACCACACTGTTTCAAAAAGTGGCACATGTATTTTGAAGCAAAGCTGCAATCATTATACTGTAGACGCTGTGTAGATGCTGTACCTAAATGCACAGCTTGAGCAAAGGTGTAGCAACAGAAACCGAGTGGTGGTCTTACCCAAGGGTCAATTGGATGCCCTGCACATAGTCCAGTACTGGATAAATATTTAACCCTTGGTTAAGGTTAAACAAGATACGTCCCTGATTAAGGGATAATGCGGTCAACAAATACAACCCTTGTAAGGGGATGTAAAGGGCTGGGCAGCGTCCAGAAACCTGTATACATTTCTAAAAAGTAATGTCAATAGAACATGGGCCAGACGTCGGGACAAAAACACACACTTGTTGAAAAAGAAGCCCAATAATTGTTGATGGTAAAATGATAAAACAAACATGATAATGACTTGTACCTAAACAGGAAATAATCTGTTCAAATTCTTACATCACTGTTTACACAAACTTTTTGCAGTTACTGAATTCACTATTTTGGTTAATTGTACAGTTTGAATATAATAATATTAATTATATTCACTTAGCCAGGGGTGTCAGTTTACAAATGATAGAAAAGAAAAGGGGTCCCTTAATGAAAAAAGGTTGGGTACCACTGTACTAGCGCATACTATGCTATGCACACAAGTGCAATTCGTACGGCAGTGTTTTTTGCATCCACAACATTTCAGTTAACTGGAAGGCAGTTTGACTGCCATGGCACCTGTGTAGTGCAGCAGGTGAAAAGCACAACTGCAAATCTCTCAAGTCCAATTTACCAGCCTGTCCACAAGTTTTTAGAAAAGTAAAAGATGTAAAATATATAATTGCATGGTTCCTAGTACGCCATAGCAACTACAGAATATCTACAGGATTGAAAACAGTTTCTGCTTTACTATAACAAACAACAAAGCTCACCTCAGTTCCTATATGCATGCATGGATGTGTGTGCAAGTTCACAGATATTTGTGCTGTCTGATGTAACTATATACAGTATGTTTATTAAAAAATGTAATAAACTATACCGTGATGCAGCATTGACTTCAGACTTGAGTTGTGAAAAATGAGCGACTTAGACTCTTCGGCCTTGAGACTTAAAGACTCCATTTGTCTTGAGGGCAAAAATCTGAGGAGACTTGACCTCGGATCAATAAATATTGAAAAATTCTGTGATGTGCACAGTTTTGCCTTTTGCGGCACTGGCAACCTCTATGAATAATAGATATTGTGGCAGGAATGTGCATGCAATGTTTTCATAATGTTTTATGTAATTAATACATACACATGAAAGTTTTGTCATGCAGCACAATTCATCCAGTGAACCCACATCTCACTGTAAAATCTTGTTCATTTGTTCCATTAGTTTCCTGCAGTCCCAACTTGCATTACGGCCCTCAAAAATTATGAGACCTTATGGTATGAACCAGTAAATGATATGGCATATTATGTAGTATATTTATAGCCCCTTGGATGATCTTATGGTGGATAAAACATGTGCCCTGTACAGTGACTGAATGTGCAAGAAATCTTGATAGTGCTCTCTAGGTAACACTTCCAGTAGAGAAAACATAATTAGGTGTTGTCCAGGGTGCCCTTTTTATCTTTTGCCCATGCCCCTCAGCTTGGATAGGCCACTGATCCTCTCCGTTTTTTCATAAACTGAACTCCCAGTGGTATATAAAGCTATTCTGCATGTAACACCTCTAACATCCTGTGTCAGCAGGAGATGTATGTAAAAAATAGTTATGAGAGCTTCTTTTAAAGATGCCATTAGATTAGTTGTCAGTTGAGCACTCAGAGGGAACAGGTTGATTCTATAGTGTACTGCTCTTGGCACTAATGGTATAGGCCAGGCAGTTAAGATTTGTATTGGCTTTTATCCCTGCGGAGTAATAAAGTGCCCTTCAGATTGGAGGCAAGCTTGAGGGGATTTTTTTTGTACTTCCGGTGTACGACTACAATATGTACTGGTATGACCATAACGAGACACAAAAAAACACAGTGTGGTACCCTAGTGTGACCACATTTGAAGTGCGCTCTCTCCTCCCCCTTTACATGTAAAAAAGTGAAACTTACAATGGGTATACAGACCACATTAAATCTTAATGTAACTCACATCTCAATGCAACACATAATGCTAAATATCATTATTTCCACAATAAATGACCACATGCAAAACCATTACACAGTAGGTCTAAATAAATCATTACACCCAAATACTAATAAAGACAAGCCCAATAATGACTGGTCCGAAGCCAACTATTTTCAACAGCTAATTAATTTTCTTGTTCTTATTATTCATATTCTTATAAATAATGCTCATAATAATCTAAACCTCTAAACAAAGTGCTTCATAAATGTTATACCATTTTGAAATGAGTACAAATGAGAATTTATCAGAGTACAAATATCAGTACAAAAATCGATTAGTGTGACATTTTTGCCCAGTAATAATAGTAAATAAGCCTTACATTTAGCACAACTTATTTTTTGTTTGTACAAAGTCATTAATACAGTGCTCAAAGTCTACCCCCTTGACCAGATTCAGTGGCCGGCAGGGAGATCCCTCAGGACAGCTGGTTTTTCTCACGTTGTTTCCTAAATCCTTTTTTCCACTCTCTTAAGTTGAGAAAAATTTGCTTCTCTCTCTCTCTCTCTCTCTTCTCTCTCCTCTCTCTCTCTCTCTCTCTCGATTGTTTTTTGTTTTTTTGTTTTTGTATAGCACAATCGCTTAGCTGATGCCTTTCTATTTTAAATCAGTTTGATATGATATGGCCTGCACCATGTGATGGTAGATGTTTAAATAAATAAATATAGTACATATATTGTATATCTACAGTTAATTTTGTACCTGTTTACATTTTTTCCTACAAATAATGTCTTTAAAAATGACAAATATTATTCAAAAAGTACGAAAAGTACTCATTGTCTTGATCATTTTGTGTACCTCCTATTACGGCAAATTGGCTGGTGCACCTGAGCACTCACCCAATATTATATATGGATAATCTGGCCCAGACCATAATTGGCAGCAAAGCTAGAAGAGTGGAGGAAGGTGGGATAATGAGTCCTGTTTAGCATTGTATAAATCTACTGTAATTATTATATACTAATTCCGCACACTGGAGGGGTACTGGTGATAATAAAATGTTGGACCTTTACATTTAAATTACTGCCACAGAAAAAAACCCCCCACAAAGGTCAAACTCACAGAGCCTAAAAACATATAACACAACCCCCTTTTTTAAAGTTGCTGAAGTCAAGTTATTTTACAATGGAGGATTAACAATATATTCACTTTTATTATTAAATTATACATCTATACAATAGATCCTTAATAAAACCGCAGCTATACAAATCATTTAAGAAGTAACCACGTGATATTATCCATTGCAATATAACCAAAACACTCTGAGAGGTATGTATTCATTCATTGATACTAAAGATCACATCTTGAGACATAACAAGGACATGCACAGATGGGGTCCAGTGGCTCAAGACCCTATCTTTTGACCATGCCACTCTCACTTTCAGTCATGTAATCTTTAGCCTTGGTAGCGGTGGGGCTCCAGGAAGGGCGATATTGTTTGTCAGTCTTTCCGTCGCTCTTTCCATCCATCAGTCCATTGGTCCAAAAATTGGAATCTGTCAAATATCTTCACAATTGTTAGATTGCTTTCCTCGAAATTTCGTACATTAATGATCCCAAGAGAATGAATTACATTGACTTGTCCAACACACGGAGGAAAAACAAATATCGCATTCCTGTCAGCCTCAGATTCAGCTTTTCTTTGGGCTTATCCATCATGTTTAGCACGTTAAGCTCAAAGTACAACTGACAAATACATCTAACCTGCCTAAGAGCAGCTGAAGCCAAGGATCATGGATAATGAATCAGATCATGTAGAGCTGAGTCTGACAAGCCAATTTTGAAATTTAGGTAACATTGCTTTTCCACTGACACCACCTTCAGGTCAAAATCTTTATGATTTTCCATCCATGCTTTGCTATAATTTGAATGTGTATGCAGACTCACAAGACCACTGGGTTGGCTCTAGACATTTTGTTTGTGTGTATGGATTTTTTCTTAGGATCAACCAGTGTAAGATATACTCTGATTGAAATATATATAGAATCACTTATCCCTTTAATCCAAACTATAAATAAATAAACAAGGTAACATAGTGGTCTTTTTCTTGGTCAGCACCAAGCACTGCTGAATAGCGCTGCAAAATAAATAACAAGCGTAACTTTTGTACTTTTTGAGTTGGTGGGTCTACACTGGTACGTCATACTTGAAACCAAGCTAGCAACTGAGCATTACAATCTTAAGCGGTGGTACAAATCACTCATGTACTGTGACAAAGTATAGTACAGTGGGTTGTGACGGACACATTTAACCCCAGGGCTTTCTATAGCTGTACAAGCCCCGATAAACCTGCTGCTGTGATTGTTTCTTATTACTGCAAACTCGACTTGCATGCTGGTTAAACCAGTTTCACACTTACTGTCCATAGTAAACTGTTGCCCGTTTGCCAAAGAACACCAGAGATACCACTTGGGAGCTTTGTGGTTTACCAAATCTGTATATACCAATGCCTGTATAGTGTGTTGTAGCCTGTAGATACTATTATTGGCTGCTTGCAAAGTTTGGCAAGATTTTCAACTGCAGTTTGGTAGATAGTTGGTGTTGATGACCGCTTTGTATTTAAATACTATAATCCTCTCCATCAATTTCCTATTTCTGCCACTCTTGATACAATAAACACATGTTTTTGGATTTTTATGCAAGTAGAGTAAGCACAATTAAACTAATATGAAAAAAAATCAATGATTTCACAAGCCAACAGCTAAATATTACCTACAACTAAGTATATGTGGCTTGAATGGTGTACAACGCTTTCTTAGGGACTACACTTGAAAACCTGAAACACTTGAAAGTGTTGAAAGTTACTTATCTAGTACATACCCACTTAACAAAAGATTACAACTTCCTGGATTTAATTCCCATGCTCCTTCAAACAGTGCAGTGGAAAACAGCTTGGTGAAAGAAACATTACTGAGAGTCACTCCATACTAATGGTCAACCAGAAGATGTTGTGCATGACTGGGAAATTCAAATGTCCTTTTATTCTATGTAGTGTGGGTTACAGAACTGAAAGACAGTAAGCTCATCTCTATGTACAGGAAATGCGACTGCTTTTGTGCAAATCACATGAATAACTTCTAAAATGTCAAAATAAAAACTTGTATGCAAATTAGGCACTCATACAGTATAGGCAGTATTGTCCCCATTTCTTCTACAACTTTCACCACCACTGACAAAACAAAGACAGCAGCGAATGCACGCATATCTTACAGGCCTGGCCTACATTTCCTGACTTGCAAGTACAATTTAGTGAGTCCCACTGAAATATTCAGCGTTCGAGGGTTTCAAACAAAGCGTTGTAAGTTGTGCGCATTCAGGATGGACGGCAGCTTCCGCTCACTGCACTCGTCCCTCTGTCCACCACTGCAGGACACTGATCTTTTGCTTTACACAATTTGCAACGAAGGAAACCACAGCAGCTTGATTCTGACAGTTTCACCAACATCAAATACACTAACAGCTGTAGAGATTCAGCCACTTGCTTGTACTGGAGCATCAAGAAAGTGGACTGCAGGCTACAGGCTTTTGCAGTGTTCCTGAGAAACTTCCAGGGCACAGAGATGTTTAGTTGTGAGAAATCCTGCAGCTGCACGTCCACCTGTTAGTCCTTTAAAAGAGAGAGGTAAGTTTGTGTCTTAGGTCCACAGAGCGCGCGCTGCAGTCAGATGTAGTACTCCTTCATGTTGTCCCTGACTGAGTTGTGGAGGTGCAGCTCTGTCCTGTAGTCTGTGTACATGCTGTGCCTGGTCTCCTCTTTGATGCTGCTGCTCCTCTGGGCCCGCCGCTGCTGGTAGAGGAGGCGGCTTATCACAGCCAGAGCACACACAGCAATGAAGACCACCGCTGTGACCACACCTGAGAACACAGCAGGGAAGAAGCATTAGTAAGTACCGGGGGACAATGCTGTCAACCTGGACTGTCCCCATCAAGTTTCTTCTGTTGACCTCTGATCCCGATTTAAACTGGTGACAGTAATGTCCGCTTGCTTCGACTTGGCTGTCGCAGAGTTTAATTGTGCAAGAATTCTTACCACGAAACACTGAAAGCTCTGCTTGGATACAAAGTTTAATTTTGGTCATGGAGATAAATAAACTAGTATCAAGTATTGTTACTTTGACAACACTGCTCAGCTAAGAGGCATAATTGGCCATTGATGTACTAATGTTCTGTTAGTATATTTAAATAGTGTGGGTTTTTTATGCTTACAATGTAATTGCAATGTCCTTGATTGTTTCTTGTGTTCTAGCATCTTCAGTAGAATACATAAATGCTTTAATTTATGTGTTCTAGCATCTTCAGTATGTAGTTTATGTATTCTCTTGAAGATGATTATAGCAAACCCAGAAGTTATTAAAAATCCCTTTCTTGCAGAGAGTTAGATTAGGTTAGAAGATTGATACCACTCTTATGTCTTTATGGTAAATATGGGCGACCAGTAACAGTTGCAGTCCTGCACATAACCCCCCAAAAATTGAAAAGGGAGTCAAATCACGGTGGTTCAGAGATGGTTCATGAAGGTATTATATATTCTGTATTATTGATTATTTTTTGTTGTTGTTTTCTTGGACCTGTGCAACAAGAGAAGGATGTGACATTCAGTTGATTGAGCTAGACAGAGCGATCCGATCTCGATCAATCTCCATGTGGACACTGGAGACACTCGCTACCATTACTGGGTTCTTCAGCTTTCAGATTCTGTAAACCAATTGCATGTTGTTCAAACTTACTTACTACTTCTTATGTGTTATTACAACATATTTTAAGATTAAGTTGTATAAATATAAACTTATAAGAGAAAATATATAGAGCAAGTTGTGATCAAATAATCCGGGATAATTTCTTCGTATGTCCACTACAACATTCATGGTATCGCTGAAAACTAGAAATTCCAAGCATTCTAATGACACTAAACACTACACTTGCAAAAATATTTCACCTAGGAAACAGCAGCCATTTAGCTCTTCGTCACTATCTGGTGGCCGTGTCAAAGTACGGATAGTAATAAACCAAACACTGTTGAAATTGTCTAAATGAGACAAATCTGTTCATCACTCTGTGCCAGGTGTAAATGTAATCAGGTTAATACACTGTAGATACGACATGCATTTTAATGCAAGGTTCGAAGTGAGTCAGACTGATGTTGCAGATAAACTCAAGGCATCTTTTATATTACAACAATACAATTCAAGTGTAAGGAGAAGTAAAATGCAAAGAAAAGGTTCCCTGATTAGAAAGCACACAGAAATCCTTCAACTTTATCACCATCAACTTAAATTTAATTTCAAACAAAGCTGTGTGAGCGACACTAATGAGAATGAGCTTGAGCTCAGTCTGAGTTATCAAGAGACCAGGAAAAAAAGGAATGAAGATGGAGGAGGCAAATGGAGAGAATGACAAGTAACAAACAGCCTGGACTCATTTTCAATTAACCAAAAGAAAAATAAAGCGGCACAGAAGAGAGAGACACACAGACCTGCTATTACAGCCAAATCTTTCTGGGTGCCGTTGCCATGCTGCTCCTTGTCTTTGTTCGCTGTAACAGTTTGATCTGGAGAAGCATAGACAAAAAACAGACACATTCATTAATGTCCCTATCATACAGGAGACATATGTATATGTCTTGAATCTCTGAAGTGGAGTTGGTTGTGCTTCACTGCTAAATTTTAGAATTAAAGCTGCAGTAGGTAGTTTTTATACAAATATTTTTCTTACATTTGCTGAATTGCTAATTGGTATTTGCAGGAATCCACTGGGCCTTAACGAAAACAACCAAGTACCACTAGAACGAGCCTGAGAGACCTGATTTTTTTCAGATTATCTATCTCAAATATCACTGTCAGAACACAGTGAAAATTTCAGCAATATTTACAAAAAGTTACCTACTGCATATGACATAATGACCAAATTAGGTTGAGTTTCAGTTTCAGTTTTCTCCCACTCTCTGTATGAACACTAACATCTGATTTTTTTCTCTATATACATCTCTGTGGTTGTCAACATCATCTCATCTCAACATCACCAACTTAAGTTTCCATCCCTAATAGCAACACTTGGTGACCCATAGGTGACCCATAGGTGACCTATGTTAAACTCTGCTCACAAGGAGGGTGTTGATGAAGTGATGATGTGTGTTCACCCAATTAACCCGTGTCAAAGTGTCAGACCGAATGGGTTGTGATGGTGAATAAGCCTTGGAGCAGTGGCATGTTTTAGCTCCACACGACAAGCTGTTTTCATGTCGCTGCCAAAATGCCAATTCACAAAATTTCTACTCCCAACTGCGCTCAAACTGCTGCCTGAAATTAATTAATTTTATGTTGTTCTACGTCACTTTTTATGTTTTATTATGTATATTTGTATACAGTGTGTTGGGGGCAGAGTTTCTGCCTTTCCTTACTCTAAATATTAACATTAGTTGATTACAGCACATAATTAAAAAGCTCTAACCATAACTCTGTGCTCCGTTATAGAGTCAATCATGTTCTTTCACGTATAATTGGGGAAAAAAACATATGTAAAGTGTAAAAAGACATTGGTGTCACTGCAGAGGCTGGTGTAGACAGCTCCATTGGTAAAAATAGAAACACATCTGTATTTTCAGACAGATGACTGAAAAACACAGCTGGCATGTGTCTGCTTTAGACAGACTGTAGCTAAATCCACAAAGCACTAGTTACAAGTTTTAAAGACAGGAACGGTTTAACAGGAAGCCAGTCAGATGGTTATTGCTTTTTAAATTGTCAATTTCCAGAAAGTGCAAGGCCAGCACTACAAAGGAAAATTAGGGGGTTAGTAAATACTTTTTGAGGCTTAAAGTGTCGTCCAAACCAAGGTCCCAATAAGACACAGGACCCCTTTACTAGCCTGGTGTGGCTACGCGTTTTGTCCAATGTGTGCCACCGGCGTCGTCGGTAAACAACGTAAAACTACGAGATGCGGTGGGTGGAATTTTACTGTAGCCATCCTCGAATGAAGCAGAGAGAAGAAGAGAAGCGGTCGAGGAGGAGAAAGTGGCACGAAAGAGCCAAATGGCGTAACCAATGGCAGCAACGAGCACTGGAGAGGCCAAAAGACAGAAAGTAATTAGGGCTGCAGTTATCTTTTTTTGTTGATTAATATGTCAATTATTTTTTGATTAATCGTTAAGCCCATGAAATGTCAGTTAATAATGAAAATTGCCCTCCATAATTTCCCTGGGCTCGTGGTGACATATTCAAATAACTTGCATTGTCAGTCATTCATTCAGTTCAGAGATATTTAATGTGCAACAATGTACAGAAAAGCAGCAAATCCCCAAGCTGGAACTAGAAAATGTTACATTTTTACAGGCACTGGAAAGATTAATTCATTAGCAAAATTGTAGATTAGTGGGAGGATGAAAAAAGTATTCAGAATGAGGTCAAACACATCACGTCCAAGATTTTAGTCAGTGGTTACAGACTATACTCCAGCGTTGGCTTAGCACGTAGCTCAACCTAGAAATAGTTAGTGGTAGTCTGTGTGTGAGTTAAACAGGAGAGTGTGTAAATGGTTTACCTTGCAGTGTGTGTGAGGTGGACTCTGCCAGTGCACCGCAATTTGACTGGACCAGTGGACCACGGATGGTGACCAGTGAACTTCCTCGATTAGTCAGCGCCGCCTTCAGTGGTGCCACATGATTGAACTGGACCGAAGAGAGGCAGCCACTGAAACCTTTAGAGGCTGCTTCCATTACTTTCTCATTGAAGTTCTCTCTCCCTACAGAGATACGTAGGTGAAAATATACATTATGTGGTAACATGTTTGATTTTTTTTAATTTAGAGGTCAAGAATGATAAAATAATGGGGACAGCAAATGAACAAAAGTACAATACACGTACAATTAGCAGCGATTTTCTGAACATCACTGGAGGACTTACTGGTGACTTTGCCCAATGTCAGGGATCTGATTAAGATCAGCTCTGCATCAGATGACAATGTGTACTTTGTGTGGATGTCCTGGTCGATCTGGTTGAGTGGGGAGAAATCAAATAACAAGCCGATTACAAGAAATCTAAACCGAGGTAACGGCAACACCAGCAGCAGCAGCAGATTTTAATACATTATAGATTGTGTTCTCTACGGCTTCACACAAAACCATATCCGCCCACAGCTGGCTTTGAAGTGATTTTGACCTTTCACTTCTGCACCACCGTGCTGACTCAGTTGCACCACTTAACTTGATGATCAGCAATAAAACACTGCAGGATTTTCAGAACGTCCGGTGACGTTAATAACCTAGCCTACAGTGGTACATCTATAGATGATATATATATAGATATATATATATATATCTATATATATACCCAGCTACGAATAGATTTCACTGCAGTGGAAAATTTATTTTAACACCCTTTCTCTATTAAACATTTGGATAGCAGGTAGAAAATGCCATTCTAGTTCCTGCTGATATGATAAGTTGAGTAATTGTACTGCAATATATTAATTAATATATGTGTTGTATATTGTTTTTTTGTTGGTTTATAATCCTAGCATAGAGTAGGCCTTACAGTTACTCAGTTACATTGTGGTAATTTCATGGTTTAAATATTTTATTAAGGTGCTTGAGACGTATACTTATGTAAAAGTGTGATATAAGATGAGGGGAATAAGGGGAGTGTCTAACGTAGTGGTAATTTCAAATATCTTTATTTTCATTGTTGACACAGGTAGGCATATCTGGCAGACATCGGTCATCTGGCTTTGAGATTAACAAAATACAAATTACTCTACGTCCACTTCCTTGCCTTTTTAGGAAGCTTTTCACCAGATCTAATAGGTTTCATCAGCACAAGGAGCTTGTCCAGTTGTCATCAGATGAAGTGTGGGACTTCTGACATGCAATCATAGTCGCTCCTAAGAGATTGTAATCCCTGACAACACAAAATACCCTTCTTTATTGCGGAGCCATTTCCCATCTGCTAATGAAGACTGTTAGATGAGCCTGAAAGCTCTACAAAAGCTAGCGAGTGGACTGTGAGTTAAGATTATATTGTTAAACTATGTATTAATTTATATCTCCAACGTCGTTGTGATGTCTGGCCACCTAAATCACGGGAAGCAGATTTAGGTGATTTTTAGGTCAAAAGATGTCTAGATGTTTAGCTCAGTGGGAGGGAGCGTTTTGTAGACATCTAGGGCAGAGGCTTTCAAAGAGGGAGTCCAGCCTCCCCAGGGGGGCTCCAAAGGGGAGGCTCAGTTAATGGAAGTGAAAAAATATTACATGAGCCATTACATTAGTTATCAAAAGGAGATCACATAGAGTAGCCTAAATGTGTGATTTGGTTAAAGAGATAGTTCAGAGATACAGTAGTTTTGAGAGATTTGACTGTTTTTTCCCAGTAAACATCCTGATTTAGGCTTGTATCTGAGATTGTGGCCTGGGAAATGACAAGATTGGAAAAAGGAGAACCAAATCAAAGTGCTTGTAGTAGGAACAGGGAATTTGTTTTTCTATTGTATCGACTTGGTATTGGACTAAATAGTAATACAAATAACCACACATTTTGGTTTAATTACAAATACATATGAATAGGGTGTTGAATTGGAAAACTGTATTTAGTTAGTATGAAGGTTGCCAAACTTCATTATCATTGGTAAAGCAAATTATTTTTGTACTTGGTTATTGACTCCTTGCATTTCAATATTGGTCTTTTGGCACTTTCAATTAAAACCAATGCACTTAATATTGCATGTTTATAAAAATCATAAAAAAAGCTA
>NW_023340095.1:22971074-22976254 GCF_004916995.1 Morone saxatilis | reverse complement strand
AGGTTTTTCAAAGTCTAATTTTGTATGAACACCAATATTGAAACTGGTCAACACTACACTTTGAAATAGGGTCAAAGCTGTTTCACACTGACATACAGTCAGAAATTCTGACATTGTTGACCAGAAAAATCAACACATCACAGCTGGGTGTGGTCAACGGTGTGCAGATAGCCTGGTTTAAATTATTCTATAAATGGTAAAAATGTTGATTAGGATTGTGAACCTGAAAGGTCGGTGGTGAAGGCAAACACACCTCTCTATCTTTGTTTTACACTGCACTATATGAACCACACACTCCTTCCTGCATTGGCTCTAAATGTAGCTGCTGAATGAACTCACTTCTGCAGTTGCAGATCAGCATAATTTGAGACAGCGGCTGCCTCCTGCATATCCACATGGGAGACTTCATGTGTTCACTGCTCTACGGAGCCCACAAAGGATATCAGAGGGAATTTGAATCTGAAGTACTTTTACGTTCCCTCGCAATATTTTTTGATTTCTATCAGATATGACAGATGTGTTACCAGTACACCGCAGGAGTTCATGAATACAATAACTTAAATACGACGCCCAGCTGGCACAACCAGTCAATCTGCTGCACACACACAACCCCTGCATGTAGTTAGTGTTACACCTATTATAAACCAAAGCACAGCCACAATCAAAGCCAAAGCTATATCATCCCACGGCGATAGTCACAAACTATTAGACCCCGTTCAGACTGCAGGCAAAAGTGGCCCAAATCTGATTTTTTTTTTTTTAGGGTCAAGTGACCAGGTCAGACTTCTCCAGAGGTAGTGTGAACACTCAAATCCAGCCCAGATCAGATTTTTTTCAAAATCAGATTTAGGCACTTCCCATATGGTCCTGAATCAGACCCAGGTCGATTTTGTCAAATGCAGCCGCAGTGTCAACAACCAAGGCGGATTTGATAAACACTCTCGTACAAGCAACATGTGCATTATAAGATGACTCAGTCACCAAAGAAAACTCCTACCGCCGTTCAAGCAACTACCTTGCATTTAGAAATCCCCAGACAATTGGTAGGCAGGGAGATCTCTAATCGTCTAGTATTGGGAGACTAGTTAGTTTAACTAGCTCCACTTGTTGTCTATCTATCTGGGGCAGCACGGTGGCTCATTGGTTAGCACTGTCGCCTCACAGCAGGAAGGTACTGGGTTCAATTCCCAGCTTGTGTGGAGTTTGCATGTTGTCTACGTGCTTGCGTGGGTTTCCTCCCGGTGCTCTGGTTTCCCCCACCATCAAAAACATGTATTTTAGATTTATTTCTCCAGTCAGTGCCCTTGACCAAGGCACTCGGTCAGATCCTGAGCTGGTCCCTGGGCACTGTACACTGGCTGCCCACTATTCATAGTATTCAGGATATGTGTGCAGAGGACAAATTTCACTATACCTTGCACTTGTATTGTATATTTGACAATAAAAACTATATAGAATTATTTTTGTACCTTTTTTTTCTGACAGAGTAGCTTAAGGGTGACAGGAAAGTGAGGAGAGAGAGAGAGAGAAAGAGGGGATAACATGCAGTAAAGGGTTGGAACACAGGTTGGAATTGTGGATCAGAGGGAATGCAAAACCTATTTAGAGGTAATGCAAAAGACAATGTACTGCTCACCTGTACATAGAGGTTTTTGCCCACCCGGTGGATTCTGATTCGATGGAGTCGTCCGTCTGCCAGGTTATTGAGGGCGGGGCTGAACACGTCTGGACTCCTGTCTGTCTGAAGGTGATACCAGATCTGCAAACTCCCTGGACACAAAGCATGAAAAGACATGTAGCTCGGTCCTTTAATCAGGACTAGAAATCCCCACCTGAGCACTTTATGAGGATTGATTTGCTGTTGTTCACTGCTCAATGCAACTTTGAAAAGGCTTCAAGTATGCGTACATTGCTTTATAATGCCAAATAGGAGAAAAGAATACACCTATTTACTGAAATGATGTGGCTGCTTATTTATAAATAGACCCGATACATCTAAACTTCTTCAATTGCCTTTTGAGATCTCTATCTCATAGCTCTTCGCTCCCACACTGAACAAGTCAATATGTGCTCAGTGTTCCTCCCACACACACAATCGCTGTCGGATCATAGAGTCAGAAAGATATGCATTGTCAAGTGGAGCTGGGTCAATATTACAATTCCCGGTCTGTAGGTGAAGGGCTTTGTGTTGTGATTCATTTCAAATCCTAAGAGTGCTCCTATAGATGGAGGTCACTGTGGATGAAGTGTCTCCTCTGCCCTTCAGTGTTTACAGGGACCTGGGGAACATGGGCATTCTGATTTAGCATATAAGAGTGTGTGAGGACGTTGACTCTGACTAACAGCTGCACATGGGTGTCACTCAATATGATTCTCAAGTTTGGAGACAGCTTAAAGGCTGTCAGCTTAAAGCTTTGAGGCCTTTCTTGTGTCAAGACCTGAAAATGCTGAGACACTTAGTTGACAGCAAGAAATAATCTGTAGCAAGTGTTATGTATGTGAGGACCTTTTTCTGAAATTTTCTCCACACTCAAAGTAAAGCAATTAAGTCCGGGTTGGGCCTTTTATTGTTTTGTTTAAGAGGGCTGTCTAAGGTCTTCTTAACATTATCCTTTGGATAAACAAGGACTTTTTTGCAAATGGACTGCTTACGTTTACTGAACATCAATAAAGAAAGAGGCTTTTCGACGATGCAGAGGAGGAGCAGGAGGTTAAATCTATTCATTAGCCTACTCTCAGTTTGCACAAAGTTAAGGCAGCGGCTCCCGTATTACATTCATGCTGGCAGCTTTGGCACCAGCACGACACACATTAACTGCCTGTTCACCGTCAGCCTCATTTTCTCTTCTGCTCCACACCTTTCAACATGCAAATAAAGTTGAGATTTCCTGAAAATTAGATCTCGAGCTTTTCAGGGCACCTTAGGTGTTAATGTAAGTGGCCCCAGACTCCCTGAGACGCTCCCTATTTTGCACAGTGTTTGACAGGCACATCTGCACATGTCTTGCAATTGCTTTTTGCCGGAGTTTAAAAATAACCTCCGATGGTAACTGGAGTGCAACGGGATCATAATTGAATCATTTTTTTTTAAGTGGATTCCATTTTTTTCTGCCTACAAAGGATGATCTCTGTCCGTTGCCAAGTGAACTCTGGTGTATCTTGTCTGCGGTGCGAATGTAAAGAGGACCGACCCGCTCTCAAGGAAGCAATAGCCTATGTAATTATTCAAGATCAACTGGTAACCATGGTAACACCTTTGTGTCAGCCTTGAGTGAGGTAAAAGCGGTTACAACAGAGAACAAGGGCGTGTCAAGCTTGTGCCCTTCTCCACAACCCCATGTGCAGTTTATACCTGTTTGTCATTATTTGATCCAGTTGAAGTTTTAAATAATGCTCACCACCTATTTTTTCTCAAGTTGAATAAATGCATATTGCATGACTGTGTTTTTCTCTTGTGATGATGCAGGACAACAGTCACCAAAACTATCCAATTAATTTGAGTGTTACCTTGCAGTGACATTATTTATTCCTATTTGACAGCATCTATAAGGACCAGAGTGTAAAATATAGTGGCATATAGCAGTGAAGTTGTAGATTAAAACTAACTGAACATCACTCTCGTCTAATAGAGCCTCCTAAATGGACCTTTTAAGGCCTAGTGGAACAATGTAAATTAATTGAGCATGTAAGCTTAACTTCTTATCATCATATCAAAAAAAAAACCTTCAAAATAAAACTACACTTTGGCCTCACAGTCATCATACATCACATAACTGTCATTTTAACTGAGGGCTGGAGACCTGATGGCAACACTGAGCGCTTCATATGTCAAAGAGCAGGTTTCCATCCACATTTCTGTTGCCATGATGATGATGTAAACTGTACAGTATTTTATCTGACAGGACTTGAAATGGTTTTAAATGGCTGTGGAAAAACTCAGATGTAACTGTACTATTGTAACTGTTTAGCAACATTGCTTTGTAACTAGGTGGAAGATATATTTGCTAACAATGAAGATGTTAAGTTTATTGGGCTGGCTGCGTGGGCGTGTTTTCTCCATGTCTGTGATAATATTAAAAAAAGTATTCCATACAGTATATCACTGCTGTAGGTTATTACTGTGTAGGTCTATTTTCTTTGGTATGTATGTATTCATGTAAAAGCTGTATGTACCGTTCTTGGCCAGGATGACAGCGATGTACTGCTGGCTGAAGGTGCTGACGGTCAGCAGCATGGCCGGCTTCTGGGAGGTGACAAAGCTAAAGGCCACATCCTCTCTTGCCCTGCTGCTGCTTTCTGTAGAAACACTGGAGGCCTGCGAGCTTCTGTTCTGCATCACTGAGAAGGGCTCCTGGAAGGTGTAGGTCACTGAGGACTCCATGTCGAAGGACACTGACACCTCTGCAGACACAGGGACAGGGATAAAAAACATTTCAGTGCAGGGAACTCAGTTCTAACTAAACAAGGATATAAGGCTAAAACACAGCTAAAAACCTCTAGAGGCTGCAACGTTCATTACATCTCATAATATGAATGCAACAATAGTAATGTCTTTCTTCAGAGGTGTAGGAGTGTGTGTATATGCTGAACTCTCCGGTGGAGTAGTGGCTAGAAATAGACAGAGATACACACTAGAGTCCATCAAGGCTGCAGGAAAACATGTTACAACATTTCTTGCATTGTGTGGTGTTTTCCGCACAGAAGAAACTTTTGTTCCCTGACCTTAAGGCAGTCCGTCCTCCCGGACAACACGTATACCGCCATCTACTCTCTCTGAGCCTGGGAAAGTGTTGTCATAAGCATACACTCAAAGAATAAAAGCTCCCTCACTTGCTGTCTTTCTGTAACCCAAAAATCTGGTGGCTGATAAAAATAGACCTTTTCTATATGGATTGTGCTCTGATTTTGCACCAATATCACTATGAAAAGGTGCTCAGAAGTTCCAGGTCAGGTTGCAGTGAATCCAAAATATTACCACAAGCATTTTTTTCTGCATTATACACTGAGACTCTAAAGTGGCTGCCGTCAATCAGTGACCCACATGTAATTTTTCAAGAATATTTTTGTCCAATTTGAAAAAGTTAAGGTACGAAAAACTTTCAAATTGTTACTGAAACTTCAATAAGAATATTTAATGGATTGATGTAATGTAAAAATAATTAATATTTCATAACTTAATT
>NW_023340095.1:22951416-22970974 GCF_004916995.1 Morone saxatilis | reverse complement strand
CACTTTTTCACACCACTGTAAATAGGTATCTAAGAATAAGACATTTTTATCTACAGAGGGAACGGATCTTCTTCTATGGCCTCTTTCTCAAGTAGCCCAGAAAAAACAAACCAATCACTGCCGTGTTTTTTTTCCCCTTTTCAAGACAGAGTTGCAATCTGCAACTACATTGCTAGATGCCACTATATCTTACACACTCCTTTTGAATGGAACAAGTTTTGGTTAGCATGACTGCTTATCCCATGTACCTGGGGAAAAAAACCCTTCAAAATAAAGCTACATTATGACCTCAGTCTCAATGTGAAATCACATCACTGTGATTTCATCTGAGGGCTGAATGCCTGAAGGCAACTGAGTGCTTGATGTCAAACAGTATGTTTCTGTCCACATTTCTGCTGCCATGATGGTGTTAAGTATTTTATCTGACAGGATTTTAAATTGTTGACTGAAGACAAACAGCTTTCATATGAACAGAAAATAATTATATAAAACAACCAGTTTATAATGTAACGGTTTAGCATAGGCCGAGATCAGCTGAAAAGAAATCGGCAAACCGACTGCTCTACACCCTGCTCAGACACATTAAATCACATTATTGCCTCAACAGGTGCTGAGATTTGAAGCTGCCTTAACAAGCAAGCTTTTCTGTGTTTCATGTGATGAAAAAGCCAAATTCAAGAGTGAGTAGGGAAGGGTGGAGTCCCTCAGTAGTACCACAGTCTCTGCTAGCGGCACATCCACTGAAGCAGGCAGTCTCCAGGCTGATGCTGTTCAGCACAAAAGCACTAATATATTCATACACTAAATAAATACCAGTAAATAAAGCTGACAGTTTGCTTTGCAAAGCGGCAACATTCATTGTTTAATCATACATTTTAATGTGGATTGCTTTCATTATGTCAAAAACTCTATAACACAGAGCTTTGAAAATCACACTATCGTTTATCCAAGAACTGCATTTCACTCCTGGAAGTTTAACACCCAGAGAGACTCAGATCAAAGGGAGAGTCTATAACCTGCAGGTGACATATCTAATAGGCTCTTCACCACAATAACACAACTAACTGCGTGGTAAGAATATCACCGCAGTTGGATTATCTGTATTCTGGCATGGCTTCATATTTAACACACTGAGCTAGAGGATACTGTGTAAATAGTGCAGAGTGGTTGGCCACAGTTGCAGTTTTAATCTCTTGTCTTCAAACTCTGTAGCATGTCTGTACGGCTGTTTGCTCAGCCTGCTGCTCTTCTATCTGCACTGGGCGTTTCAGTTGTGTTGTGTTGGTGTGTCTGCGCTCTCTTCTGTGCTCACATATTGCAGGAGATAATTTGGTCTAATGCATTTTAAATGTTCTTGGAGCCTGGTGTCAGGACAAGTATTAATTGCCTCTTGCATTACTCGCATTTTTATTGATGCGCTGTAATGGAATAACCTTGACTTGATTGATTATTTGTTTGCCGTAATCAACATTAATCTATTAAAAGAACTGCATTAAAATTGGAGTTTCTGTGGTTGATCACGCTCACCTTGGTCACAGGTGGTTCCCCCGTAAGCCGACTGGGAGCAGTCGCATACATAACCATTGCTCTTCTCAATGCACCTGCCTCTGTTGTGGCAGAGGCTGCTAGAGCCGCTGCAGTAGCCGGGACAACCTGAGCTCACCCCGGGCGTCATCTTGGACCTCTCCTCCAGGTCAAAGCTCACGCCGTTGACGGTCAGTGTCCTGATGCAGCCCAGGAAGCCTCTCTGCTGAGATGCTGTTCCCCCTGAGAGGAGGATGACCGTTAGTCACAGCTAATGCTCGCTCACAGGCTGCGCTAAGCAGCTTCTGATGACTTTATAACCACAAGTCCCTTTAAGGTTGATGAGGATTTACGACAAACATTTACTTAATTCCAGTGTGCATCTAGGGCAACTCTGTAGGCACTTAAGTGTGTGAACCCTCAATTAGACTAAATATATAATTTAATGGACTACACAAGTTTCCAAGAGAAATCACTGTGAGCACATGGAGAACATATAAACATTTCTGGCATGGCAACAGCTGATAATATATGCTTCAGAGACTGATGACTTTGGATGGAAATGTATCACATTGCTATGCCTATAATTTATACTTGGAAAAAAACATACAAAACAGGTGGGTAAAATCCCCATTAATTATACCCTGAAGCTGATAAATGATACTGCTTCATATGGAGTGAAGCTTTGCCTGTATGAACTGCAGGACTTTATTATTAATTTTTTCAGGCATATATCTAATTTTTGGTATATTTTGATGGCAAAAAAAGCAGGGATTCCATACATAATGTTAAATAAATGGTAAAGGACTGCATTTATACAGTGCCTTTTTTGGTCTTGTTTTGTTTCAATATCAATCTTCTCGAAATCACTTTCATGCGCTTAGCCCGCACATACATCCATGATTAGTTAGGAGCTAAAATGTGATGGTAAGATAGTAAGCAAAAACCTTTTGGTTTGCTTTGGCGACGACCACATAGAAATGTACCTCTAAAGACTAATTTTACTTATTTCCATCAAATTGCTTTATTCCTACCTTAATGCCAAAATGTCGACATCTAAGCAAAACATTCATCCTTGTTTTTTGCAAACTGGAAACCTATCTATGTGCTCTGATTGTGTGATTGCAGTGTAATTAAACAGAAACATTACATAGTAAACTTACTTACTTACTGTTTACTGAAATCTATTATAAAGAAAATGGAAGGAGCTTTTAAATAATTAACAGCCCCATTGTGTTACATAATACACTGTATATTTTAAACATTTTCACACTAACAATCCAATGTGGAGGAATTCAACACTGATCTCAGTGTAGTGCACATCAATACTCCATTACCCACCACAACCGTTTTCTTCTGTCAAATAGAACTCTATTTAGGCATGTGACTTGTGGAACTAGTACAATGTAGGTTTTGCATAATACAGATTTATATTACCATGCAGGGCTATTATTGTCATTGTCGATTAATCTGTCTGTTGTTTGGTCCATAAAATATCAGAAAATGGTGAGAAGTGTGGATCACTGTCGCCCAAAGCCCAAGTTGACGGCAATATCTTTCGTCCACAACCCAAAGACACCAGAAAATATTCCCATTGGAGAGGCTGATCAGAGAATATTTTATTACTAGTATATACTAAAATACTATTATTAGTTTATTATCAAAATAGTGGGAAGATTAATTTGATATTTGACAACTAATCGATTAATCAACTAATTGTTGCAGTTCTCGTACCATGTAGGCGAAATCTCACAATGATATTTTGTTTGTTTCCTCAAATATATGCTTTGTTCCTGCGGACATTATTTCTATATTTGTGAACTGCCTACTTTGGCAATGAGGTTTTTGTTTTAATGCATTGATAAAATGAGTTTCTTTGTTATATTTCCACGTTATTTTATAAATGTAATTTAAACTCATTTTTATCTGTTCCAAACTAGCTATCGATATTAAAATGTAAGGGAAAAGACTTTATAACAACGTTATCCCACATTCGTATTAACTTTGTTTCTTTCATCAGAACATTTTAACTTTGATTAAATGACACCTTTTTACCTTTTTATGAAACAACTGAATCTTCACCTAGTTACAAGTTCGTCTGAGGTCCACAGATGATTATTGCTTACATTTGTCATTTCACTCCTCTGATAAATATTTTTTTTAAAGTAAACGATCCATTAAGTGCATGAACTGAGACCTAAAATTGAGAACACATTAAAAAAAACCACAATATTTTAATGGTATCTCTGTCCCCTCCAGAGGGATGGTGTATTATTAAGGAGACATTAAAATGTCAGAAGGGGAGAGAGGAGAAAGAGAGCAGCCATGCTCCTGGGCCACAGCAATAATGAAATAATAATAAAATACATTAGTTCTTCCCAGTAGCTTACAGGACAGGCTTGTATTTTTACAAGTCTATATTAGTGCTATACTCAGAGGATAAATGTACATTTAAAGTGTTATTGTTAGCTATAATCACTTCTTCTCTCAGTTCTGGCTGTTAAGAGACAGCTTTGTAGTGCAACTACACTGTAAGAGATAAGGGAAAAATTCCACAGTCCTTGATCTGTGCACTTTTAAGTTCAGCCAAGGCTAATATGAGACTGCTGTAGCCAAATGAAGTATCTCACCTGGTGGTTGTGCGTACACAAGAAGAACACATAAAGAAGAAAATGTTTACTAAAACAGCTACACTGTCAGAAGATACCCACTTGATTTGACTGACTCAGACTGCTGAAGCCTCATGCTAGCCTCAGCTGTACTTTAAAATGCATTTTGGCACAAAAGAAGTGTCTGTCTCCCATTTCTTTCAGTCGTGCTGTGAAAGGATCACTTCAAGGCCAGTTGGGAGAGGAGGGATGATTACAGCAACCAATAACTCTTTCAAAATGAAAGTACATATGGCATGGGAGTGCTGTACTAAGAAAACCTTCCCTTTTAAAGCTGCGCTGATCAATATTCTTTGTTATTAACAATGTTCTTACCCACCTGGCTATGTTGATGAATTGTGTTTGATCTTAATTTTGCAACTAGCATATGGAAACTCCCCAATAAACCATACAAAGTGCTGTGTGCAAAACCAACAATCCACTGACATTTGAAAGGTAACGTTAAACTCAGACAAAAGAAGAAATGAAAGATAAAGGAAAGGAAATGCCATGTAAGGCCATCAAAAAAGACTCCCCCTGGCCAGCGGGCCACTGTGTTCAAGATATTATTTGGACAGTATTGGTCTATGATTGAATGGAATTGTTTTCTGTTGAGGAAGGGGAACAGATTTGGAGATGGTGCCTTGATGCATATATGAGTCGATTTATCTGGGTATGCTGAGCAGTAGTGTATGGAAACTGAATGTTCTTGTACTGTGGTGTCAACTGGGGAGCTCATGACCAACAGTGGACATGCAGATGCCTGAAAACCAATAACTGTGAATACTTGCAGATGAGATAGTAGAATTAGATAGTTTTGTCCCTGATCCAAGTTGAGCTCCCGAATGGCACGCAGGTTTCAGTAAACTAATCATCTTTAATGGGCGTAACCATTTAAAATTACTATTGAATAAATAACTGTACAACCTTTTTCTTCTGTATTACGTGTGGTTACATGTGGTCTAGGGCACTCTTAAGTTTTGATCTTACCTAAGAACGGGAAGTACGAAAGTATTGATGAATGCCTCAAAATGTACAGTATGTAGGGCTGTCGCAGAAACTGCAATAATACAAGCCAGCAAGCAACCGCATGTGATGCCACATCATCATGTCATGTTCAGTATTTGTTTTTTCAGATGGGAAAACGCCCCAGAGCGGTGAAGCTAAACAGACTCTACACAGCAGAAGCACTACTCGGTATCCCTCATTTCACAGCCCTGGATTACAATACCACACAGGTGGAAGTGACCCTTAACTGGCAACTTTATTCGTCTGAAAGTCGCCAGTTAACAGGGACACAGATGGAGGAGGACAGAGGAGGGAGACTCCAGTTAATTAGTACAAGCTGGAACTGAAAAGACACATTATCCTGTTGTACAAAATAATTGGCAAAAATGACAAAAATGTAATAGTAATGCTGCGCTGAACCACCCTGCGTACAGAGGAAGCAATTTCCACTGTGGTGACTAACGATTCATGCATGAGGCCCACTTTTTTGGTTTAAGTTGCCTGCAAATTTACTGTTTTCATCAACATCATTTCCATCAGCAGGAAGTGGTATGCAGTACAGAAAAAAAAAGCTCTCCACTGCACACTACCATCTAGCACAGACCAAGTTAGTCACTACTGTAGCTGGTGAACATAGCATTTAGCAGCTAAAAAGCCAGATATTTCCCTGTAGATTTGGTGGAGACCAAAAACTGAGTGAATATTAGACCACAAACAGAACTCCAAATGACTGCTAATGTTACTCTTACACTTTAATGTTATATTGATGTTGTGTTTGCTGCACTGCCTTTCCAAAATGGCCAAAAAACTCAGTTAATGCAGGTTTATATGAACCCTGGTCTCAGGTGGAGGTGTATTCAGTCTGATGGTGACCCTACCTACAAACAGCTGGCTGTTGAGCCGTAAGCGGGGGTGTCCATCAGCTGGAGCCTCCAGGAAGCGAAGGGGGAGCTGGTCGACCTGCAGGGAGGCCTCCTTCACGTTGCGCTCTGCCCTCACGTAGTGCCACTGCCTGTCATTCAGAGGGAGGTGGGACTTCACGGACAGCACCACCGGACCGTTTCCCACATCAAAGGAAAAAGTCACCGCCGAGGGAGCTGGGAGGTCAGTGGGGAATCGTACACACACACACACATACGACAGCCAGGTCAGACTGAATGTGATATTAGGTGTTTTATGTCTTCTCTGTCCTGCCTTTCTGATGCAATGCGATACAATGCTGCTGGGAAAACTTGATGACCTGAATAGATTTATGAGGGAGCTCAGCTGACAGCTCGTCAATATTTCACAATGTCTCTGATGCTGCAGTAATACATAATGGCTCCAAGTATCCTGAGAACTCTTGCCTAAGATTTGCACACACTGTAATCAACAATTACACACCTTTTTAAACAGTTGTAATAAATAAACTAATCCACTGCCACTTGAACTACCTCTCTGAGGACTGGATATATACTGTGATTATTAAATATGCTCTATGGTAAGTACAAACTCACGCCCCTGCAATTTTCTTGCAATCTTAAGAACTACAGTGTATTTCTTTATTGGTGCTCATGTAAACCAGTATTTTTTTGTTTTTGTTCTCTTCTTTTCCCTATTTATTACAGTAAATCTGTGAGGCAATGTAATGAATTCCTGCTTCTTTATTCATCTGGCGTATTCATTAAGGATTTCAGCTTCTGCAGTAGTAAGAAAATGCTTTTAATGTCTCCTATGACAGCATGACATTGCTGTTGACTGTGTCATTAGGATTACATCATGCTGTGCAGACCTGACAGCCTGCTTCTCTGGGAAATTAAACTGTCAACTACAGTGTAGCTGGCATTTCCGTCTGAGAATAGCCAAATATATATATATATATATATATATATATACTGACAGCTTTTGTGGGCATTCTTATGTATGACTGTTCTGTGTTCATGTCCTTGTCATGTACTTTGTGCATGCTGCACTTCTCTTATTCTGGTCGATTGTTTGACTCACAGCTGAGCTCCACTCGGATGAAGTCCTTGAGGCCCAGGTTCTCCAGAAACACTCCTGAAGGAGCACTAGTCTTGAAGTAGAAAGAGATATCAGAGGCGAGTTCAGCCTGTAGGGTAGGGAAGTAGAGATAGGAGGACTCTTGGTAGAAAGACGCTGCATTCCATATAGACTCTGAAACAAAAGGGAAAGGGAAAATGAAAGCAAAGTGGAGGCAGGAAGATTACAGTGTCTAATTAACTCCTTGCTTCCCTGAATTGCATCTTTTCCTCACATTTGCAACAATGAAGTACAAGAAAGGAGGGATTTAATGAAACATGACATCTGAGTGTTTCCAATGTTGACTTCTGGTAGGAAACAGGAAGCAAATTGTGGTCTCTGGTGTCAAAATTCACACATGTTCCACAGCCGACCATCTGTCTCAACCTCCTCCCTAAGAGGTTTTGAAGTGGTATAACAACATCACTGTATTTCCTTTTCCATTCAAAGAGCGCAGCCATTATTCATGGAATTGTAAGAGATCCATTGTCAGGCAAACATCTAAATAAATAACAGTTTTAAGCATGTTAACTATTTGAACCAACAACGAGTGCTGTTTTCAGCCGGTGCCGGCATCTCCTGAGAGGAATGCCTATGACGTTTGTTAGGAGAGCTTATAGCTATGTGATGCTGTGGTATCAGAGTTAAATGATCATGGCAAAATACCACAAAACTAAATCAGTTTATCTTAGACAAAATACCGTGAAGCCCCTCCGACTCTCTTGGAGGCTTTCCTGGCCCCAGCAGGAAATAGGCTGACATAGGAGCTGAACAAAGGAATATTCCATGGTTTACATAGTTTTGCGGAGTTGTTGTAAGCTATTTCTCCTGTCTACTTCTGTTTTCTACTATCAGTAAAGTATTTTCCTTATTCTATTTATTATACAGTACATGCTCATACACTCATTATATAGTTGTCCAAATTATGATAAGAATGTCTCATAATGTGCAGAAATTGTTTAGTAGCCGGACCAAAAAACAAACTAAAATAGGTCACATCACATGTATATTGTTGCATGAAATATTCTACATGTCTTGTCCATAATTTTGAACATACTTCAGCCTGACACATTTGATGTCTTTAGGAAATGGATTTAAAATAAAATCATGGGGGTTTGAACTACATTTGACTGCAGATGAGCTGCTAAAATTTCCCCTGGTCTGTGTTTACAGCTCACTCTGGGACATGCAAGCAGTAAATATCTACAATCTCTTTCATGTTCCAGTGCTGCTGTCCAGCTCTGCTTCCCTCCTGAATTTCCCCTCAATCTGGTAGTCCTGCCTGGCTGCACAACATGAGTTTGTATAGATGGACCTCCTGGTAGGTCCAGCAGATTTTAAGGTTATAGTCCACACAGCCAGTTTGAACAGACTTGAAACAGAACAGATGAAGTTTAACTCTCTATCCCTGGATAAGCACACAAGGAATAAAGACATCATCTGAGCAGGGTTTGTGTCTGATCAACAATAAGCCTGGGAATTAAGGCCTCCATCTGCAGCCAAATTTGGCACGGCAGCTTCAACACCGAGGTGATCACCTACTGTCTCCATAACAACGCAGAGGGCCGATGTGGTAGACGGCCTGCGAGCCCGTTCTGTTGGTGTCTCCAATGACTATCTGGCTCACTGGTAGGTGGTCTTTATAGGAGAGGACTCCTGTGTCATTAGCCCTGTGGCAGACAAAAAAATTAAATAAATAAACTGTAATACAGAGCCCTCAGGGCTGGATGCCTTTATGGGGGTCCAGATAAAGGCATCCATTCTTCTGCATTAGCACAGAACGCAGAGTAAACACATTAAAAAGGGAGCAATCTATCACAATGCAGACAACTGCCGCTGGAAATATGCAAAGTGAGCTGAATTGAGAGAAGCGGAGAAGGAGTGGATTAACATACCATAAACAAATACACCAAAACTATGATGCAGCCTTTGTTTCATCATTTGGAAATTATAATTAGTACGATCATAATTGTAATATTATGTATGGGCTGTGATTAATCAGTTCACAGTCAACACTGGTTCATGAAATTGTTGAAGATAGATGCAAATAGATGCAGAAGAAAAACTGGTCCTCTGTAAATGGTTATAGCAATTTAGGAATATTCTTTAAATGTCTAATCTATGAACTTTCTACCTCGGTAGTATTTATCTCTCGTATGGATAGATTATGGATATACCATAGAGTGATTTAAGAGAGATAATTGTTATTGATTTCTTTTTTTTTTTTCTGTAGTTGGTCTGGTTAATTCATATTTGGAAGCTTTTAGAACCCTTTAGATGAGGGAGGGGATACTATATGTGTAGACACATACTCTACTTGTAGTGCTTTTCCACCAAATTAGCTCTAGTTGTAGTTTATTTGCATCAGCTTTGAGTGGAACCTTTGTAATCAGATCGTTAACAAAGGGATATAGGCCTTTTCCACTAACAGAGAACAGGCTTCATTCTGGTTTGCACACCCAGTTTGAAACTGTTCAGAGCATTTTGACTCAAATTAAATTGCTTCTGAACCCAAAAAGTTGGTTCCCAGCTGGAACCAAAAAATGGCAGGTTTTTCTTGGGAAGTGGAAGTGTCATATTCTACAGATAGTTGAGCAACGCCTTCTGCATCCATTATTACTATGGTTCCACTCAAAACTGGCAGACATGCAGGCTGGTTCACTGGATAGCCAACAATCTTGAACGGAACCACAGGTGGAAAAACAGGTACACCTAATGCAGTCTAATACAACATTCCTGCTATAAATCCTCCTTCATGAAGGTTTTAGAGAGGTGTTAATTCAACCGTATGTTCATTCTGGAGGCTGCAGCTGTGGTGCTGTTAAACTCTATTGCATCATTCAGACGAGTATTACTGTTATTTAAACCTAGCCTCAATAATACGAAAATGGTGGACAAAATGATATACACATCTCTTTCAATAAAAATATATTTTCAAAATACAAAATAAGAAAATAAGAAAAATTATTTTAGGGCAAGAAATGACATATTGCATGTACCATGTGTCTGTGTCAGCATCACAGTTACAGAAGTAGTTCATGTCCATGCAGTTCTCCTCCAGGCTGCAGGAGCACTGCTGAACTCCAGGCAGGAAGCCTCCCCAGTAGCTCCGTCTCTCTCCTTCCCGGTCCAGCCACCAGGACAGGGGACTGCCATCTGCAACAATGCAGCAGACAGTCAGTGACCGCTGCAACAGCTCTGCCATTGTGCCACAGCCCAAGCCCAAGTAGGTCAAGGTCATGGGTTATATTTGGAGGATTGCATTGTTCTGTTTCAGTGGCTTTATCTTGAAATGCAAAAAAAAAAGTATATATGGAAGTACAGAAAAAAACCAAAGGCTTTATAGATAAACATGCTGCAGAAATCCTTTTCTGTCGGAGGCAGCTGTGCCGAGAGGCTTATATAATATGAGACATTAAAAAATAAGAATAATATCAAGAAAATAAAAGCAGAAATGAAGGTAAATAACATAACCTCACAAAATAAATACAAATGCAGGTTTATATATTTAGAACATTTGCGATCAAGTATTCAAGCATAGGGAAAGAGAAAAAAACTATTGAAGCACACTTTATCAGTTTGCACTTAAAAATAGAGCAATAAACAAGATATAATGTTTGCTGAAGACAATTCAACAATTATTAGTTGAGAGTCAGCAACCGTTTTCTGACATTACATCACTGTGGTTAAGATTTGGTTAAATTTAGGCACAAAAAACATCTGGGTTAGGGTATGTTCATGAATTCACAAATGCTCTATAGATCTATATTCTGTTAAACATATACAGACAAAATGAAACAGTGGAAATGTTATGAATGCTCATTAAATCTGTAGAAAGACTATCCAACTAAAGTGTTAGCAGATATTCACATGCATAAAACATGTTTAAATACTGTCAGACTTCATACACACGTTCTCTCACAACTCCATGTCATAGCTAAGTCATATGCAATACACACACACACACACACACACACACACACCTACACACACACACACAGTAGATTTATTCTGCATTGCTTTATTTGTATGCAACAATGTTTATCTGTATGGTCTCTGTTAAACAAACAAATAAATAAATAAAACCTGTGCTGGAGGCTGAGGGCTTTCACAGAGACCTTTCCGCAACACTCAAACCAAGATAAACACATTAATTGACTTTCCATCCCTTATGCTATTTATTTATATTTGGAGGACAAACAGAGAGAGTACAAATGGGGAAAGATAAGAATGAACAAATAAAGTCAAAACATTTCTGATAAATCTCTTAAATGTACCTATCTCCTCATGAATTGTGCACTTTAACCAAAATGGCTGTTTTTGTTTGTGGCATAAATGTATTTGTTTTAATTTTCTGCTTGGCATTTCATGACACATTGTCTGTGACTGTCAATGAGGAGACAGCCATGCCATAAATGCACAAGTCATTGCCTCCACTATGGGGTTAAGTGGTCCAGCTTCAATCATCCGTCACACAACGTGACCCTGCATTGCAGATGAGGCCAGCGTGCAAGGAAAAGCCCATTAAGCTATGTCACAATACATAATCAAGTGTCACATGCTATGGTGCTTTCTTCCTACCCCGGCATACATTATAGCTGCATTAGGCAAGGTTTTTATATGTGGATACACATATTAGATGTCCCATCTCCATCATCCTCTGTTTGCCCATGTGAAACTCTGCTCTTGTATATATAACACTCCCTGGAAATCCTCTCCAAACAGGATCTGATGGCCTACGACTGCCTAATAGCACAGACCAAAATTCGAAGGACAAAAGTTACTTGTACTCAATGGTGAAACACAGGCACTGGGGGAAATAATGAGGGCTTGAGCAACACTGGCCAGCCAGCCAACATTTGCATTACAAAGGCCGAAAATAATACCAGCTGCTTTATTGTCTTTACCCTCTATCCCTGTCCTTGCACTCACTGCAGACATACCGCATCCCTTTTCCTTCCTATTCTGCTGCTTATAGGAAGACTATTCAGACGCTGAACAGGTGCACAAATAAGGCAACAATCAATACTTCCTGAAGGAGAGGTGAGTCTCACCCTCTCCCTCAAATTGGCTGGATATTGACAAGACTTGTTCACAGCAAGAAAAGCAAATGCACCTTGCTCTCTGCTCTACTGATATGAACGGAAACCAACATTTTGACAACTGCTTCACAAAACCACACAAGCACCTGGTAGAGTCTGCAATGTTCATTACACCTACAATACAAAGGAGTTGGCAGCAAACATGGTGCTAGAGGAATACTCAAACAGTCAGACATACACACTCATTTTCTACTATTATTCAGAATCGTAAAATATTCCAAATTTGATACAGGTCATGTAATCAGAATATTCTGTATATTGCCAGTTAGGCCTTATTCCAAATGTAGAATTTTCAGATTAAGACATTTTATTATTATTATTCATTATTATTTGGCTTTTAGGAGGATATGTACACTGCGCATTGGAAACGTGTCTCATTTGGGGTTATAAACTGCAGTTTCTTCACAGCCTCTTGCCTGTTTATGGTCAGCTCTGCCTCTCCCTCGCCAAGAGCCGGTTCTCTGGCTGTCAAAATGCAAAGAACTGGTTTAGGCACTGGAGATGAGGACCAGAACCAGCCCTCAAACTGCTTTAGTGGAAAAAGTCTCAGTGTTGTAAACAAACCAACTAGCCAACAGTTTGTAAGGCTGAATTAGAGATGCATATACAAAAGAAAAGTCCACATTTCTGGTTGGAAGGAGAAACACGCCTACTTTTAAACATTATGAAAGACATAGATATCAACAGGTTTTTGGATATGTGCAAACATCGCAACACCAACCTTTTCAAGAGGGTGGTTGGATGAATAAAACGGGGAGGTTCACATGATCAAACAAGTCCCCCACCAGTGGAAACCTTTGACTTTCTTTAGTCATGTAAACAGCTTAAGTAGGAATATTGTATTTTTGGAACTGGAATAATTTGTGCATGTAAATGTAGTCAGTGGCATTTCACACTGACTACAGAAATTTGGGTCTTTCTTCTGTGCATGCGTGTCTACTCCAGCCTTATGAACAGTTGGCTATCTCCTTTGTTTACAACATACAGAGCTGACCGTAAACAGTCAATAGTGCACTGTACACATGTCCAAAGAATACCCCGAAAACCTGAATAATATCGGCATACCCACGTCTTTTAGTCAATGAAATGAAAATAATAACTGAAATACTTCAGTTTCAGTTGATAGGTCTGTTGATGGTGATATAACATATCATGACATTCATTTGGCAGACACTGTTGTTCAAAGCGATTTACAATAAGTGAAATTTGAACTCAACAGGAACAAGAGCTACTTGTCATCCAAAACTGGTACTTCATAAATCTAAAACAAGAGCGCTGCAATACAAGCGCTTTCTTTAATTTAAAAAAACAAAACACATTGCGGCAGCTGTTGGTTGGATAGGCCAACATCATCATTCTGAGATCCTATCTCTAGCTCTGTTTGTATGAACCACAACCAGTCAGAGCAGTCTGGTGGATACAGATGAGTCCGTTGCAAGCTTTAATGAAGGCTTTCTAAATGCCAAGTTGCCTCATACAGTATACCTAAACAAATGCATCAACGCTGGCAAAATGGATACAAAATAAGAATGTGAAAACGAGCACGACTGAAGAGTACACTAAGCAGAGCATTAAATCGCTGTTGTGAATGTTTGTCACGTCGCTGTCATGTTAAACAGAGTTGCTTCTAAGCAAACTTAATTCATTATGGGTGTTAAATAAGGGGAAAAACAATGCAAATCAGGCCACAGTTGAACAGTGTTTCAAGGACATTGAATGACTGAACATCTGTGTGAACAGTAGAACAGAGAGTGACAGGAAAGATGGCAGAGAGGGGACAAGTGATACAGCTAAACTCCACAACTGGAGGTGAACTTCAGAAGTTCTTGGCACACGCCTGGATCTATAGTCCCAGTGGGCTCCTTTGAACAGCTGTGGCTGTTTTTTTCATCCCCTGTAAATTAGCATGGTGAGTGCAATTTTGTCCAATAATTAATCTGAATATGCTGTAAAGTATGTTTGCTGTCAGAACTGATATTGCTTGTGTCTACACGCTCATACAACAAAGGCAACAATCAAAAAAAATGTTGACTGTTTCTTAAAGTGTTCATGCAGCTATAAAATTGCCTGTTTCCCGTCTCTCTTTGATGTCTGGTGTAATAATGAACTTGTTTGTACATGCATGGCACCCAGGGAATGGTGGAATCTGGAACTTCATGAATGTTTCATGATTTAAGAACAAAATGTTGTTTGGGGCCACCATAGGTGCCGGAGCGGTTCAAGATGAATGCACACAAAAAGATTGGAGACTGCCTTTCTACTTATTGTGAAAATATAACAAGAGGAGCGAAGGAGAAGTCATGGTGTTGAAGGGACAGCAGCTCCCAATGTGACAAAACACAAGACCGCCTGGCTTTCAATTCACAATGTAACAACAAACACTCCCCTGATGCTGTAAAGCACGGAACATTCAAGACGAACAGCGTCCGCACTGAGGCTGTGACTTCCACTTGAGCTCTGTATGAAAAATGCAGACACCTCATTCATTTGAACGAAGCCAATGCGGCAACTCAGTGCCAATGCAGAAGGCTGTGGCAATAAACTGGAATCATTTCATATATTCCTGGTAGAACACTTTGTAACTAGAACACTATGTTTCTATAGTTTACCTTACAGTCGTAAGACGATACAACAATAGAAATAAATCCTGTCTCACAGTACTACAAAGCCTTGTGCAGTGTTTTGGCAACGCTACACCCAAAACAAATCTGCAGACTCACTTGCTAACATTAGCTTGCTACCCAAGTGAAGCAGCGGGACTGTCACGTTTTTTTGTTTTCTTTGGTTATTTCCTGTTTTATTTTGTGTGTGTTGTTTTGCTTCACTTCCTGTCTTTGTCTGTTTCCCCTCCAGTGTTGATCGTCTGCCCCACCCTGTGTCTTGTTATCCTTCTCCTCACCTGTGTATTTCGTCTTTGTGTTTTCTTGGTTCTGTCAGTTCATCTTGGTTTTGTTCATGGTTGTTTGAGCCCTGGTTACCTTGGTTGCTTTTTCACTGTGTTTCTTTGATGCTTTTGCATTACTTGGAGCTGTTTACCTGCACATGCCCGTTTATAATATGATCATATTAAATCACCAAATTCATCCTGTTTCCTGTGCTGTCTTGCATTTGGGTCCAATCCTGAGTTTCCTAAGTTGTGACAGGAGCAACGTCAAGTGTACAACCGTGTCTGACTGCTACTATTACGAACAAATTGTGTGTCATTTCAAATTCCTTCAAACTTTGAAATTTGGAAAAAGTGATAGCCCTGCTTTAAACGCATTAACTGTTACTCAAACTTGACTTCCTGGATCATAACTGAACGGTACCGTAAGCCAGGGGCTCCCAAACGTTTTCATGCCCAGGGCCCCCACAATAGATGCACATCAGAACGTGGACCCCCAATTTAAGAAGATTTTGTCAAAAGGAATCCCCTCTGAGTAATTAAAAGTGATAAAGATTAAAAAAGAGTCAGTGATTAAACTGGGACCACTATAAATTACAATCAATGAAAACAGCAGGCTCTATTTCTTGCCTTCCTTTTCCAACTTCCAAAAAAATTGATAAAAGTTAAAATACCACTTATAACCCACTCAAGGATCCCTGTTGGTCCCCAGACCCCAGTTTCATAGCCACTGCCTTAAGCAGTGTCTTTTTTGGCTGCTGAGTCTCAGCTGGTTAAAGTGAAATAAAAAAGTCCCCTGTGCTCAGTTATCTTTTGGTATATACTAAATATATGGGAAAAAAAGACCAGCTATCCCTGGCCATCATATAAAACCAGACCTGACTGTTCGCTTGAGTTGTAGTTTGCAGAGCAATATCTTCAAAGAAAAAAAAGACATTCTAATTTCTGTTTCTTCTTACTATGGCTTTCAAATCTTCGTTCACTCCCCTCCTGCTCTCTGCGACCACCTGGACTGTGTTTTAATGCAGCTACACAAACAACTTTTGAAACACTGATTTGATCTCAGCTCAGTGCAAGTTGGACATTCAGAGGAACACAATACTCACCTTTTGTATTAAAGAGGCGGGACTTCTTGCAGTCGTAAACCACTTCCTGTTGACACTGCTCTGACCCCGATACGATGGCTTGAAGTTCTTCTGCTGAGGCACTGTAGTTGAACTTCATGATGTGAGGTTTGAGAAGAGAGGAGCCCTGGACTGTGACTGGAGCCGTGCTATTGTGCGCCAACACCGTCCATACCTTCTCCTCTGAAGGAACAAAGTTAATCTGTTAGTGTGGACCCACTGCAAACACCTTCTCTACATACATGTTAGACTGCTAGTATGATCTTATCAGCAACAACCAAAGACATATGTGGAAACAGCCGCATTTCCACCAAAAGTATCCGGAACTTTTAGTCCCAGGAACTACTTATGGAGAAATTAAAGGGTTCCTCCAACGTGTTTCTACTGCATTAAAGACTAACTGGTTTGGAACTGCACTTTTTTATTTTTTTTAAATAGTGGCTGAAATAAAATGCTACGACTTCTCTACCAATCACAAATGTTCAGTGCATCAGGCCCCACCCCTAAAGTTCATGTACTTTTGGAAAGTACTACCTCTCAAGCAAGGACTTTTTGGCAGGTAAAATAATGTCCCCGGAACTTAATTTATACCCTTTATAACCAAAGGTTTCTAGTTTCCTAGGAAAAGTTCCTGCGGTGGAAACAAAGCTAAGGTTAGCTTGTTAGCATGAACCAATCCAGGAGATATGTTACACAAGCCTGTTTCCTTACAGACAGGTTTTAGGAGAAAGCAGATTAATCGTCATTCACTCCAAACACCTTCTCTAAATAGGCTACATGTTTTACTGTTAGCATGATCTCATCAACACCTTTTCCCGTACTTACAAAATAATGTGTTAGCCTGTCAGCATGATTTCACTGTGCTGACCTTCAAGAAAAAATCTTTTATTCTAAATACAAACCAAGTGTTGTATTGTTAACGTGAATCTAAATAAATATAAAGCACGTGTCTGTTAGCATAAACCCGCTCCCTGCTGGTGTTATGTTGGTATGTGTTTGCATGGACAATTCACTCACACCCTTTCCTCTAACTGCAAAAGCACACATGCATTTTTTTGTAAGTTTATTTCTAGGAGCAAATGTCACAATCTCAGTTATCATGAGGGGGAAACATGAGATTTATCATTTTCATAATTCATTGTTACATTCAATTATTAAGTCACACCCAGGTTGACAGAAACATAGCACTTTAGAATTCCCATAGCTATAGCACCACCATCATGGCAAACGTTCCCACAAAAAAGAAGCACCATACTAATAATTGTGCAAAACAGGCGAGTCTGAAGCTGAAGTTCACAAATAAAAAGTGGGTTAATGAGCTGATAAATATATAATACAGTAGGTGTTTTGATTTATCATGTTGCTATGCAATTGCTTTGACCCATTTGCGTGTCATATATTTACTGTACATCTCAGCATCGTGGTTCATTAGCGAGCGAGTGAGGCATTCTGTGTTGCCGGCTGAAACATCAGTGCGACTGGTGACATTTCACAAATGTTTGCAGTTTTGTGTCTGAAAACCCTAATGAATGCACTTGTTTCCAAGCAACAGTTCTCTATCAGCCTTCTCCATACCCAATCTGTGAACCTAAAACTTTAAACATCCTGAAAATAAACCTTACAGTAACACAATTAACACAGCAGAAGAGCTCTTTTTGCCAACAGTCTGCATTTGTTGCTAACAGAATAAGACACTTGACTGCTTGTGAGCTGATTTCATATACACTTACAAAAGACAGTCAAGAGTGTGTACAGTAAAATCAGATGTTCGATTTCCATCCCCACTCACTTTTCATTATGTGTATTTCATGTGTACTCTGCGCTTGAGAAAATCCCTCTTCGCTTTATGATTATTCACATCAGGCTGTCAGGCTTAGAGTTATTTACATTTCTAATAGATTCCTTAATTGAGGTCAAGTTGAGGCATATCTGCTGCCAAATAATTCATATCTGTGCGGGGAAGACAAAGCACAAAATGCCAGAGCCAGACAGCAAGAGGTGGCAGCGCTCTCCTCTGTAACACCACCGGCATGTTAACCTTGCAAAGGACAAATTAACTGAGGAAGTTGTGACAGCTCAGTCATGAATACTGTCTCCACAGTGTCAAAACTTAACCGAATATGTTTTGTCCTATATGTCACGAGGACTGTGGATCAGATTGTGTCCCTCTCCCTGTCTGTCAAATGTCACATCTCAGGTGACAGTTCAGGTGATACAGAGCGCTTTGTGTTCTTGCCATCAACACATCACACGGATACATCAGATACAGTCTGATGGGGCGATAAAACGTAAGGTCCAAGTTTCAAAAGACCATTGCTTCTATGCTATAAACATTGAGCTAGTTACACAAATCCAACTGTACTACCAAATTATGCTAATACTGTAAATAATTAAAGGTCAAATGGTAATGTCATTCCTGTCTCCAAAACTCAATGGATTGCCATGAAATTTAGTATGGATATTTGTGCTGGCCAGAGAATGTTTGGTAATGATTTTATTGACTCGTTACCCTCAACTTTCCTTTAGCGAGAGGCCAATCGTTTCTCCTTGAGCAATACATAAATACCAGGACATGGTATTTCAAAAATCAATGGGCAAATTTCTGTGAAATCTGATGTGGATATTCAAGAAAATCCAATTGAAAGGGGCAGCTTGCTGTGGAATTTATTACACTTATATATAGCACCACCCTCAGTTCAAAATGTCAGTGGCACACAAAATGTTTAATTTTGTAATTTAATGGCAGACCACCATGAAATTTACCAAACAGATTAGTGCTCCCAAAAGGATTAACCCTTTTGACTTCAATGACCCCACGCTTTAATGAATATTGCAGCCTGTAGTGGCCACTAGTGGGGCTTTTGACTTGTATGCTTGTTAAGTTGTAATCTTGTCATGACATTTTTTAAGATTGAGAAGCCACAACCTCTAATGATTTTAACTAACTGGATTATGGGTTGCTTGCAGCATTTAAAATAAAGTATAAGACAGGATAAGGCGGGATGTTATATAAATAATGACGGTGGTGGTTTTGGACCCAATTATAGATTAATAGACTATTTAAGGGTGTTCACATAGAATAGAATAGAATCCCATTATTGTCACTATACACATGTACTATGAGATTAAAAGCCAACTTCAATAGCAGTGCAAAAACTGTAAGAAATATAAAAAAATATACAGTATAATATATATATATATATATATATATATATATATTTGCGATGCTTTGCCCTATTGCTGCTGTGT
>NW_023340095.1:22949742-22951316 GCF_004916995.1 Morone saxatilis | reverse complement strand
GTGCACAGTCCTAAGGAGTATGTACATTTAAAAAAAAAAATATGGCACTATATACAGTTGTTAAAAAAAATTAAAAAATAAATAAATTAAAAATATATATATATATATATATACACACACACATACATACATGAGTCTGCCCACACTGGCATTTTACAAACAACCCCAGAGGAGTACATGAAGACAGTTTTGTTTTCAGTGACTGACAGAAGTTTATGTAGCCCTTCAATGTTTCTGATGTGTATATCTACAGTATGTAGCTCAGAGAGAAAAACATCATCAGCACTATTAGTATTATTAGACTGCAAATCGATTGCATGTTATGAATGATGACAAACAGATAGCGACAGGACGAAAAAGATCTGTCGTGTACAGAAATATGAACCTAATGAACCGACAAAGTGCACAAAGTAGGATGGAAGCACAACACACTGCAGTTTTAACTGCTTTTGACAGTCTCATCGATCAGGGAAAATCCCCACACTCACATGCTGACATAAGTGTTACCATGGTTACGCAACAATTCGGGTAAATATATACACCACTTCCTTCCTAATTCCTAATATTCAATTTCTTCCGGAACAGCTCACAACCAGCAGATGGATTTAACAGTAGGTTAATACTATTTGATAGCTTTTGAGATCAAGCTAAAAATCACATAGCTACTATCAAAAATTACTGTAGTTGGACAGTTTGTTTTCTCAGCCTGGTTGTTTGATCCACACCAGGGTTTGATTAAACCAAACTGGACAGATTAGGTATGTAAGCACCCTAAGAATTTCTGCAGCATAACAACATGGACATTTACGAAATATATTGAGTACCCACAGATATGTTCTAAACTCTCAGGAATTGCCCTGAGTGCCGTAATGATTTATTACCAGATGGTAAACTGTGGGATAGCCGGGGTATGGATCGATGCAGCGCGATCCCTATAAGTGAGTGGACTCTTTACTCTAAGCTTTCTGCCAGTCCTCAGTGGATAAAAAAAAAAAAAAAAGAGTAAAGGTGACAACGTGTGAACTCCAATGATCTCACCTGTCATGTTGCAGTATACCTGTGTGGGCCCCAGGGGACCACTCCCATCTGGATCAATGGAATAGAAGCCAGAGGAGCTGCCAATCAGCTTGTAGGCCTCACAAGATGACTCGTAGATGGCTGGAAGGAGCAGAGCGGGGACAGAAATCAAGTTATTCCTCCAAGATTCAGCCCACGCTGCAATAGCTTTCTACTGGCTGAGTAATCCGACAGCACACAATCTTTATTTATGAAATGGTTATAAATATTAAAATACTGTTTTCATGCTAAAAAAAAAAGTGAAGTGGTGGTTGTTGGTGACATATGTTTCTGTTCTATCTAAATCCACTTTTTAACAGTTGTTGCTCAGATGCACACTATGGTAAAACAAACTATTTGGATATATGACTGCTACAGGCCTGATCAGAATGTATTCACTATACCATTTTAAGGTTTATCCACAATCCAGTTAAAACAGTGCTTCTCTAAATGTATATATTTGTTGAATGTTGTATATATATATGTTGTTTGTATAATATGTCGTTTGTATATCTGGA
>NW_023340095.1:22944294-22949691 GCF_004916995.1 Morone saxatilis | reverse complement strand
TCTGAATCTGAATCTGAATGTATTTTCTAAGTGCTTAAAGCTTCTAGAAGGAGTTTGAACTGGTTGTGAAACAGTCTCAATTTAATACTGATACCTCTATACCTACTGTATATCAGCAAACAACAGCATTAGTGAGAAGATTGGATATTTCTATATAGTTATTCTTAATGTCTGCCACCAGGTCAGATTCCTCTTGAAGTCAATGAAACAAGGCAGTAAAGACACTGCCGCCTATGTCCACAGGGGGCGCAAGAAAAAACTGAAATGTTGAAAAACTGTTGCTGCTTTAAAGGACATGAAACCAAACACCAAACTGACAGCTTGCTGAGCCCCGTCCTCGTTAGTTACTGTTGTTACGACCGTTCTTGCACAGCACATATGCAGTTTACATGTGTACGCTGGTAGATTTACCATCAAAGTTCTTAGTGATTTTTGCAACAGTGTGTCCTTTATTTCAGACAGAAGAAGACACCAGGAGGCTTCTGATTTTCAGCTGGCGACTGTTGATTTGTCCACTAAAATGATGACTGTAGTTAGCAGATTTTATCAGCTGTAGCTAGCTAGATAATTAAACTCCATGATTTGGTTGAGGATTCAGCATCTGGCTCAAGCACGGTGCCAGGATTTCAATTTTGAATGGGCCTTTTTGATTACAGAAGTAATGTTTGTACAGTTTCCAACTGGTAGTCTTGCTAAAACAGAATTGACTCATCAATTGATCGGCATCTAGCATGTCTGATTGATTATAACGCTTCTTACATCTTTTTCTCAAACATTTTCATTGCTGAGATAGGTTATTATTTACCTGCAACAGTTGTATTTATTACAAGCGGTGCATGCAGGTACACTGTTCAAATCAATGCGAAAATGAAACTAATCTCATCATGTTTATTTATTGCTGGATTATAGACCAGTACATCCATTCACTTAGAACACTGATATCTGAATTCTATTTAAGGAAATGCCATCTTGTTTGGATGATCTGGCCGGATTATTATCTGTTTAAGTTGATTGCAGGGAGGGAGAGCGAGAGATCGACTGCTGGGTGAGCTAGATTGACTTTTAGCAAGAGAGAGAGCAGCACACTGAGCTTTTCTCAACAGAACGGCAACGTAGCGACAATCGAGTCAGGCAGACACCTTCATTGGTGGACTGGAAAAAATAAAAGGGGCACCAGCCTGCAGAAAGTTCATTTGCTTAGTCAAGGTTAGCATTAGCGCCCTAGAGGGCAGTTTAGAGTGGTGCTTTGTCCACTAAAAGGGCATGCCAGAGGCCAGTTTATCCGGTTTTAGCTACCATAGTGTTTTTTTTTTTTTTTAAAACATTGGGGTACCAGTGGTGGCAATCGTCCCCCCTCCTTGAATCCACCAGTGCCTGCATTTTTTAGATGTTCTATACTCTTTGCAGCTAGGAAAACTGGCAGTGACTGCATCGGTTTTCTTTCCACAAAGCTGGAAACTGACCTGTTGTGATTGGTCCAGACTTCATACATGATAGTAGCCTAATAAATATAGTCTTTTATAGTTTTAGAAAGAGAAAGGTTTTTTAAATGTTTTAGAAATGTTTCTTTATTGTTTAATTAGGGTTGACTGGCTGAAACGAGTTTCTGGTGTGCATAATGTAGGGTAAAATGTCGCAGTTCATGTTTTCTAATAAACAATAAATATAGCATCTTTTATCTTTCATTAAAAAAGAACTTGTAAATACTCATGAGTTGCTCTGAAGCTCAATTCTGAGGCTGTTCTGTAAATAGTTTTCTAAAAAAATATAGCAACTTCTGAAAAACTCATATCAATTTTAGGCTTGCATAAACAACTTCCAGTTTAAGCCCTGCCCACTGTACATACAGATATGCATACAGATCATACAGAGAATATATGTTGTCCCAGTCAGTCAGGCCCACCGACAATGCTCTGCTGCTCACTGGTTGACTTTTTAATGTTTCCAGCTGCTAAAAATAATTTTAATTCAGCAAATGCTCTTATCTGTCACGTACCCGCCGACATGCAAAGAAAAATGCGTTTCCCTGCATGTAAACAAGAAATCAGTATTCTGGGGCAGGGCAATAGTTTCCAACAGCCGTTTCCATTACAAATATCAAGGCGATGTTGGGAGGATGTCAAAAAATGACACCCGTAAGGAACTACTGCTACATGTAGAGTCAGTCTGAAGCCGGAAAGTCTAAAGCTATTTAAGGATGTAGTACATAAAAAAATATCCTCAGAAATCTGAACGCAAAAATAGCAGTAGTGATCGTAGGGTTATGTCAGGTTGAAGGCAGGGCAAGTTTTTTAGCTTTGCCTCTCAGTTGTACAAAGTGAAGAAAGCTATGAGCAAGACAGGTGTGTGTGTACCGAATCAAATGACACAGCTCAGTAGACCTAGAATATATGGGGAGGTGCGGAGGGTGTAATGGCAGGTTTGAGAATGGGTGAAGAAATGAAAGTAAGACGACTGCTCACAGTTGTGACAGGTGGCTCCGGAGTATCCTGTTCCTGAACAGTCGCAGGAGAAGGAGCTCCATGTCTGAGAGCAGCGGCCTCCATGTTCACACAGGTTGGGAAGGCATCTGAAAAAAAAAAAAAAAGATTTTTACACAGCTATCAGATTATTAGCATTTTTATATTGATTCATCTGGTCATTACTTTCCTTAATTAATCAATTCATTGTTTTGTACGGTAGCCATGCTTGCAGGTATTTTTTAAATGCGATTATCCAAGTTATTTGTCTCGTAATTTTGAGAAAACAAAAGGCAGATAATTTATTATGAGAAAACAACGTCTTCTCGAGATCCCAAGGTTATGATGGAAAACTCGAAAAAGAGTGTCTGGTTCATTCGATCACACCTGATGTCATGGCTGTCGGGGAGGATTCATAACTAAACTGAAAACTGAGATTTACTAAATAACCTCAAAGATTCTTTTTGGTCAGTATGAAAACTATAAACTAAAACTGATTAACTGTGATGGTCATCCATGCATTGTCCATAATGAGCCTGTTTACACCTGGTATTAATGAGCATCTTGGGCGATCCGATCACAAGTGGACAGCTTTAAGTACATCAGGTTACACCTGGCATTGCAGAATGTGTCTCTAGTGACCACTTGTGATTGGATCTCACTTTCCATAAGCAAATAAACACTTTTATAGGGCTGTATAGAGGAGGTAAATAACTAAGTAAGAAATAACTTAATATGTAACATTTCCTGAATTTATGGGCCCAAATAATGAACAATCTGTCTTTCTCTTCACTCAAAACTCTCTCTTTTTTAAGGGAGCCTGGGAATATTGTGGTTACTAGTTCAGTAGTCAAATCAGTTGAAACAGACAGTGTGTTCACAAACATCTGCTGCTTATCTCGGAAGGTAAAACAGCCCAAGCACATTATTTGCATTACAGTGAACTAAATAGACAGCGTGTCTCTGTTTATTTACAGGATGTCAGTTGAGAAGATGATCATTCTACGTGGCCCAAGATTCATTCGTTTACTCTACAAAAGATATATGGTCAAATGCGTCCCAGACCACCTCGGCAAGTGGTTTTAGTGATTGGATCACCCAAAACATATATTAATACCAGGTGTAAACAGGCTCTAGGTTGAACCAATGCTACATCAATAATACGCTATCTATGCATGCTGGCATAGCACGCTTGACCTCTCTATAAGTAATAAGAGGAAACAGACTTTATTATCTTATGATCTTGAGATAATGGAATTTTAAAAAAAGAATAGCAAGTGCACAGCAGTTCTCCGTTTCTGTTGTTTTGTCAGAGGGGAAAAAAAATCTATATAGATGCTTGCTCTGTCTAACCAGCTGTCGGAAATCGAAACATGTTTTTATTTACTACGATATAAAAAAGAAAAGAGGCAAGTTATTGCATTTAAATTCTGTAACATGAGAATTAATTATACAAATAGTTGCTAATAGTTGCTGATTATGTTGACTAATAGAATCATTGTTTCAGCTCTACTTTTTAGCCCTGATACACTTTTATCTTCCGCTATTAGGAGCAGCACAAAACAATTTCTCGGCAGCAAAACAAAACATCATACAAACCTCTCAGGCATTAGGTACCAATAGAGATACTTCTTTTGTTAGTGTTCTGCAAACCTGATCTTTTATTTATCAGGTAAGCGAGACCCCTGCTCACTGTTCGCTTTATTCTTTTGTATGCAATTATGAACACCCGCTTTGGAACTCACCCAACAGTCTAATTTGCTGTTTATTCATGTTTCATTAAAAATCCCAAACAACTGTGAAATGATGGTGCCTCATACTGTGCCCTTGTCTGAATTTTAAAAAAGCTGACACGCCGAGGTGTTTCTCTAAAAATAAAAGCATTACTGTCACCCTCAGACTAGAATGCCTGTTAATGGGATTTTGACACAATGAGCGCTTCGCAGAAATTTCAGACCGCACTCTTCTGATTAATAGTCCCTTCCTCAAGCCTCCTTCAGTTTCACATAATTGCCAGCCTTTCGAGCATGCATCTATAATTTCATACACTTTCATCTCCCACCTATTAACTGCAGCGGAGCGGGCCAGCCGCAACATGGATAAGGTTGCAGCCACTGGTTTAATTACCATCAAGCTATTTTCTGTTGTGTTCATGGGTGCCCTTACGGGTCATGGAATTACAGTAGCAAGCACACCTAAGTGCACACTGACCATAAATTGAGTCACAAGGTTTAATTATACACAGAGAAAAAGAGATTAACTCTGATAAAAGTTAATTTTCTCATACTCAGGGGTCATTACTATTACTAGGGTCATTAGGTAGGCCACAGTGAGTGAAATGAAAGTTAACATCAGTGCAATAAACATTTGCAATGCTGAGTGCAGCAGCCTCACATGTCATGTCCTCAAAACAGATTGACGGATGTTGCAAAGACTACCCACCAAAAAGAAAAGTGTGGATAATGTCACCCTTTCACAAATTTCACTTTCATTGGTTTCTTTGTTGCTCTACATTGAAATACTTCATAATGTATGTGGATGGGTGTTAGTTTCCTTTGTAGAAAAGGCTATATCAACAAGTACAACTTTCTCTGATTGCATCTTTTTTATAAAATACATGAGGCAGTGCCTATTAACATTTATCAAAGATTAAAGGTCCAGTGAATTGGATATAGTCGCATCTAGTGGTGGAGTTGCACATTGCAACTAACTGAACACCGCTTTAACTAACGATGTAGATTAGCTAGCTAGAGCTAGTTAGCTAGTGTTTTGCTAACTAGCTAGCTAAGGATTGATGTAGATTAGCTAAGCGTTTTGCTTAATTTAGCTAGCTAACTCAAGCTGTGACTACATATATGTTCCCACATGCCCCTCAACCAGCAGACACCGGCCTATCTTCATTCTCCTCCATCCAACAGTCCACGACCCTGATTTCTCC
>NW_023340095.1:22937210-22944218 GCF_004916995.1 Morone saxatilis | reverse complement strand
TGCTCTTTGTTATTGAAATGATAATATGTCAATGTTGTGTTTACAGCTTGTAGTGCCAAACAGGGCCGTAGCCAAGATTTTAGAAATGGCGAGGTCATGAGTCTGAGCACTGCTTATGGGGGTTTGGGGGCATAATATTTATCTAAATTAATAATATACCAATATATAATATTCTCTTCAAAATAGGAACAAAATGTAAATGCAATTCTTATTTGCAATAAAATAAAAAGAAGAGGTATTTGCTCAGTTATCAATAAATTATAGTTATAAATTAGGTATCACTGAAACACTTTGATAATAATCACTAGACAATTATCTGTCTGTGCCTCATTTTCTGTGTGGAAAGATTCTGATAAATGAAGGCGCAGCATTAGAGAACAAAAGGAATCAGGAAATATTTAGCAGCACAGTGACTCAGAAGAGGCTGACTTCTTCATCATCATGAACCCCATCACTTTTGGAGTAGCTTATATCACAGCTTATATCAGTGTGACTGCAGTAAGGTAGGCTGATTGTTAATTCAAAGCTGCTGCTGAAACATGTTTCAATAGCATGTAGATTCATTTGTTTGTGAGCTCAGATCTTGAACAAACACAGTGTTGACTGATCTTATAGCAAGTGTCGTGTGTATGTAGGTTACAGCCCCCTCGCCAACGGAGTGAAAATAATGACGGGAATGTATGTGTGCAGCTTGTTACACGTATGTCACATAATCCGCACACAGCTGTTGAGCTCCCACGCAAACACATAAAGGACAGAGACAGATGTTTTAAACTCCTGATTATACACTGATATAGCGCAGATTTGTTATTTTACATTTAGCTTTTTAGGAAATAATTACAGAGGTCCGGACCTCATAGCTGGCTGAGGTCCGGACCAGCAAGACTGTGCTCAAAAATTCCCCAAATAAATTAATGCTGGTTTGAACCCCTCTGCTGTAGGTACGTGTAAACAGACAATTGTTTAACTGTTAGCTAACATGTAGGCCACAACAATTGTTTTTTTTAAGCATTTATTGATAGTGACAGCTGAAGAGAGACAGAGAGAGGGGATGACACGCAGCAAAGGGCTGCAGGTCGGATTTGAATTCTGGGCCACTGGAGCAAGGACTTAGCCTTGGCACATGGGGCACCAGCTCTAGCAGGCGACTTAACCGGGTGCCTCCTGCCACAACAATTGTATAAGAGATAATGTTTCCAAGCTGTGCCTGTCCACTTGTTAAAATCATCTGCCCCCTAGAGCCCAAAAAGCGATAAACATAGCTTTAAAGATGTTTCTTTATATGATTAGACTGTTTAGAAATGTGTTTTTAACCCTCAGAAAGAGTTCCCCAGGAGCTATTTATTCTATAAAAACTCTATTTCACCCCAATTGCTACACCACTTTTGCACTCATCCATCAGTGTAAGTTTATGGTGGGAAAAAAGACAAAATAGCACTTATACATGCAAAAGATGTTTGCATCTCAGAATGGGGGAAAGAAAACATCTCATTCCAACGTTCTGTCATTTCCTACAGTGCATCCCTTCGCCCACTGACACCACAGACTGGCAGCACTGTTGTATTTGCACATCCTCTGACAGCAGACAATCTGGACTAGAAAGTAGGTGGTTTGAAATCTGACAAAGGAGAGATCCTCCTCAGGGCAAATACAAGGTAAAAAACTGCAGTTTGCATGTTTGTCTCGTCGCTATAAATGTTCCAAGCCACATGCAGACATTCAGTGAGCTCACAGGTCCGCCAATGCCGTTCATAGGGCCCACAGCTGTGCAGGGTAATGAGGGATAGGGATAGGGAGGGGTGCCACACAGGCCAGTAGGGAGCAGCTTGTTAGCATAGTCCTCTGCCAGAAAAGGTGTTGCTGAGTTTCTGTTGCAATTTAATTGGACGATCCTGTCAGCGTGTTTGTCTCTATAGGACAAGATGTCAGTGACTTTCAGGCAGCTCTGCAGACAACACACTGCCATCTACAAATTAACAATGTGGGCATGAATAAGTCTCTGCTGCCAGCTTGGATAATGTTTTACAGATTTTTATATTTGACACGTTTTGACTGTTGAACGTCAAAGTTTGCTGTAAGATCTCTGCAAGAACTGTCCTCTAATTAAATAAAAGTGGAAATTCAAACTACTTTACCTGTCTCTTATATTGCAGGTGTCAAACTGAAGCTCATTATAATTGCCCAGCAATCCTTGCTGTGCTTGATTGAGATCCTTCGGCTGCCTGTTGATGAATATGAGCCGCATGCACCCCTGGAAGGCCGGAGTCAGGTGCTGACAGTCTGTGGTGGGACAGCCTGGAAGAGAATGACACATAATGCAACCTTTAGTTTTACTGTACAAACACAGTGTAAGAAGTATCTTAGGTTATCTTAACATTGCTGCGAGAATCCACCAACCTCCAAAGTAAAAGCTGCCTCTCGATTCCAGTTGTTCCCACAGTTCAATAGGGGAGCACGGCTCACCATCCACAGTCAAAGTGATTTGTAGATTCTTAGTGTCGAGACTCACAGAGTGCCACAGACCGTTGTTGACTCTGTGACCTGAAGAAGAACATTTCACATTAAATCTCAGTGAAATGGCAAACAGTTTAGTGGTATGCAGCACAAAAAGAGATTTGCTGTGTCCATTTTCCTGTAGACCTGGAGGCTGTGAGGAATTTCCACCACTGCATTCTGCTTTATCTGAGTGTGATATAGTCGGTTTAATCAAAGATATACTTCTAATTTCTAATAGCTGCCATTACTGCTGTCAAAATACACAAACTCCCTCTCAGCACAGTTCCTTCGGACAGTTGTTGTCACCCGACACAGTCACAGAGCCTCCTCCGTGGCTCTGAGCATCAAAACAAAGATTTCTCCCACCTCCGCTCTGTCACTTGTCGACAACATTCTTACTGTGCATTTTATCATTCAGATGAGGTTAATGTGCAAATGAGGAGGAATGACTCTAACATCTGCTTCTTTGGGTTTGTTCATCATTGTGACAAACTGAACTCAACTACTGCATTTTAAACTTTTACTGTTTATCTACGGATTATTATGCTGTTACTGTAACTTTACTGCCTTTTTTTGTTATTCAATATTATGTCTGACCATCTGCAACATTACACTGTTGCCAACATGTTTATCCCTCAGAATAATCAGATAATGTAATATAAAATAACCGTGACAGGAAGAATTTTGCTTGCATATTAAACACTTTTGATACTTTTAAGGTGAAGGTCAAAAATCTGTATCATCTTCACTGTGCAGAATGATGTATCAGAGTTCCCACTCTTTTTAAGAAATCATTTTCCAGGGCATTTTTCAGGAGTTTTTCTTTACACATCATTTATTGGTAGGCCTAGTGTTAACTCCAGTTTTAAGTGTCTCAGGATTGCTGCAAGTCTGTTCCACTCCGCGTCCGCTGTGAACAGCTAGATTGACTGATGTGGCTGAAATAAAAAGGGAGCGTCTGAACCATTTTTCTGTTCCACCACCTTCAAGTTTCAAGGATGCGTGGTAACCCTGTGTATGTTGGACACTAATTGAAAATCAGATTTAAGCAGGATTTGTGAAAAATAGTTTGGAAGTTTACACATGCACTGAGAATAAAATGAATACATTTACATTGAAGTAGAAGACATCTTGTGTCCAGCAGGAAAAACCATATCAGACACACATTATTGTTCCAAACAGACTATTTGTATGTGACTTTATACATGTCTGGAGGAGATCTTTAAATACATTTTAAAGATTAGATTTGATGACATGATACAGAAGTGTTTTTATATTACAGTATTGCTTCGTATACATTAATTTGACAACTTAAAGGATCAGAATACTTTCTCTGCCACTGACTCCAGCCAACAACTGGACTGTTTTGGATGATGTATTAGTATAAATGTCCATTACGTGTAGGATATAGTAATTGTACAGTAAAAATTTTTCTGTTGCCATGAATGTTCACTTTTTACACAAATTTACAACTAAATCACCTTTAACCATGATCTCTTTCCAAATATAACCACTCTGATGCTCATTAGGCAAATTTCCTGTCCACTTTCTGGAACAGGGTATAAAACTAGCTCAGATATTCTCATTATAAATTGTGCTCTTTCATCCAACTTTTTTTTCCATAACTCCCCTTCTGTTAAAAGACCAGAAACCTGATCTTTGCATTTTAAAACAATTGACCGTTTGCTTAACCCAATATTTGTTACCTGAAATAAGTTTAAACCCATTCAGTCTTTAAAAAAATCTATTAAAACACAAAAATGATGAGTAATAAGCCTTCTCGGCTTTATCTACAAACCATTTTTTTTAAAATGACAGCTCATCTCACAGTCCATTCTGAATGTGTTGGACGCAGACTAAATTAGCATTCAGATTGAGCTGTGCTGTGGTTTGGGAGCTCAGAGGGGGCAAGGCGGTCACGCAGGGTGCACATTGGGAGTTATTTTAGTTCGTCTAAAATCAGATCTGTCCAGGCTCCTGGGAAAACTTGACAATTTCACTCACAATTCAATGATGCCTTACAGCACAACCTTTTATTCCAGAAGACTGTGAATGCCATGGGTGTTTTTTTTCTCCACCCCATTGACTGTTTCATGGAAAAAGCAGTGCAGCCGCGAGGGATTGCTGGTGAGCATCAGTGGGAGTTTCCCTTCCCCCTCTTTCAGCTCATGTATACAGCATCTCATCGTCTCCTTGCTGTCCTGCTGCTGACCAAGCTTGAAGTGTCAAAGTACTATCCAGGACACATATATTATGTTTTTGTATCACATTAGTGACCTGCATGACAGTAGCTCGAAAAGAAAAACAACATTTCCCTATTCTTCTGCAAGAGACTATATCTCTGAGCCCCATGTGCTGCCTCCAGGAAATACACACTTTTATGTGTCAGCGTCATGTCATTACTGCTCCGAGCCACAATGACAGTCCTCGACAACCCCGACTGGCAGCAGATGCAGAGTGAGGTGAATGAAACAAAAGCTCATTTGGGTGCTGCTCCCCCATCATACACCTGTGTGTCTCCTGGTTTGACAAAGATGTTTTGCTTGTGTGAAAATCAAGCCAGTACTGTTGGTGCAGATAATTTCATGAGCCGAACAGAAGAAGATACAGATCAATATTCTTTCCACATTAACGCTGTTGTGCACTTAGCTCAAGTGCAGCACTTTATCAAACAGAGCCAGTCGCCATTTCATCTGAAGCTATTCTATTGTCTTCACCCATCTAACGAAAAACTAAACAGGTTCCAACAATGAGGTAATGTTTCTAATAAAACTGAAAAGTGAGAATGGAAGGTTAAATATAAAAATTAAATTATTTGCAACAACTCTGACAAGCCCTGCAGCTCATATTAATGAGTTTAATGACACCCCTGCAGCTCTATATTTGACATTGCTGTTGCTGTTGTACCACGGGATGAGAATGGTGAGAAAAGTAAGCATACTTTATAATCGAACTTGACTTACTATTAATTACAAGATTCACAACTGTGTTTTTTCTGAAAAACAAAAAAGTATAATTTGCACATTAAAATCCTTAAAAAGTTATCTCCTCCTTCTAACTTATTAAACCTTTCAGAATCTCTAAATATGCAAATGTCTAAAGTGGACATAAACTGGACCTTTAATTAGTAGACAAAGTTGATTTTCTTTTAAAAACGCAAAAAATCACTTAAATAACTAACATTGATTTGAGATGTTAAATATCAGATTTACAGTGGATCAATGCACATATAATTTAAATCCAATGGCACGAAGCATTAGATAGAACTCCTGTTATAAAAAATGTTACTGAGCACAGAGAAACTTTCCACTTTCAGCGGATAAAACATCCTTCTACTGTCAAACTCTGCACATACATCATTCTGCACAGTGAAGATCAAACGTCACACTGCAGGAACTAGAAAAAAAACTGATGTTTGAGCGGAGGGGGGATTTAACTTAAAAGAACCCTAGTCCTGCACAGCACACTTGTGTTTACTCAGCCAGCTGCACTTCATGCACCACAGGAACAATAAAGATTTTTCAGGAATGAGTCCAGTTTTCTCTGCTTGGATCTTTTTGGATATGATTCAGCACACATCCATCATAGATAATATTTCCAGCTGCTCCCAGTACCAGGCTCTCTTTTCACACAGATCTACTTTTACTTTGGGGTCCTAATGAAATGAAAGGATTTGCCACATGTCTGTGTCTGATGCAACACATTCACACAGGATGAGTCTGCCTTTTACAGACTCGATCCCAGAGATTATCGCTCAGTACGTTTAAAATGTAAGCAGCCTCCGAGTGTGCTGAGTGGCTGGATGAGCACCCTGAATTTTTAACCAAGATGCTATCAGAGCTCTTGCTCGATAATAATTTCAGCTGTGACCTCCAGAAATCCACCCAATACATAGATAAATACTTCAAATTACTGAGAAGTCAATTCATATCAAACTAATATCGGACTATGTCTCTACTCTGTTAAATTCATTTGCAGTAAAACTTTTATTTACTCTTGTTTTTTGTTATTGCAAAACAACAAGAAGTCTCCAGGTCACACTCCACATGTGCTGCAGCTCTAAGGCTGATAATCCCTCGGGCAGATAGGTAATTTAATGCAGCTTGAGGTAAATTATATAAAAGGGAATATCGTCCCTTAGCTGTGTTTGTCTTCTCAATCTATATTTCCCTGCAGCCCGCCATCTGCTCAAAGTCTGGCTTCCCCAAACAATCATGGTTATCTGCATTATCTTTGCTAAGCAATCCCATACAGAGAATTGAATGATATTTTTTTTTGGAGTTTATTGAGGACAAAGGTGATAAAACTAAGTTGGATAAAAAGACTTTCGCAAACCACCATAGTCTCCATGCCATGCATTAGGGCAGCACTGTATTTCTTTATACCAGAGTGGAGCAGACAAACGAGCAGCCAGGTGGAGATGGTGCAGTCCATATTGCAGAAAGGGCATTGTGGGGTCAGCATGCTTGTGTGTGTGTGTGTGTGTGTGTGTGTGTGTGTCTCTCAAGGTCC
>NW_023340095.1:22936535-22937110 GCF_004916995.1 Morone saxatilis | reverse complement strand
TTTAAATCCAGCATTGTTTACATCCATGTCTACTAGCTTGCACTCTTCTTCTTCCCTACCTTTGTCGTTGCATTGGTGCATATTTGGGTGTGTTACCGCGACCCTGTTGCAGATTTGCTAATTAATTTTGGCACAATGGCAGGGTCAGGGTTAGGGTACCCCCATGGGTTTGAGGCTGTATAATCAGCAGCACAGGTGCAACTGAATGATCATAGAATTATTATAGGAATACTATGTTCAGCAGTGTGTCTCTATGATTGCCATGCTCTTCTGCGACTACAAATTGCTACTTGTCACTTTGATTATGTAGGTGACTCTACTCTATAGAGTATATAGGCTATAATATAGTATATGATGGAGTATTTATAGATTAGAGAAAATTATAGCTCCAATACAAAACCTACAGAAGGGCGGGAGTCTGTCTGCTACTTCACCATTGACAGCACCATGGATTTATCAATACACAGCACTGATAGGATCAGCCACACGATTATGACCACCTGGGCATCCTGCAGTTTTGGAGATGCTCTGATCCAGTCGTCTAGCCCTCACAGTTTGGCCCTTGTCAAAGTTGC
>NW_023340095.1:22930569-22936416 GCF_004916995.1 Morone saxatilis | reverse complement strand
AGCCTAGCCTACAGTTTTTGTACAAGTAAAGTATGGTGGCATTAATATAGGTAGGAAAGCCATCCATCCTCTGGATAACCTTGGTTTCTAGTTTGTGGTTGTACAGTTTTATGAAGCTGTGATTATTTTTGGAGGTCACTTTATACAATAAAAAAAGTTTCACTACAATTAAATGGCTACTATGGGGAGGAACATCATCACACATGAATACAACTGGGCTCAGTGAATCCACAAGAGCCTAACTTTGGAGCATTATTTAGCCCAAAAAGTCTTGTGTTACCCCCTATTCTGGCGCCAATGGTTTCCTCATGGGCATGCACAAGACAAAGAAGTGGGGACCTACTCATAGAAAAACAGCTCCATAGCGCCACTAGAGGTCAAAAACTCCACAGCCAACCCAAAAATGTTCTAGTTTTATCCTACATAAAAGTACTTTTTTAATATTTAAAGTGTCAATTTTGAACACACTACCTTACCTTACCTCAACTTTGTCTACTAATTACCTTCATTATATGTAAATAAGTGTTTCTATGGTTTAAAAGTGGACTGATCTGCTGAGATTCTCAAACCATTTATAGTATGATATGCACAAAATTTGTGATTATCGTAATTATTTATTCACAACAGACTTTCTTCTTTTAACCAAAAACGCAAGGCAAAAACACCATTGGAATTCAAATACACTATGGAGCGGAGGTCAATGTTACAATTTGGTGTGTGAGAGTGAATCAGGAATGGTCCTCACAAACAGTTACTCAATACATGTGTTCAATTGTGTTTTTTGTATGTGGACTCACCAGCAGAGACCTCTGACTTCTGTCGTCCCGAGCTGTGGAGGGTCAGGTACAACCGGCTGTTGCTGATCTGCAGCGCCAGTCTCTGGGGCTCCGGGCTTAGCTGCACAAAGAGTAGCAGCCCGTCTGGGTTCCACGTTCTGAACTGGAAACGAACAGAGAAACCCCCTGTGGCAGATGCTGCTGACGGAAGCGACAGGAAGCTGCTGCTGGAACTCAGGAAGGTGCAGGCCACCAGCTGGGGCTGCGAACACGAGAAGGTCACATTGCCCTGGAGGACGAGAGACAAAGGACACAGATTTACATGCGTCTTCAGATACATGTTAGGGCAAGCTGGTTTCATGGGAAATCCATTGTGATATGTCTGGAAATAAATGGGGAACAGATGGTTAAAGAACCATAAGCACAACTGTACCTTTAACCATTTATGCAGAATTATTTATCATTGTCAGTTAATCATCAGCAGTAACTCCACTGAGATGAAAATATTAATTCATAATTAATAATAATTGAAAATGAAAATGTAATCAAATTCAATAAAAAAACAAGAGTTAATGAATAGTTAACATTCTGTTTTTTGTGTAGAGTTATATGAAAAGATCGATAACACTCTTATCTGTCTTATTGTCTTATTGAGTATTATCCAGGAGATGAGATGCTTAGCTTAGCATAAAGACTGGGAACAAGGGAAATGGCTAGACTGGCCAAGCCCCAAGGTAAAAAAATCATCCTTCCAGCAATTTTAAAACTCACTAATTAACATGTTATATCTCAAACAACATATAATGTGTAGAAGCTTTAGAAGTGCTGGTAGGCTGATTTTATCTTTGCACGGGCCTGGCTAGCTGTTTCTTCCTGCTTCCAGCCTTTATGCTAAGTGGCTGTTGACTGTAGCTTCATATTTACTGTCCAAATATGGGTGTGTGTCTGTTTGTTTGTTTAAATATTCCTATAAAAATGTCATGTGGAGTAAATAAATTAACAAAGCATCTCTATATTTTTTTCCATTTCGTCGTCATTTAGCTGTTCCCTGTTAATAAGCCCATGACTCACACCTGTATTTAGTATGTTGTATGTAAAATAATTCATGCCTTAACATTCATTTGACATGTTAAATATCAGATTTATACTGAATGAATATTAACTTTAAGTTGTTCTGAATCCAATGGTACCAAGCATTTGATCACTTTGATAACTCCTTGTAATTTTTGAGATACAGCTATTTCTGTATCATACTGTATTTAGTCATTAGTCTAATTCTATCCCATATATAATTATAAAATGTCTCTAAGGTCTGCACAATGGCAATACTAGACAGATTATCATTTTACTTAATCAATCTATATTGTAACAACCCAGACTATGTGTGGATTAAAAACTGTAAAGATATGTAATTCCTAACCTATTTTTCTTAAGGTATTTTCCTGAAAAAAAAAAGCTGCTAAGAAAAAACGGTGCTGTAGCCTCGTACTTTGACCGACTTGAAACATTTCAATGGATTTGTGCTTTGCTCAGCTACTACTTTAAGTGCTGTAAAGGAAACTATAATTCCACTGTTGACATTAATGGGCTGAAGAGCAATGAATGAGATGAATCCATGAAATATATTTGCTCCAAACCAATATGGTAGAGCAGCCAAGATAAAAAAAAACGCCATTTAAGTTTACATTTCAGTTTAATTCTGTACAGTGCAGAGGTTGTGTAAGGTACATTCAAACACACACATGGTCGTGTCTGCTAAGGTCAGAGTCCATCAGTCCCTGTGCCTACAGGGCAGCACAGAGCAATCACAGCTCTTTGACTCTCAATGTGATTCCCTCCCATCAACGTCAGGGAGATAGTCCCATTGAAATTCCATTACAGCTCCCATCATGACAGTCTCTCTCTACCTCTCCGCCTCTGTTGTCAGTAAAGGCCTTTTAACGCAGCAATCAGACGCTGAGGGCAGGGGATGTCTCGGATGAGATGTGGCTTGTGGCTCTTCAGCCGACCAATCTGATTTGCGTGGGAGGTTGACTCTCCAAATGAATCCATTCACACACTAAGACTTAATGATATAGTAGTTAGGATCACAATGATTGTTTTCACATTATTCTCACCTTCCAATTTCCAACCTGAATGTCTTAAATCCTACTAATCAAATATCGTCACGAATCAGTTGAGAGAAAAATGGGAAACCTCACAGCAAGTATTTTATCCACACTAGTGGCAATGTCGCTATGTCAGTCAGACAGAAATATCTCAATAATAATTGGATGGATTGCCATTAATCGAGACATTTTGTAGACACAGATAAAATTTATTAACTTTGGTTTGATTGTCTGATGCTCATGTTTTTGGTAAACAGTGAGCTGAATGTATTGACTTGCAAAGTTCAGTTAAAACTCAATTAAAACAGAAAAAAGCCAGGTGGAACTTAAGTTTCACATTCTTTTTCCCACAGAGATTTAGCTGATATATTGATTCTCAAAAACACTGTCGATTTTTTGTTGTTTAGTTGCAAAGATTTGTGGCAATGGTTATCTTCATCCATTTGACTCTTCCACTCCAACTTAAAAACTGCACAAAAAGTAGTGTTAAATGTTACAGGGACTGCAATTAATACAAATGCATCCCACTATCCCCTAACCCTAACCCTGATTGCATAAATAAATTAAGCTTTTTGTTTTACTCAGATTTTACGCGTATGACAGTTATATCCTATAACTGGATCGCCATAAATTGCAATATATTGCCTTGCTTACTGTATTGCAATATATCGCAGTATATTGATACAGCCCCTGTATTGTGATATGTATCATATCACCCCATTCTTGCAAACATGCAGCCCTAGTTGGAACTGAACTCACGCTGGCATGGTTCACTTGTTAGTGTCAATCTTTTTGTGCTCGAGTAGTGAAGGCAAGTATACTGCATTCTTTCTACAACCTTTGTCTTATTTTACATAGTTTTGCCCAGTGTTCGTACAAGTTTAAGTTTAGTTTACCATAACATGTTGGAATTTAAACTATGTTGTCATACAGTGGGAAAAAGTGGCACCAGGAAGAGGTTCTGCAATCATCTAAAGGGTATTTACTGACAACCCAAAGCTACCAAGCTGCATTTGGATATTTTCCTGCATACTGTATGTGTGGCTCTTTTATTCATACTGTATATTATTGGCTTATTTATTTAAATCCATATCATTTATTTATATAATATATATACTGTAGACCAAAGAGAGTTGACCTTTTGAGTGAATGGATCAAAAACAGTAATACAGAAGACAGATATGAACATACTGTACATTCCACCCTTGATTCTGCTCTTGAAAGAGAAGCACAAGGACTACAGAGCTCCAGGAAGCCATTTGGAAAAACTCAACCTAGATCTACAGGGAAGCTGAAGAGTTTTCCTGAACTGGTACAAATAGTATTCATCTTTTTTAGCAATACAGCTGACCAATAGGTCAGTATAAATAAATTAGTCATTCAGAAATGCAAAACATATGCTTAAGGTAATTTAGAAAGTGTCACTATTAGCTTTTACCAGATTTTTTTCAACTGGTAAATATCTAGTTCAGTACATTTCTTTGTTTGTAATAATCAAATTTAATATTATCTTTTAATATTCTGTTAAATTGTATTATATGATATCTGTATTTGCTTTGCAAATAGAGTATCAGTCGGGCTTTTTCCATCTAACTCAAGCTCCTTCAAAAGGAAAAGCTGGTACATTTTACAGTACATGTGCATTGAACGCAGGTGAACAAGCAGCTGATATTATGCAAATGCCTACCACGCTGTGTATCTGTGGCTTTCGTCTCTTTGCCAGGTCGATGATGTTGATTCCGTTGTAGTAGAGGTTCTCCATGCAGCCGTGGAAGTTTTTCCTCAAAAAGGTGCCAGGTTTACCAGGCAGCGGGATGCCTCCAAAACTCAGCTTTGATGAAAGGACAACAGAAGAGGTAGAGCCCTTAGCACTAGATGTAGGAAGTGATCCAATATAATAAATAGTATATAAGAAAGTACATATTCATGCATGATATTTACATAAAAAAAATATATAAAATAAAATTATGTACTGTACTGTACCATTTTACAGTACCATCCCCATTGTAAACACATAAGAACCTAAAAATACATGCACACACATATTCTCACCAGTTATGCATGAACAACTGAACTAGTGATTCAGCAAGTAAGAAGACAACACCCACTCACTGGATCCAAATGTACACTGTGGAACAGTATTCTGCTCTGGGGCTGTTTCGTAGTCTGGTCCTCTGGTTCCAACAAAGGGAAATCTCAATGCTACAGCATTTTGGCAAGACCTCTTCCTTATTGCAGAAAGAGTGCTTTCCGAATTTGGTGTGGAAGGACTTGGCTGGGCTGCAAAGAGCTCTAACCTCAACCCCATCCAACACCTTTAAAATGAACTGGAACTCTGATTACGAGCCTTATCGCTCAACATCAGTGCTGGACCTCACTAATGCTCTTGTGACTGAATGGCAACAAATCCCTGCAGCTGGGTTCCAAAATCTTTTTAAAAGCCTTCCCAGATGAGTGGAGGCTGTTATAGTGGCAGATTATTGCCCATGGTTACATCATTATCAGTACCATGTTGGTGTAATGTTTGGGTGTCCACATACATTTGATCAATCTAAGAAAAAGTATGTGTGTTGTATTTTAACATTGGGTGCAATTGTGCAAATTAAGACTGTCCTTAAGCTAAGCCCCACGCCCTTAGGTAGCGTTGCTGTGCCTGTCAAGCTCTCCATTCTTGCATGACATGCTTTTGGAAACATTTAAAAAGATGACAACTTATTTATCTAGTCATAAATTTGTATTATTATTACAGCCATGATAAGTGTTGATAATTATTATTTTTTCTTTTGTTCACTGTTTTGGCCTATTCACCTACCTATATACATTTGTGTGTGTATAAGCATCTGTGTATGTATTATTACATTATCTGTGTGGATGATTGTGGGTGTGTAGGTATTGTATATGTGTATATGTTAGGGTATTTGCCCTTTGGTTATAACTTATCCTGGCGGCCAGGGGGTGGTTTG
>NW_023340095.1:22885479-22930502 GCF_004916995.1 Morone saxatilis | reverse complement strand
TGCACCATATGTTTTATCTATTGTATATATTATTTGTCTAAATTAAAGGCCTTCCAAGGAACTTTCCTTTTGTGTTGATTCTGGCGGCCCCTGTGGACAAAAGTGGTAGTGTTTCCACCGCCTCGTTTCATTGATTTCAAGGGGAATCCTACCCAGTAGCAGGCATTATAAATAACTGCATAGAAATCACCAATATTCTTGCTGATGGTCTTGTTTGTTTATGTAGGTCATACAGAGGAAATCATATTAAATATTATTTTTTACAGCAGCCATTTTGACATGAAATAGTAGGGTAAACACAGGTGTTATGAATGATACTAATTAAGGGTCCATTCCATTTAGTGTAGCAGAGCCTTTCCAATGAGACAACATGTACGATAGCGGCACCCTGACTCTGTTTGACCTAAATGAACAGGAACCTTAATTACATAGTAATGTGAAAAAAAATAATTGTTGAAACAGATTACATTAAACATTTTAAGTAACACAAACTCAATTTTGTAGGTTAAAAAACATTTTTGATTAAGTACTTTTTACTAGGTATTTTGTTACGTGTAAGCTATGTGTTCAAGAATGTATTTTTTTGTAAAATTAACTTAACTGGTTTTACAGTGTAGTATCATTGGTAACACCTGTGTTTACCCTACTATTTGATGTCAACATGACTGTGAAAAGGGTCTATTGAGACTATTTCCTTACCAGTTAAAAACTCCTTAGGTTTAAATAAAATTAAAAAAAACTAACACTAAAAAGAACGCCATGCTTTACACACGGAGATTCGCTCTTGGAGCCCCATGTACGCCGCTTCTGTGGGGAAATCTAAATCTGGAAAAGCCTGATGTGCCTAGTTCTGGTTGCTAAACTGTGATTGGACAATTTCTGTCTGGGGGAGGGGTTTAGTGCAGAATCACTTAATGGGTCTCTAAATTACTGCAAGGGGGCATATCACATGATCTTTTTGTTTTGTTTTTTTTAATATGGTTTGGTACTAGAATAAAAAATAATTATGCAAACATTTTTAGAGGTTGACGTTCCTCTTGGCAGTCGGTTATTCCTTTGAGACACCGAAAATAACTTGTTTCTGCTGCTTTTCTGGCTTCTTCTTTCTACCATTCATTACTGAGAATTTCAAAACATGTCACTTCCCCAGGGCATATATACACTACACTATGTTTACCATAGTGCTCCAAGGCTTATTACTGTGTTAGTAATGATAGGGTTGCCTGGCCCTCACTGGATAAATTCATTAAGTGGCACGCTTACATTTACAAAGCTGCTCTTACTATTTCACCACAAATTTATGTAATTCAATCATCCAGTGAACTCACCTCGTAGTCCACCTCCAGCGAGTGTCCTTCTCCTTTGGTTTGGAAATGCTGTGTGTGGGAGTCCACTGTGAGGTTAACTTGCTTATTGAAGCGCTCGATGTGAACAGAGTGCCAGTGTTGGTCGTCCAGCAGACTGCCCACACTGACTGCAACGCGGCCGCTGCTGAACCTCAGCCTGCTGTCGTCTGGTGCCACACAAAGGAAACAGCATGAACATTGTGAGCTGCTTTATATCTTCCAGAGTGAATGTGTGAGGGCAGGAGGGCAGAGCTCAAAAACAAACACACATTATGTCCTGTCCTTTTCATTCAGATGTGTTGTAGAATGGTATGAAAGTAGTCTGTACTAACACACTAGATCTGTTAGTCTTTTGTATCAGGGGTCTCACACTCAATCTAGCTTGGGGGCCACTGCTGGTATTGTCATATCATTGGAGCCAGCAAATGAAAGGCAGAAACGTGCTCTCTTTTTATCTACTGTTTACACACATTTACAGGCACCTTCGACATTTGTCATAACTTTGCGGTGTTTTTACTTTAATTGTATATGAAGAGGTAGTTTAAATTGATATGAAACAGCTAGATAAAAATAACAATCTTATGGCGGAGACTGAGGGAGGGGGATGGAGAGCCCGGAAATGGCCCCGGGCCAGCAGTTTGAGATCCCTTTTCTATATAGTCAGTTCTACAGAACTAGCCATGGCCGGTATTTAATTTAGGTAAAGGGGTCCAGTAGTATGGAACAGCATTCGGCTTCACCTCGCAGTCACACCTCAATTCCGATTTCTAAAGAACACCTGAAACAACTTCCTTTGACTGAGTACAGTACTTTGTAAATTGTTTATTTTTCTACTTTGGTCTTTTTCTTCTTTTATTTATTTTATTTTTGGGGTGTTTTTATTATTTCACATACATAAAGAACATACAGAACAAAGAACATAAATGCCTATTTGGACAATGAATTGTTAAAACTGTTTAAATAGTTTAAATGTGTGACCATTTTCTTCTGATCTCTTTTTCTTATGGCTGCCTTTGGCTCAGGAGGCGACGGTTTGATACCGGGCTCCTCCTGCTGCATATCTTGAGCAAGATATTGAACCCCAAATTGCTACCGATGCTGTGCCATCAGTGAGTGAGTGTGTGTGAATGTGACATGTAGCGTAAAGCGCTTTGAGTGGTCAAAAGACTCGAAAGGCCCTATATAAGTGCAGCCCATTTACCATTTACCACATTGTTGTGAATCGAACGCCAACAGCAATATGACTTGAAGATACTATACCTCTACATCCTTCGTGTTTTTTACTTTGACCAAGTCAGCAATTTGAAGACTTAAATTTGGTCTTTGTATGTGGTGAAAAAACCCATTACTAGGTGGAAATGAGGTGAGATGTAGAAACGATAACAACCATATTGTGGTGACACCTCTCAATCCTCAACACTTCCTCCAACATACACCTCTTTTTAAGGCTTCATATCTTCTCAATCTGGCAATCACCACCACAAAAACACTTGCATTTACTGCAAGACTAAATTCTTGTGGAAATAAAAAAATCGATTTTCGAGCTGGAGGGAAAGGTTGGGAAAGCACCTAAGTTGAGGTAGAGGTCCAGTCTTCCTTGGTGTAGCTCCAGGGTGATGTAATCTCCTCTCTGTCCCTCTCCATGCAGTAAAACACCCTCTGCCTGATGGCTCCTGAACCGGAGAGAGATCACGTCCTTTACCGTTGACATGGACTTTTGGTTGAACCGATACAGCAAGGAGCTTCTGCCGTCAAAGTCTGCCACGTATGACTCTAAAGGAAAATCAGAATAACACTTAAATCAGTATTGCCCACTGTACTTTCAGTGAATTCTAAGAAACATTTTCTAGATGCTTGCTCTATTTTCAAAACGTTATTACTGCAGTGTTATGTTTTGGAGAATTGCTCTCACAATTTAGTCTAAAAAAACTTCAATATATCTATATATATATATATACACACATATATATATACACACATACACACACTTACATTAGACTGCCCTGTTTGTATATTTCATAGCTGGGTACAAGATTTTTCAGCAGTTTCACATTTGTACATTTCTATTTTCACATATTGACAAATCATTTTGGCATGTTACAGCCTAAATTTTGGATTCATTTGAAATTCAAATTAGGTGTAAAGATTGTATGATACTGCTACAACTACTAATCTAATGCTAGATGATTACTAGGAGGGCTGAGTGAAAACACTCTTTACTGTCACGAAATCTAATCTCAAATCTGCGTGATAAATCCGGCAGAAAATAAATGAAAGACAAATAAGAAGTAGTTGTGTGCAACTGTACTAATAAGAGAAACAAGGAGAAGAAAAACAGCAGGGCTATACATAGAAGGATTAAATTAAATGATATAGCGTTTCAGGAGAACTGTAGTTTCTTGTTGGATCTGATACCAAGTAATACCAGGGCCAGAACCACACATATCAATACTGATACTGATACTTCGTATTACTAAAAGCAGCATATGTACTATTATGTGGGGGTGAATGCATCATGAATCGGCATCCAAACATAGCCATTTCATCTTACATATAAAGCTGCAGTAGGTACCTTTTATAAAAATAACTTTTTGTCATATTTGCTGCACATTTTAATATTATATATATACTATCGTGATAGTAGTTTATAAGACAGATAATCTGTGAAAAAATCACCTTCCTCTGGCTCTTCCTAGTATCCCTACTGGTATTTGCAAGAATCCACTGGGCCTTAACAAAAACAACCAATCAGAACAAAGAAAGATAGGTGACTGTTGAGTCTCATTTGCTGATCGTAAATATATTGAGTTTAACGATCAACTATCTTCAAGTCGCCAACCCAAAGTGTCTTTATATCTCTCTCAGCTCTGATTGATTGCTTTTGTTTAGGCCCCGTGGATTCTTGCAAATACTAGTAGGGTATTAGGAAGAGCCAGAGGAAGGTGATTTTTTTCACAGATTATCTATCTCATGTACTACGGTCAGGATATAGTGAAAGTTTCAGAAAATATGACAAAGGGTTATTTTTACAAAAGTTACCTACTGATTGAACGTTTTTTTGTATAACTTTTCTTAAATAGGGTTGCCAAGAGTACATGCATGAAGAAGAGTGTTGTTGTGTAATCTAACATGAGATGGATCCAGATTTTTGGCATCGATTCCATTGAGGCTAGTATCAATACTCAAAACAAACAAAAGAAAAGCCCTAGTGACAATCCATTTGAATATAAGGGAGAACATAGCCACTGGAATAATTACATTCAATTTAATACAACATAATAATTCAGTATTAGCACTATCAAAACAATTAAGTATGTAATGAAGCTGCAGTCTTTCCACAGTGGAGTCGATACCAAGTAAGTACAGGTTAAGTCTTTATATAGTCCCTGCTGATGACTGTTTGAAAGTGGTCTGGCTTTGTGTTGGCACACTGCAGCAGTGCTGGGAGCCTGGCTGTTATAATATTTTGAGAAAGGAAAAGAGTACTGTAATCAGTGGCTTTGCTCCACTCATGGCACCAAAACCAGCCACCTCCCCTTCAAAATGAAGAGAATCTACATTACACTCCCCTCATTCATATACAATTTGAGATCAGTTAATAGTATGGGGGCACTCTCAGAGTCACCTCTTTACAATCCTGCTTTAGAAAGACACTCCATAGATTACAGTCTGTAATGCAGCAGAATGCGCTGCATGGCAATGAAACCTGCTTGTGTCTCTTGGCAGATCAGCGGTTTCTGTAATATTGTGATTCATATGATATTTTCTAATCGTTCATATATGTAGGCAGATACATGAATCCAAAAATATACTGACCAATGGAGAAACAAGGACTATATGAGGCAGCGTTAGTTTTATACAAGCTTATCCAACGTTACACACTTCACTACAGTGTGGCGATGGTTGGGCATCATAAAACTGATCACTGTGGGACACTCCGACTGTGTTTCACAGTGCATTAATTCACTGGCTCATCTAGTTAGTGCTGCTTCGCAATGCGTGGGAGAGGTGTGTCAGTGAATCCCCATTATATGTATTTTATTGAGGATTGCTCAGGATATAAACTCTACTCTGCGTCTGCAGCACTTCTTTTCATCAGGTACTGTGCAGCTGCAGCTGTCTAGTTTGTTATGGAAGTGTGGACTCTACTGTTAAGTATGGGATCATTTTAATGATGTCTTTTGTGATTAACTCTTATAGGACCGTTATTAATAATAATTGGATTCCATTATTTGGAGAATGAAAGGAACAAAATGAAATACGATTTCATTATCTTAAGATAATTCATGCAGCATTAAAACACCTACATTCATTGTTTTCTATATAAGCCCACACACTAGTCGTGTGTCACGGGATGATGATCCAGAGAACTAGCAATTTCCACACTTTGGCACATCCCAGCTACTGTACCATGACCACTTCTTCTGGCTGCAATACAGCCCAACCGACATAGTATGTTTGAGACCGATACTGATTTAAGAGGGGAAAAATTCATAATTGCTCATATAGTGGCTGATACAGTGAAGTTTTGAGCTATAATGAAAATCGGCAGAGGTTACAATGCAAAGCTACTCACAGGGCTGCTTTCTTAAACAAATAAAGTCCCCCTCCAGTCAAAAATCCATGTTTCTTCTTGTCCCTACAGTTTGATGTTTGAATGCTTTATGTGCAGAGTTTGACACTAGAAGGATGTTTTCACATTCATCTGCTGAAGGTGAAAAGTTTCTCTGTGCTCATTGAACATCTGATTTTAAGGGGCGGGGCCTACCAGCGAGGTTTGTGACAGTGAAAACTTTAGAAATGAACAACATTTGCATATTCATAGATTCTGCAATTTCTTATTAAGGGAGAAGGAGAAGTGACTAAATCCTCTGGACCTTTAATATATGTCTGGAGGGGATCTTTAACTGTAGTAATGTAACAGCAATCACTTTGCAGTGAAAGCACTGTATTACACATTTTCTGCATTTTGTACTGGAAAAAAACACATGGGCTGCTACCAATATAATACAGATATGTCTGCGATAGTCCAACATTGGTCAATAATATCAGCAGACCGATATATCACTTGGCTTTAGTCTGCAAGGCACAGCTGGTGTGTGCTTCACTACTTGAAGCTAGTCAGTGCATGTTGCACTTTATGAATAGGCCCACTTACTTAGCCCTTTGTCATTTTTTACTGTGTCCATTATGTGGGACACCTTTTTCTGTCGTGGTGGAGAACAATGACTCAGTGATGAAACTCACATTGATAGACTCTCTTTTTAAGTATAAAAGCACGTCATCCTGAGATAATGAGGCATTTATCTCAGGAAGACAGCATTTCACTGAGACAAGGAGATAATTAAGCAATGATGAGAAAGATAAACAAGCAAACTAAATTATGAATTTGGTTTTAATCGGGCCGCTTGCGTGTAAGCTTTAAAGGCATCAGTGTTAGTGTCAGCAATGTAGTGACCTAAGCTGCACAGGGCATGTTTTTACATTATGTGTCTCTACTCCAGGTCTTACAAATCATATACTGTAGGCTACTTTGTGGCAACATTTATTTAGAAAATCAGCTCCATTCAACTCTTTGTTGTATTTGTAGCAGCTACAGTGTAAACAAAGTTCTGAAATAACACAAGTTGCCTGCTAAACTAGCACAGACCTGTCAGCAGGAAAACTAAGAAGGGTTTGACTGTGTAAAACTTGTTTGTTTTGGAGTATTCAGTTTTTTTTATTTTGCTGCACAGCACATAAGTAAGTCTATAAAGCTACACACAGTGTTTTCACACTGCAAAATAATATTCCCTGCTACTTTGAGAAGATGATGTTAATTGCATTTTTCTTACAACTGAAACACCAAATGTTCCAATTTGTGGCTTAAGCCTTAGTGGATCTAATTTTCAAGTTTTATTCTGGAAGTGTTGAATGTGAGGAGATCACTGCATACATACAGCATGTTTCACACCCTGGCTGTCGTGTTTCTGATTCACCGTTGCTGTCTGGAGTATCAAACATTGTGTTAAAACCAAGCGAAGAGAAAATAGTCCTCATTACTCTCCAACGAGAGCGTAGCTGCAAAGCCCGACGTACAAATGACCAAATCCTTCTAGGCGGTGTAACTACAGAGGTTTGATGTGCAGACTGAGTGCTTTCACAGCACGATATCAACTCTGGGGTGTGTGATACTCACTGTAGGAGCAGCCGTACACCTCCACTCTTAGGCCCATCCAGCCACTGGGGTTCCAGTCGCGAGGGATGAAACGCAGGAAACGTGTCCTCACTGGGTGGGACAGCTTGTTCTGGACAACGGCCTCTGAATTCACGTTCCCGACAAATCTCTGCAGGACCACAGGGGGACAAAGACTGCAGTTATGATGGAAGCATAAAACTGATGCAAAGCAAGTGACCAATGAGAAAAAACAGACGACCTCAGATTGTAAGTGAGTAGTAAGATTTTCACCAGGGAGTAGAGAAGTCTGTTTTTTTAGCTGAATACTTGAAATGTAAGTGGAATAAAAATCTAAATTCTTCAATAGCAACAAAGTGCTGACAATGCAAACCCAAGGGCAACGTCTTCTTCCCATCCTTGAACATACTATTTGATGTAAAGTGATAAGAATCACTGTGCGGTGTAGAAATATGAGAATATCCGTTCAAGCAAGCCAATGTGAGGAAGAATCACCACTGAGGCAGCCAGGGGCAAAATAACGGCTCTCGTATTGTGTTTTCACCCCGCAGAGCTAAAAACAAAAGAGTATTGTGAGGTGTCATTCTTCTTTCTCTTTCCCACCCCTCTTCTGCTGTCAGCCTGCACCGGACAAAGCCAGAGGACATAAACAGAGAAACAGAGAGAGGGTGAGAGATGGAGACAGAAACAGAGACAAACAACCTCTCGTCTCAAATGACTGATTACCAGCCTCTTCATAACCGATTCTAGGCAGGTGACATATCAAATCAATAAGCACTCGTACTATGAAGAACCAGAAATATAGATCATTGACAGAGCTCCGGGGTTTTGTGAATACTTCAACTCAGTCAGACAAGGCCAATAACTCAGCTTTCTGCAACAACAGAAACACAAGGACCTGAAGCACAAATGACCAGCCGATGCTTTTAGAATGGTGCAAAGCAGAGGCATCGTTAAATGCACCAGGATGCTGCCTCTTGGTAGATAATCAAGGCGACTGTGCGGCTGTTAAGGCTGTTATTGTGATTTATGCTGCTGCTCTCCCCATTTTAAGGCATTTACTGAGCAGAGCCTTGTGGCTGAATCTTAACACACGTACAGGCCAGGCTTATTTACACATGCACGGTAATTCATGTCTGCACAGGAAGGATTAACAAATGGCACTGGGGCTTACGCATTTGGTCAAAGCAAATGTATTACTTGAGCACTGCAAACAGCTTTCAGAGCAAATAAAATAAGAGAAGCATGTTGGCCTTGTGCATATTCACAACACCTGAGTTTTTCTAAATGCTTCCAGCCAAAAAAAATCTAATGTCGCTAGTGTTTTATTGGGAATCAGGCTGATGAAAACATGCTGTGCTTGTCATACAGGGCTCTAGTGACCTTGTTATTTTCAGGCTTTGTGTAAGACACACTGTAGTAAAGTGTTTGATTGTTCTGCATTTAAAACCTATAATCTAAAGCCCCTGAAAATACAACATCAAATCAGTACTACATAACATGTTCATACTTTATATAACATACATGGCTAGGGAAGCAACGATCAAATTTCCGCCAAGGCAAATAATCCAGACTTCTATGAATCTGCACACCATCCGCTTTAATTACACCGAGTTTGTGCAGGTTTGGAAAACATGTAATTCCGGATTAATCCATAAGAATCACATCCCTGGTTGCTTATTTTTTACTAAAATAATGTTTGAGGTGCCAGTTGTGCAGACGGATGACAAATTAGAGGATAAACTTGAATAAATAAGTGGAAGTGGAGAAACATGACAAATGCAGATGTTTTCATACAGGACCTGAGGGGTCATCGAATGGTTGGTGAGAATGAAAATGAGGTGAATCCACTGAACACCTATGGCAAGATGGGGTTCTTCCTTGGCCCATGCTACACCCTTCATTTCATGAAAATTGGGCCAGTATTTTTTTCCGTATTCCTGCTGACAGACAGACAAATTGCACCAGAAACATACCTCCATGGCAGAGGTACTTATTTATTGGTCAAAAACTTGGCTGATGTTCTTCATTAGGACTGTGTGGGCGTGGTTTGATCACATTTACAATGTTGCTAAAGGGACTGCATTAGCTAATAGCAAATGTGACATAAATCATGTCTTATTTTGAGATTTTGTTTTTTGTGCATCTTTGACCTAAAAAAACAAACAAACAAAAAACAAAGAACAGGACATCACATTTTTACAACACTGCCCCACCCACTTTAAACCAGGGCGAAAAGCAACAAGAAGTAATAAGTAGTAAGTTAGTAAGAACAGAAATACAAACATTTCTCAGGTGAAATGTGTGTTCATGCAGGAGCATCTTGCTCATAGTAAGAAACTGATTGATAAGCTCTATTCTTTTGTTTGAATAGGATCAGAATCAAGGTATATGTTCAGTGTATGGTACACTGTATTTTTGTTATACAGCCTGTGAAACTCTGCTTCTTATTTCTGTTGTAATTATTGACTGTCTTTCCACTCGATTCCCAGCTGAACGTCTGGAAAATCTAATGAACCAAATGAACTCTGACTGAGGCTGTGGTGCAATCATTCTAACTATCCATTAGCTAACAAAACTCAGACAAGTCAGCAGGCGTCATTAGTATTCAAGAGCAATACCACTACAAGAACACCACTGAGGCTTTTCTCAGCAATGACGTTTGTTTTTGTTTCCTCTTTGGAAAATCTTGTGACAGAACGTCCTGTGTGTTCCAGCTGGGAGATGAGGTAAAGTCTCTGAATAGAGGCCTGAGGGTATGGAAGATGTTTCCGGAGGTCCAGAGGACCGAGCTTGGTCCTTATCCACATAAACAGCCCTAACCCCACAGTGACTTCGTTATTTCTATTTATGTTTCTGTCACTGTGTAAGAGTCTCCCTCCTCATTCATTAAGACTCTTTACTCTTCCTCTCCAGTGATGAGCTCCCCTGAGTCAGTTTTCCTTTCTGCTGCCTACAGCGCAGGCACATACGTTTATTTTAATCAGTTCACTGGGGGATAAATCCTGCTGCTGGCGATGGAGTATGAAGTACGATACAGTATGTCCAAAAAGGTCATTGGCCAGTTAAACAGCCTAAGGGAACACACAGCAAAGAGAAAGTTACAAGTACATGACCTTGCCATGAGTGAAAATACTATAGCAATCCCCGACTGCCAGTCAATCCTGCAGGAGTCCCCTGACCATTATCAACAAGGCTTTAGCAGTTTCTCCAATGTCTTATCTAGCAGAGGGTCTTAGATATTTAAGTCTACTACATATATTGAGCTAAATTTTGGGTTAAATGAAGGTATTTTGGATATAGTTATATATAGTTTTTTGTTTAGTGTAAAACAAGAGTGTACAGCAGCGCTAACAGCCCTGGGAGGCTGTACTTAGGCACAGTGATGCTTTGAGCTAAATGTTAACATCAGCATGGCAACTGTCACAAGCGCTGTCCATGGTGCTGATTCTGGAGCTGTCCTGGGTATTGCACTAGTGAGCTCAATCCTGCTAGCAGAAAGTAATAGCTTACAGTCTGTCTGATCAGCCTTATCATATGCCTATTAATTTTAAAACATGTAGTAGTTATGTAGTTATGTTCAGCGGCAGGTTAAGAGGGGTGGCCAGGCAGTTTGGTGTCAAATTAAACTCATTCATTTAGATTAATGTCTGGTAGATTTGTTTTGTTTTTGTGTTGACTTCAGCAAAGAAATATAGAAATGCAGAAATTACATTTGTGGTGTGTTTTCTGCACTTGGGTCCTGTTAAGCATCATTACAAGCAACATGTTCACAGTGGCAAGATTAAAATGCTGATGTACACGCAAAGTCACCAGCACCAGTTTGAATGAAAGATATGCTAAGAAGTGTACAATTTTCTACTTTTCTCTTTACTTTCTGTGTAACGTTACTTTTACAATGATGTTTTGTAAATGGGGAAGAAGCTGTGCAGTTATCAGCTGCTCCAACAGTAGTGGCAAACTTCAACTTTGGAAAAGAAACTGAACGTGAAACACACAAGCCTTTACCTCACAAAGAGTACACTTTACATAGATTGCTTTCGCGTGCAGAGGACCAAGATGTTCGCATGCCAGGACATTAATTAATCTAATCTTGACGTGCTAGATGGCGGACCACACAAACTGATTGCTGGATTTGAGTATAGCAGGTAACATTTGCAGGTTAGCTGACAGGCCACCACACCAAAGTTATTAGAATTCATTATCTGATGATCTTGATTATATCTACATGTCAACCACCTTAGATATTTCACCCAAAACCACAAATGTGAACCTAATGGGGGTGCTAAATGAAACCAACTGACCAACAAACAGAGAGACGGCTGTAGAAAAAATAAAACTAGGAGCAGTAAAATTACACATCAGCACTCAAGCAAACACATTTAATCCTTGTTAGATTCCCATCTACCTGAACACCTAACAAGCATAAAAATCAGTGTTTCAATCTCCCCCTTAAGGAGTAGTTTCATTCACAGCTGAAGTAAAACAGGGATTTTCAAATAAGGCTTCTCGAGGATAATGAAGGCAATCGGGACCAGAGCTAGAATTCATTCCTTCCACAGACATAATTCATTTTAATTAGATTCTAATTATCAGCTTGTAGAAGAGTGTCTTCCTGTTGTTTCACATGTTCCTCTTACCAAACAACAAGCTTTGCAGAGAATCAGTACAGCATTTAGAGACAAAATCAAACCAAAGGTGAAACTGTGTAAACCTTTTGTTGTTTGCACAGGAAGAATAGGTAATATGTGTTTATGTTTCACTAAATGTCAAGGCGTAGTTGCTGATTAAAACACCCTTGCCTCACCCTCCCACTCCAAGCCTGTAGGAAAAACTACTGTAGGGTTGGGCAATGTGTTAACATTTTCCAACTGTCCAATAACCAGCAATAGCCAATATATTCACACATGCATGTGCCTGCCCAAGCCGCAACAAAACAAAATAAAACTCCTCATTACAACTAATCACTTTATTAGTTTTTCCAATGTTCCCACAATCACCGACTCTGGTGTCTAAACGTCTAAGCTCGAAAATATTCTGGCTCTGCACACTGTCGCTGTCCCTCTGACCTCCCTCCCCTGGCCTGTCCCAGCCTGTCCCTGCCATGTCCACATTTTCCCTGGAGTAACAGTCCAGCAGCTCTCATTCTTCAAAGGCAGACCATTAAATTAAGAAAATAGAATAACATAATTGCACCGTAAAATCATCCAAAGAAAAAAACAACCTGTGATAGACACAAACAGATAGCAGATAGCCAATTTAGTAATCCAATCACCCAACAGTATGATGGTTGCAAAACACTGAAGGCCCTATGTAGAGCCAGTGTTTGATTTGTCTATTCTGGGCAGTTCAACATGGCAGACTCAACACAGCACATTCTAAGGTGATAAAAACACAACAATTATTATTTTGAGGTAATAATACACTCATGAAATACACCTATGGATATTAATTTCCATTTCTGCCAATAGATCTTCCAAAATATTACACACTAGACCTTTAATACCCACTGGTGGAGTTTAAGGATGAAGATGCCAACAGTATGATGTAGAGCAAGATATGTCCACAGATACTGTCCAGGTTGCCATATAATTTGGTATGGCCCTCAGAGGATGTCTGCAATTGATTTTGGTGACTCCTTGACTTTTTCTCTAGTCATCATCAGGGAGAAATCCTCTCTAACAGTATTTGTTTGTTCCATACCATTTAGTCTTGCCAGAATCGCAGAAGGATTATCGATCTTTAGCCCAGTTTCTTATAGAGCTAATTTTTCCATGGAGCTAATTTGGCTCGGCATTAGCTCAGAGCGGCTGAGAGCTAGCAGCCATATCAGCAGCTGCTGCTCTCTCATTAGTCCCTCTGAGTTCAGTGTCTGGCAGTGAGCCTTTACCTTTGAGCTTCACTTGTTAAAATGCCAGACGGATGTGAGTTACTATCAGCAAGGTCTTGGTGAAAGCGTTAGTCAGTCAGCTTGGGTGTGAGTTTCATTAGAGATTGCAGACTAATTGGCTGCCACTCATCCTGCAATATCTGTAATAGAACAGAACACCAAAGAAAAGTGTGGAGATGTGGGGCTAAAATTGTCTGTGTGAGTGTGTATTTGAAACACAAATATAAAGCTTGCCAGGTTTCAGAGGATGATGCCTGTTTTGCCTGGTATGACACGGCACTGTATGCCGTAGCAGAGTTCATATGAGTTTTAATATTTGAAATATAATAACGTACTCTCTTTTCTCTCTCTTGTGAGTCACTTACAAAGGGTGATAGCTGCAGGTCATTTTGGTAATATCTATACATAATGTCTCATCTTCCCACTGCACAGCAGCTTTATTTCCCTTTCCAGACATAATGATATGAGGACTGAGAGTGTGTGGAAGAGGCTTTGAGCTGTTTATCATGATATTTCAACAAGTCAGTCACTGGATACATCAGCTGCCTGCCCTGTACTCCGGTTAGAAAGCTGTTTTGTTTAGAAAGACTTTGTGCCTCAAGGATGTTGCTGAAAGCTCTGATTTAATTTAATTAATTTTAATTTTAATTTAATTTCCCCACGGGGATTATTAAAGTATTTCTGATTCTGATTCTGATTAAGGCTGAGGGCATCATTTTTAAGGAAGCATCTTTAACTGCAGCATGTTTACGCACAAATGTTGTTTTTTGTGTGTGTCTCATTTGTGGAAACTACTTAGGAAAAGAATAGAGTAGTAATCAATCGGGAAATTGCTCCGATACTCGTCCGAAGATGCTGGGATCGGTCCCCCATCGGCGAGGTACTGTAGTTCGCAGGCCACCGATTCATACCACCTGACGGGTGATTTATTTCAAATTGGAGTAATTCTATTTTACTGGTGTAGCTCGCCGTTAGAGCTCTGCGTACAGCTTCTTCTTTGGCCGCCTCGTTCTAACACAGTGGGCGCCTGTGGCTGCAAACCGCAGCCTGCTGTTCTTAGAGGACGAGGAGAATTGATCACGTGTGTCAGAGCCGGTTGACGCGAGCTTGGAGCTAAGCTAATAGCCGACGGGTGGTATTCATGTCAGCGCGGTGTGCAACGTATTCACACTGGGAATGCTCGCCACCAGGTAAGAGCTTGCGACAACGTGAACGCTGTGCAAAGATTAACAATCTCTAAGGGGCACGAGTGTTGCTAATGTTTAACACAAGCAGACGTGTTAATGAAAGATGTTTATTTAAAAGATAAGATTTTAAAAATAATGAATTGGAATTTGCTGTATTTGAGACACTTATGTTTTACAAAGCGGTTTAACCTGCCGCAGGCTGCCACATATGATAATCATGATCGGTCATGCAGCGTATAGTATGATATTTTTTTTTTATAAAATATGGCTAGTCGGATCGGTACCTCGGTAGGTCGGGCCTGATACCCACAAGCACAGGGAGTATGGAAATGGTATCGGGGAGGGAAAAATGGTATCGGAACATCTGCTAAAAGAATATAAGAATTGATGTGTTTTTTGTACCTCAAATAAGCTGTTTTCATGGTGGGCAGAGGAGCGGGGTCCGGCTTCTACAGAGTGCCACTACTATTGAAACTGCCATGGTTTCGCTAGCCCGAGAATGGACAATCACCGTCGGTTCGTAGATAGTGCGGTTTTGGTAGTTTCCTACACACCTTTGCAACTGGGAGGCAGTGGGCGTGAGTGGAGGGTGTTGCAATCAGGCCCAGGGGCGCTAGTCGTACGCCCTGCTACGAATGCCTAAAAGCGTACACACTGGACCTTTAATGTCATGCAAGGTTGGAGCACCTTGGTAGCCGAGTAGTTACAGCACATGCCACATGGCAAATGTCCTTTGTTATGTCACACGCCTCTCTCTCCCCTTGTCCTCTCTGCCTCTTCATCTGTCACTATCAAATATACCTAAAAATATGCAAAAATACCTCAAAAGTAACCTTGCCTTGACATGCAAGGATTATACCCAGTTTTATAGACATGCAGGAATGTTATTCTTAATCTTACATTGTGGTAGTACAATTCACAATATTGAAGGGCTATCATGTTGTCCTAAAACAAATGATAGATTCATATAAGTATATGTACAGTTTAACTATACATACATACATACATATATTTTGTGGTTTAATTGTATAGTTCTCAGCTAGTAAGGAGGGCCCCCAAAGAGAAAATCTTGCCAAGGCCTCATGCTGTTTAGAGCCGGGTCTGAACATATAACACATAAAGGAAATGTCTTAGTTGACTTTGCTCTATAAATATTTTATATACTTTGTGGAGAACTGTATTTTCTGCCACTAATTAAAAATGTATTTATGTTACTTGTTACACAAACAAATTAATCTCTGGTTAGATATCTGAAACAACAACAAATTATGCAGTTTTGCCAGATGATACATGAAATCTTCAACATTCAGAGGTAGCAGCAGATTCAGCTTCTGCGCAAGGCCCCCACACCCATCAGGGCCCCGAAATTGACAATTTACACATAAAGCCTGTGCTCATAATGCTCATAAATATTCAACTTATTGTTATATTTCAACCCTCTATTATGAATAAGGAAATATTGCTTGAATTATTCATAGCAATGCATTTCTTTAAGCGATTCCTATTGAAGTTGATTGTTGTTCTTCACATTTGCACATTCTAAAGTTAACTAATTGTTTTTGGGAGTAAAGACATCAAATCTACCCAGGGTGTGGTACTTTTTCACAGAAAAAAAAAGGCGTAAACTGTAGTTTTTAGTAAAGATTACTTAAACACAGAAGTAAATAGTGTATTTGTTGGGGACTCGTCATTGGATTAATACCATAGACTGTATAAATAAAAATGGTAGTAGTATCTACGACATCACCCATAGGTTTCTGAGGAACTGTCATGTAGCTCGTCATCTTGGCAGTCTTGACTTCGCCAGCTCCAATAATGGGCAAATCGTGGAGCATAGATGGAGCTAAAGCAGGCTGAATGAAGCCTGTTTACTGAAACTAGCCACCTGTGATGGCACCCACCTTTCCCTCAAAGCGGCAATGCCCTTAATTATGCTTGACTTAAAGTCGTTATATAATTTAAACATGTAAACATGTTTATTTCTGCTATAGAGTTGGGCATTTTGATATTGGGCCTTATGAAAATTAACTCACTTCTGTAGCCAGCCTCAAGTGGCTGTTCAAGGAACTGCAGTTTTTGTTAAATCAGCGTTGGCTTCATTTGCGGAGGCTACGGAGGCTGGAGGCTGCCGCTTGTTTAATACACATTTAGTCTTAGTGACAGTAGTATTAGTGTATGAAATATTTACATTCAGTCTTGGCTTCAAAAGAGTTAGACCGTCTCCTTCAACATCATGATCTTTTATGTAATCTTTAATTACATTTCAGTATATAATGCCTTTTTAAAAAGATGGAGGATGGGGTAAGGTAAATAATTAAATACACGACACTAGACATAATGTTCACCCACGTTTCTCTGCTATTCTAATTTCAACACTAGGAAAAAAAGTCCACTTTGCAGCAGTGGGAAACTACACACTCTGCTAATTGGACTGCCAAGCAGAAAAAGTCCCAGAAAAACAAATTAACATCTCAGAGCAGCCCCGTGACAGAACTGGGGCAAACACAATAAAGAATTAATGGCATGTGCCAACATAAGGCTATTTTCTTAGACCCTGAGTCCTTGTAAAGGCCAACATAACAAGTTGTGACAATACATGGAGGACAAAAAAAGTCTAATGATTGCGTTGACACCTTGAAACGTGTCAGAAAAAGTGAGAGCATGTTATCACACCCTGACCTGTAACGTCACCAAGAGGTTGATCCACAGAAAACATCATTAAACAGAGGTATCTCATGTGACAGTGAGGCAAAATGTGAATGTTAATGATCTGTCTGACCATAACAATCCTGCAAAAAAGTTGCATGTACTGAATATGAATACAATAGTGTCACATATGTGCCACTTTATTGAATCAAGAAATCAAATCAATGAATCCAAAGTTGCACAGAAAGCTGATTAAATGCTGCTCACCCCTACACCGTCCTCATGCCTGTACTGTTTCCAGGCCCGGCCTGTGTCACTGTAGAGAAGCAAGTAACTGCTGACCCAGTCCCAGCTGTCATACCGACCCTGCGTGGCCACAGCCGTCACCTCCATCTGCTCTCTGAGGTCCACCTGGAGCCAGGGCTCTTGGTCGGTCACCATGGGAGACCAGCCTCCCGCCCCTGAAGGAGGGCAGAGAGATACAGGCAGAAGGGATCCATTAAACATCGATATTGTTGATTAACAGTGGATTGTTGTGGTTGGCGCTCAGTCGCCACTGAGCTCGATAAGTACACAGAGTGTGTTTGTATATAAAAGGCTTCAAGGTGAAGTTACAGTCCAGCTGCCACAGGGAAGATCCTTAGTTTTTTGGAAAATAGCTGATTCATTTTGAAATGTGTACAGCCTGCCTTTTAAACTTATACTGCCACTGTAGCTCAACAAGCTAGCCTCTGATCCACAATGTATTCCACAGTGTGTCTGTCATTCTGGAAAACTGAAACATTAAACTGTTTTTGTTCTGTTCATATATAAACTACCTACTAATGCTCGTTCTGTTTCTACTGCCTAAAAATAATTATATCATTAGCATTGACCAACTGTAGCTCTAATTAGGTTCCGATGGCATATATGACGTATGTCCAAAGCTCATGGGGGCTGTAGTTGTTGAATGCTATTTACTCAACAGCAGCTCCCTTCTACCCAAGAGGCTGTGGAGAGACTGAGACTAAGGATAATGACAAGACTGTGTCTCAGTACATTCAGGATCAAATTACAGTATTCTGTCTATTTCAAATGTCCAATCAGTAACAAGAAAGGGGGAACAAAGTGCAACTATTTAAATTGGCATCTGTAACCACTCCATTTGCTTATGGCCAGATGACTCTTGTTCTGGGATGGGTTCAAGAGGGGCCAGTGCACTTGTGACAACAACCCTGGACCTCCTTATGGCCCTGCTACAAGCAATGAATTTTCTCTCTTCATTCTGTGGACGCCAGGACTTCCTTATTAGCCAGGACTTCCTTATTAGCCAGGACTCATTTTAATAAAAATATTAACGATCCCTTCCAGACATGTATTAAGACATATATACAAATAGTCAACTTGGAACAATAATTTGTGTCTGATATGTTTTTTCCACAAAAAAGAATAATTTCCACAAAATTCCAGAATTTATGATATGCAAATGTTGTTAATTTCTAAATTGTCTGAAGCATGTAGAAATATTAAATCCATGCAAGAACATGCTCTCTCATACTCACCATCTCTTCTGTTGAGCTTGGCATTGTAGGCAGCATAACTGACCGAGGACTGAGAGGAGCTCTGAAAGGATGAATAGGGCAAGGTGGCTACCAGAGGACCATTGCAATTATCTATAAAAGAAAACAAAAACAATTGACAATTAAAAACACATTGACATTATTGCTTATAGTTCATATAATGTATTTCACATAAAAATCTGACTGTTTGAAGAATGGTTTTGAATGAATTTCACTGCTTGCCACACTGGGATTTATTCAGCTGACAGAAATAATAGAAAATGAATCCTTGAGCAGTTGAACATGTTGGTTCAAAGAGCATCTTCACCTGTCAGTGGTAGAGTTTTAAAGCAAGCAACTGGGAAAAATAACAAGGCTGCCTCACTTATCCAGTTCTCGGATACCTCAAACAGTCTATTAACCCATGCGGTGACCCCTGAAAATAGCACAGAAAAACGCCAGGGCTCCTTTTGTGTGCATGTGTGTGTTCTTTTTAATCCCACTGTGTGAGATTACATCACGTCCAACAGGCAGGAACAGATTAAGAGTCCAGTTATCTAAACCTGTCAGTCTCATCTTCCTCTGATCCGCCCGGCCCGTCCGCCACAATAAGAGCAGCGAGTCGCACAACAGCCTCTCTGCCGTCTCACTTGAGTGCAGAGCTGCATTAAGGCCTGTATATGGGAACGTAATGAAAACTGGCACCGGCCTGATTACAATTATCCCTGCACTCTCTCCATCAGTGTGCAGTTCACTCCTCTGAGTGCAAGAGGCTTTTTGTTTTTGGATGCCATTCTCTACCTCGAGTTGAGATGGATTCTGAGCACATCTGGAGTGGCCATCTGGTACACAAGAGCACAGCAGAACTGACAGCATGATCTCGTTCTCCTTTTGAGCGTCCCACCGAATTTTCGACTGACCTGATTTGACTGCTCTCAGATCGCTTGCCAAGAGATTTCTCTAATCCTGATTTCAAGTGTGACTAAAGTGGATCAAGCTGTTTTGTCCAAGACTCAAATTATGGCTGAGCTGCAATGCAGTTGCAGATGTTCATCGGGGAAATGAGAACAGTGGCGTGCCATCTCCACACACCACTACTGGAACTGGGGTTATTATGCAAGCACAGCACTCTTAATCTGTTAAAAGTCTTCCAGATCCAACTTTTGATTCCTGAAGGATAACTCTTCACTGTTCCTATCCCCTCTTCCATCTGCATCCATCCAACCTTTCTTGCATGATACATCCCTGGTTGAAGAGCTGACAAAACCTCACTGATGTGAGGTTACCCCTTTAAAAAATACTTTGCTCCTTCATTCAATCCAACCTTTGCATGACCATATACTTGACATCTTAAAAAAGATTAAACAAACCAACCACATGTTCTCAGATTGACTCGTGATGTGAGTGCAGAGAAGGTTTCTCCATGTGAAAAATGTACGTCTTATACCCCCAGTTGTTGTTTACAGATTTGGTCTTGAGCCAAATGCCTGGCTGTCAGTCACAAGGACTTATGGATGTAGGAAGATTTGTCTGCGGAGCTGCTCTGCGGTCTGTGGGATAACTGAAAATCCTCAGAAGCTGACTCACGATCTCCATGCGAGGCTCATGGGCTTGGATCTTATAGCCAAATTAACCCAGACGTGCAAACGCATGGACATAAACACATGCACATAAACACATGCACATAACTGCTAGCTGAGAAGGAATTTAATCTCTCTTGGAATCATAAATACATCAACAGCTATACAGCAAGAGCTTTCGGCTTCAGTCACGGAAGTGCTAGGATAACAAACAGAGGCTGCCACAGAAGTGTTCCTGTTGACACTGAGTGTGTTTAAATTCACTCTAGTATTCTGGATATGATTGGGTTTTTGGAGTATGCTGGTTACGTTTTGGTTTTGAGAAACCTGGATATGCTACAGTATGAGTACTCTGATAGAAACAAGCATACTGTGGCATGTAAACAATTAATCCTGGTTATCTTAACATTCTCTGTTGCTATAGAACAAGGCAGAGATGAAAGCATAACATACCTACCTCCAAGGAGAGGTAACTTAACGTAACTTAACCAAAAACTTTTATGTATAATTTAAATCTCTATATGTGATATGAGACATGGTTCTTGGCATTTTGTTTGAGGCAATTTAATTGGCTTTAGCTCCTGTCACTGCTAAAGGCCTCTTGGTTGTTTTTCACTCACCCTACTGGTGGACCATGATTATCTAATTACCATAATTTGTGTAACTAAGGTGTGGCCTATCACACTAAGGTGTGGCTTGAACCTGAAGAAGGCCAGAGGGCTGAAACATCTTCATCTGAATAAAAAAGAAATGGTTATGGAGTGTGCGTCACTCTTGGGAAACCAAGACCCACCTGTAACAGACGATCAGAAACCTGGAGACTGTTGTTATTATGCATACAGGAATATAAATAACCAGGTTTTTCATGGTCCATGTAATACCTTATCTTGAATAACAAGAACAAAAACAGGATAAGACTAAAACCAGGATACTGATGCTCATGTAAACGCATTCACCGCAGCACACTAGAGGTTATCACTGATTGTGTTTGCGATAAAAATAATAGATGAAAAAGAGTGGTGCCTGCACATTCACTCCAAACTGTAGTTCTGACTGACATCAAAAGTTGTCCTTTCAAATACATTTGTGGTTTGGAGTGTGTAGGTTCATTTAAGTATGAGGCAGGTATGAGGTGAGACAGGAGTCTATGGTTTTCCTACCAAAATCAACAATGCTAAGGCTTATTGGTTCCTACTAATAATACAAATCTTCAATAAAAGGCTCACATACATACAGTTTTATTTCTAAAAAGGTTAAGTAAAGGTCCAGTGCATAACATTCAGGAAGATCCATTTGCAGAAATGGAATATAATATTCATGGGTATGTTTTCATTCATGTATAATCACCTGAAAGTGTGTTTTTGTTAGAATGACCAGTTTTTATCCACAGAGGGAGCGAGTCCTCTCCTACGGAGTCTGCCATGTTTCTAGTTGCCCAGAAAGAACAAACCAAACACTGGCTCTAGATTGGGCCTTTGTGTTTTTCGTTTCACAGCCAGTTTCTCCCACACGTTTGGTTGAAAAGAGGGGTTTGACTTCAGGACAACAATTATTAGTAGGATCAATCATTTGTTGGTTTTAGTCTTTGTATGAGATTTCTTGACGATATGAGAAATATAGAATATTGCCAGCATTATCATTTGATGCTCTTTTTCAATATCCTGGCACCATTTACTACCTTTCTTACCTTTAAAAGATTTCCTCTTCTAAACCGTACAGACACGTTTAGATTCAGAGTGTGCTCTCATTCTGCTCTTTGGCCTGCTAGATGTTCATCACTTATCAAAATCAAAATCTGCGTCACATGGAATCAAAATATCTAATTAACTTTCATAGAAATGATCTTTTGAATTCAAGGAACGACATCAGGCGCCTAAGCAGTGAAAGAAAGGTTTCACTTCCAGTCGTGATAATAACGTGAGATCTTTGAAGCTACCCACGCAGCCTCTTCATTGTCAGCAATACATTAGAATCAGTGTTTGACTGTGGCATTGCCTCAGCCATACTGAACAGATAAGCCTTTTTCCACTGCTCCCCTCTGCTCATCAGCAAGCCTGTCTTAATATGAGAGCACAACAGATGCTGCTCCACAAAGAAATCAAACTCAATTATCACAACAAAGTGCCATTTGTAGCACGCATGGGATGGATATTTTAAGCTCCAGTTGCAGATGCATAATCGCACCTGAAGACGACCGCACGCCCCAAATCAAATAAACATGGCTCACCAGATATGAGGAAGCCTGAGTTTCCTCTTGGATATCAAGTCTCAGGAAATGTACAAACAGTTGGATATGAAAAAATGCCAAGGGGATTTCCTAAAAATAGAACATGGAACAGAGATAGGGTATAGAGCAGAGCAGGCTTCTCAATCTGACCTGATCCTCCTGTCTGGGTGGATCAAACCCATGTGATTAAAGTTACAGCTGCAAAATGTGAGTGCAACTCACATACATACATAGACAAAAAGTGGCAATTTTCGTGAAATAAAAATGAAATTAATTATTGTGCAAAGTGCAGTCAAGTCTTAGAGAATGTAACTGATTAAATAAATGGATCAAGCCCTCCATTAGTAATATAAAGATACATCGCAAGACAGTTAAATTGTGATACAAATATGTGAAGAGTCAAATCGGTGAATGAAAAATTAATAATGATATCAATGGTGGTATCAAGGTGCAAAGACACCAGTTCCACTTTTTATGAAGACAAGGAAATAGGCATTGTTCTGCGCAGTTAATACCATACCTGAGAAACGTAAAATGATTCTAAAATAGGATCAAGAAAATATAAGAGAAGATGTATATATTTTTTGTCTTCAACCTTATTTTGCGAAAGAAACTATAAGAAAATCGTATTGTGAACCCAGTATTGGGAATCATATCAAATCATTACACAGTTGGTGCAGTTTGCGTTTCACAATTTTTCTTGAACAAATCATCTTTTTTTTATTTCCATTGACAGATGAATCATTCATTCATTTAATCATTAATACATGGTGGTTCAACGAGAGCAATTCAGCTTGTTCATCATGGTCATGGACGATAAAAGAAGAAATAAAGGAAAGGATAAACTTGCAAAAAAGGTCGAAAAAACTAAAATTACAGCAAACCAGCTTTAAACAAAATCTGAAACACAGCAATATGTGATAAATCAATAATCTACAAAATGTCAAATCCTATTACAAAGCCCCACAGCCTATGTTTTCAAATAGCTCAATTTACCTGACATACAGTCGAAAAAAATCTTAAATTACAAAGAAATGAAAGAGTGTTTGTATATTCGCTGGATAAATAAGTCATTCATTTATGAATGTTCTGTGAGTGATTATTGTGACCAATTTGTCAGCAACACACAGCAAAGTCTACAGGCTAGAAAGAAATTACTAAAAGCATGAAATGTGTTACTTGGCTATTGGTTTCAACCATTACTTCACTGGTATTGATCAACACTGATTATTTTCTGCTATTGGGCAATAAAACACTTAAAACCACATGCATAGCACCTTCGTATAGCAGTGATAAACCCCACACCAGCAAAGGCAGCCTGTTGGATGGTGCGTAAGTTCAGTCAACACAGACCACAGAGTCAATAATATCAAAGGGTACAGCGATAGTATCTGGTATCAGAGCGGCCTCAGACCTCTGTGTGGTATTGATAAAGCTTCATATGATACCTTGCATGGACTAACAGGCTGTGGGGCTCAGTGACCTCTGCTCAGTGATAGCCCGAGTGGAGCTGAGGTATCAGTTGACAATTAGTCCCATATGCTGGCTGAATTCAAGGAAGCACGCATCGATACAAATGATTGAGGCAACACGGCCTGGTTTACTGTAGCACTTCATTTCTCTGAACGCTGCATATAATCTAAAGGGACCTGTGAGCATTTACAGGCAGCCGGCGGGATGTTTTACTGGGCTATCGACAGCTTTAGTGATTATACACATCTCATCTGCCAAACATGAATTATTCAGCCCTCATTCAGGAATGTAATGAAACAGGACTTGTGTTGATTTTCTGTAGAATTTACACAACAGCATGGTAAAGACATGGTAAAAATTGGATAATATCTTGTTAACAAAGGTGTAATAATGCTCAAAAATGTGGTAATTACAAAGGTAGCAATCATTAAGGCCTAATATATTGGTAACGTGTATGATATATTTGTGATATTAGGGTTACATTTAAGTAATAGGGTAATATTAGGGTGAATATTATAACATAAAGACAGCCATAAAAAGCATAATTTACTTTCAAGTAAAAAGAAGCAGTATTGATTTAGTAGGCTGAATTCAGTTCAGGCAAGAGGAAACACGTTTGCAGAGAGTGGTTCTCATGGTGTGGTGCAGATAAAAAAAGAGGCTTTCATAAGCATCAGTTTTGTCTCAAAGGAATGCTTCATGGAGGTTGAGGGAGTTTCACACCAGTGCAAAAAGATGATTGAGCCTTGGTTTGATAGCTTTATGTAGTGCTTCGTATGTGAGTGTGGTGGTGCATGGGAAGTCTCTCAAGACAAGACACATTTATAGATATGATGCCTGTGTCAGTGTGCCGCCCTCAGTCTGTTCTGCTACTGGTTCAAAGCTGCTGCAACAGGCTGAATAAGGACTGATTACACACAACAATAACAACAACACAGTAAAAAACATATTTACACACTGAGAATACATTGCTGGTTGCCTACAGATGGCTACAAGTCGTCCAAATTAAATGACAAAATCTGTTGTTCCATGCACTCCAGAACGTCTGCACTCTGTAAATGTAAATAGGTATTAGCTGATTAAATCCTTCTAAGTAGTTACCTTTGGATGGCCAATGTCTAAATAGTGAAGAGAAAATATACTGTAATGAAAAAACTATTGACTTCTAATCTGGTAATATCTAGACCGCTGGTTTTCCAGTCTGGGGTCCCCATTACTGGTTGCCAAGGTGTCACAGGAGGTTGTAAAGCCTTCTTGATTTTAAGGATATTTAAAGAGAACTTAAAAAAAGAAGCAGTTTCTCTCTGTCTGTATGTGTCTCTGTTGACTTTCAGCAGTATGTTTTGTAAAGTTTCCCAAAAATCACACCTTGTGTTTAGGATTATTCCCTATTAACAACAACTCCACAAGGCATGTGCGACTGTCACTACACTGGAGGGGCAGAGCGAAGGGAGATTATCCACTAGTTAATCAATTGTGGATACTTACTTGGGAGGGAGAGATGCTTTGGGCTGCATGTAGGCGTATATGCAGCCCCGTCAGGTCCGAAAATAATTGAATTCCCGATACCTACTGTAGAAAAACGAGTACCCTCACATTTTGTGACTTGGTACCGAAGTACCTGGTCTCCTGACATCCCTATTCATTTGTTTAAAAATATATATTTTCATAAAAACATTTAATAAAGTAGTTTCATCTTAAAAATCTGTGTTTCTCCGACGCTGTTCAGCAGAGAAAGCAACTCCTGGAGGACCTTTGAGCCAAGTTGCTGCTAACATTAGCTCAGTTTGTTTCTCTGATAGCTTAAGATCCATGTGTCTGATGACTTAAATCTTTCATTCAGTTAAAATATAGAGTTAAAAAAAAACAAGATCCAAAAAGTGTATCATAAAATTTGGCTTAAAACTGGATAAAATGTCAATTTATGACAGCTTTTGCAAAAAAAAACAAACAATGCTGACGTATGATGGCATTGACAGGCAAACTTCCTGCAGTTATTGTGTTGACTCTTTAGGTTCATTGTACAGTTTATCAGTTGTTCTCTACTGTTATTGTCATGCACTAAATATAATATGAAATATCCATAAAACATGTCCCTGAGTCAGGGGTTGTCAGTTTACTAAATGATAAAAAAGGGCTCCCTTGAGGAAAAAGGTTGGGAACCACTGATATAGAACCATACAGGGTCTATAGGCGTTCAGTTTTCTGTAGAGCAGTGTAAGCCTTTGATTGGAGACACTGCTGCTCAAACCCGTAAACCAGCAGCTCCATATAATAAGTGTTTGTTCCAGTTCCCCGAGAATACATCATAATCAATATCAAATCATAGCGTGTGCACAAGCAGGTCTGTGTCTAATTCACAGGTAATCACACAATGTAATTACACAAAATAATAAACTGTGCTATGCGGAATGTAAAATCTGGCCAGGCGAGTATGAGCAGGCCTTGACTTTTTTTTTCTTCTTAATTTAACACCTAATTTTTTTCATTTTAGATTCTGAATGCTCAAAAAATAAATCATTTTTTTGTCTCATTTTTCATCACTGTGACCGTCCCTTGCTGATTATTGCATCAATCTCATTGGCACAGTCGATAGAAAGTGGGTGTTGATAATCCTTCCAGACCTCGCTGCCAGTAACACTGAAAATAAATAGAGGATGAAACTTACAGACTCTACAGCCATTTGAAGCATATTCATTGCACTCTGTAGACTGGGAGTTGCTGCAGTGTCGCAACACAGCTGCAAATGGAAAGGCCTCCACTGGCGCCATATTCATCACAATAGATTTTTTTCTGCTCCTGAGGGACCAGGAAGAAATTATTTCTCTAAATAGTCTGATATCATGTGTCTATTGCCTTTTCTTCTTTCTCATTACAATCAAAAAATATTTTGTTCTGTACACTGCAGAGGACAGTATAAGCATAGTACCATCAGCTTTCTGAAGATTCTGACAGTAAAAACAAATATAAGCATGTCACTAACAGCTTCTTTTCCCGGGTAGGTGATATAATAATGGAGATCGTGACATGATATAACTTTTTTTTTCCTTTCCATGGTATTTATTCCTTTAATATCTCTGGATATTAAAGGAATAATCCATTGTAAACAATGTTGTAAATCAATGAGAGCAATTGGATTTTTGAATCAAAGTGAATAAGTACTTAAAATGTTAAACTATTTAATACTGATTGATTGAGCCGATTATCTGCCATAGATTTTGAGACGATCAACATCAGCCAATGCCGGTGTTCACAATACTGATGAACAAAAAATGTCTGCAGACACATCTGCAGGCATCCGGTGTGTCAGTGTGGCTGCTGTGGAACAATGTTAGTGTTCCCCTTTGTGAGTTTTGGGAAAGTGATGAGAAGGTTAGTTTCCAGCCCTGTACTATAACTCTCATACATCCTGCTGTAAATGTTTTCTCCCATCTTATATGAGACCAAATCTACTCTAAAACTGTTACTTACTGTATGTATATTGTTACATTATAATAATGCAGTTGAATGACGTATCTTCTAACATACTGTATCCCACTCTCCCTTAAATATCAGTCACGTTCTGAAATCTACAGCATAAACCAATGTATTTTTCTATTTTATGAATTGAATCTAAAACAACACATTAATGGATAAGATAACCATGTAAAGTAGATTGCTTGGAATAATGAAATTATAAATTACTTTCCTTAATTTTGATATCGGCATTAGTCTTTGAAAAACTCGGTCACTACTATTTAATTTACAAGATAAGATAAAAATACATGTCTGGTTATTTTATTCATTAAAATATTTCTACAGAATTGTTCCAGATCGTACGATATGATACAATACAATTATCACCTATGACAATATCGGCTTATCATTTAAGAATGTCATCAACATTTTAGCCAACGTGATGCCAGAATAAGCAGCATAGTTTCCCCTACCATTACTAGATTATTTTTAATATGAAGGGTGTAAGACAATTTCGAAAAATAACGTGTTGTGATATTTTATTTTGTGATACTGTATTAATTCTCAAAAACACAATAGATTTTTGTGGTTAGACCCTCAACCGCTAGACGACAGTGTTGTAAAGGTAATGGAGGGCTATGATATATACACACGTATCGCATCGCCACATTTTTGCCAATACACAGCCTTATTTAATATTAATATAAGTGCAGGTTTTGTTGTTGTTTTGGTTGTCTGGTTTTGTTTATCGAGGATATTTTAATATTTTTTCATATTCCAATTCCAATGTCTAAATATTCTTAAAAATTAAAAGTTCATTGCTCTTTGAAAGGGTGTACTTGCATTATTATGCTCATCATTAGATTGACAACAAGATAGTTTATTGCAATTTTTTTGGAACAATATATCGTCCAACAAAATTAGTCATTGTGACAGGCCTAATGAAGATCAGTATGCTGATATAAAATACATAGGCCATGATAGCACACTGACTGAATTATTTAACTGCACGTTTTATCCACTTAAATATTGAATATAATACCTGAAACAGTGAAGACAGCAGCATCTGTGTGTGTGTCGTCTCCATGCCACACAGCCAAATAATTCAATAGAAATACATCAGAAGAAACAAAACGCCTCAAAAAGATGAAATAAAGACTGTAAACTTCTCTTCATTTCATGTCTCCGCAGAGCAGCAGTCAGTCAGAGATCATGCGAGGAGCTTTGAAATGCTGTATTTACTCAATTTAACCGAATAAACACACAGCCCTCTGCGGCAGTGCTCCTTACTCAACTTCAGTTTTGAAAATCAAGTCATTCTGACGGAGATTAATCGGGGTGGAAATATAATCTTGTTGGTTTTTTACAGAAAGTAAATGCAGTAATCTGCCCGTAACCAAACTGTCCTCCTCAAAATTAAAATATATGGGAACTTTTCCATTTTACAGGATAGAGAATATGCCAGGGAGCCCCTCATGTATGTCCCTTGGAATAATTTGACACTTCTATTGTCTATAGTCTTAGTTATGTGAAAGAACACAAGATAAATGTATTTGAAAGTGTTAAAAATATTTGCACCATTTCAACATAGAATACCACTGATGCATGCTTTAATGGCAAAAGCAAATACTTTGAGGGTTACAGATATGTTAGATTAGAAAATAATCTATGAGGTATTTATATTGTTCTTTAAAATATTACGTCTTTTGTAAATACACATAAAAAAACAATAATATAAAAATATTTGAAACATATTTTTTTTTTTTATAACATGATAATTCCAATGAATGCATCTGAAAACTTTAAAAGGACCCCCTGGCAGAGTGCCACAGACCCCACTTTGAGAATCACCGGCATGCAGTATTAGGAAATTGGCAATTTGTGAAACAATTGTCTTTCAGTCATTTCTGATTATCTTTCATGAAGATTTAAGAGTTTTCATCATAACTACCAGAGGATTTTTTAATATTTTCATTACTAGTGAGTATGTACTGAAAATGCTCCCACTCTTTAAATTTACTGTTGTTTCAGTTTGAGTCGGCTTAATCTCAAGAGGAAATACTTTAGTTCAAAACTATGAATGGATTTTTCCACTTAACAGCTAAAATATGGCATAACAAAATACAAAAGTGAAAAATAATTGACGTTAAAAAGATACAAGATGCACAGACACAGAGTAATCCTCATGACATAATCATACTGTACACTATTTCTGTATATACTGTCGTTGAATTGCATATGTCGTGCAATATAATGTCAGTCATAGCACATTGTTATGCCAGTCCGGATGTGTACACTGCACATTCCTTCCAGTTGGTTGTGTCTAAGAACTGCACTCTATGTTTAAACATAAGGAAAAGTGCCTGCGCTGTCACACAGCAGTGTTCTGCCTCATTTACCTTTTGATAAATTCATCAGGCCTTGAATGTGTACATCAGTAGGTGTTCCTTGAATGCCTGCTTCACATTCATTAGCCGAGTGAATCTGCAGGTGCATCATCTCCATCACACACACACACACACACACCGTCATTCCTGCCAGCTCTGCGCCAGCACGTTCTAGGTGCTTCAGATGGCAAATAATTAGTTGTGAAGTATCTGCTCGCTGAGCTAACTTGAAGCATGAAATTCAAAGTTAATATATGTGTGTGGTTCTTCGCCACATCGGAAACAGATTCCAGCTTATTAAAGATGAATGCGTGGTGCAGCGGTCTCTGCCTGCTGCGAGGGAATGACTGAAAGCGTAGCAATATTCCCCCCTCAGACCTGTGGTGAAGGAGAGTGTCATATCATCTGGTAATGAAAGCTTTTGCTCTTTCCGGCTAAAAGCCAACTTTAAAAACACTCATGTTTCCACTTATAGCAGGAAACATTTCTCTGAAAAAAGCCTCACATTGTACACACGCTGAAAAAGGAATCTCTAGAAAGTAAAAAAGCCTTGTTTCTGGAAAATTAGTCTTATTTTTTGTCTAAAAAGTCTTGTAAAGCAGTTTTTGCATTAGAAAGATAATCTGGTTTTAAAAAAATATATCTAACTTTGTTTTATATTCCAGCTAACATTGAGCTAGATTTAACCAGTAACAACTTACAGCAATGGTTTCCATAATATCCCAGCAGAGGAACAAGATTATTTTCAGTATTTTAAGAGGAAGAACACTTGCACAACTTCTTAGTTTAAGAGAATGTAGCATGTTGAAGCAGCTGTTTAGTTTTTCATTGTTAAAAAAAACAACAAAAAAATGCTCATGGTGCCTTCATTTAAGATAAAGTCACTTATTTGTATTATGCGGTTTGAGAAATTGTGTCTTATTGTAATTTTTTTTTTGCTAATAATCTTACACATTTTTAAATTCAGCTCAATAAAGTGACCAAAATACTTATTTTACTTTTCTTTATCTTAAACAACTGAGTTTTCATTGCTTGTAGTAAGCACAACTTGCTTACATTTTTGGAATTTCTTCTGGTTTTAAAGTCCATTACAGCGTTTCAGTGGCTAGGTTTGTATGCCAGTTTTAAGAATTCTATCCAAGTAAGTCTTACCCCATCAATACAAAATACGAAAATACGATACGAAATTTTTATTATATTTAAGAATAATGGCTTGTTTCAAGAAGTGCTGTTTTTGCAGAGTACAAAAAGGTGCTATACATAAGTGAAGCAGATTATAGGATTATTCTCATCAGCACTGTCAAACAGGATATGACAACAACCAATGTGTTGATAAATGTGCTGTAGATACAAATATCTAGGTACATTAGCACTGAAACAATTAGTCAGTTATTTGGCACTTACATTTCTCTTATATTAGCTATAGAAAATTAAATATGTTTTGGTTTTAGACTTTCTGGACAAAACAACCCATTTTAAGACATAATCTTGAGCTCTGGAAAATAGTGATAATCCCTTTTACCGTTTTTGTTGTTGTTGTTGTTTTTTGACATTTTATATAGACCAAATGATTAATCATTTAATCGAGAAAATAATTATCAGACTGATTAATAAGGAAAATGATCATTAGTTGCAACCATGGGATGCACATATGTATGAACTGCTGTAATCAATTACTCAGAATATAATACTAATTGATAAAGTAATTACATTAACTCACTAATTACTCAACTGCAAAAGCATAAGTCACTAAATGACTTTACTCTAGAGAGCAGATTTACAAGCTGCCCACATCTCCTTAAAGTTGCGTAGAAACAGTAAACAAGACATTGTAGTTTATCAAGCAGCTAGCCTGATGTTACAGTTTGATGTTACCAAGCTAAGCTAAGTCCCTAGTTCCCTAGCTAGGCTGGTTACTGAATGCACCAAGACAAAACTGATTCCAAGCCTACCATCCAACTCCTGACCGGACAATCAACCTCAAAAATGTCATATTTAGTAACTGTACCGGGTTAAAGATGCAGATTTTAGTTTAAAACGTAAGACATCTATGTATTATGTTGCATTGCTATCTACTGAAGTTACTATGCTAACCAGCTAGCCCTGGCGTGTCTCGTAATACCACTTTGTACCTCAAGAGGCGATAGTGAGTCACTGTTGCGTGTTGTCTGCCCTCAGTCTATACGTTTTATTAGTTTGGCTCCTGGCCGACTGTCCTCTCGCTCCCATTTCATGCCTCTCCTGTCCCCACCTGAACAAGCCATGTCTTCGTTGTCCCCAGAGTCGAGGTCCTATCAGAGCCACTGTCGTCGAACTGGTCTTCGTGGGTCTTGGATGTTCGGAGCCCAGTTCAGTTGCCCGCTCCGTTTCTGGTGCCCAATCCGCCACTGCTTCTGGCCAACATCCGAGCAAGGGTTCCATCCTGCCCCTGGCCTGAAAACCTTCTCCTCATGGTGGTCCAAAGCTCCTGTGCTAGAGGTGTTAACACCAACACTCTGGTGCTCCGACCTTCCAGTACAGGCAGAGTCAGCTAACAGGACTGCTAGCTGCATGGCTGACTAAGCTAACTATAGCAACGGCAGCTTAACTTTTTGCTGATATGCTGCCACCTATTTGTTTAGAGTATGAATTCAACAGGTGGCCAATTCTTACACATACCTCCAAATGTAAAGTAATTAATACATTTCAAACTGAACTGAAATACCTTACACTACTTGTTACTGACCAAGGTTATCTAATTTGCCAGTATTGTAGTAATGTAAATATTGTATTCTACTGCGTTAATACAATAATTGATAAAGAAAAATAATAATTTGTCATATCGAGGATTTGTCATATTTCCGTTAGCGTAAAGGTCACACCAATACAGAATCAATTAACTCTTACTGAAGGATATGACAGATTGAACGCTGACGTATCCAGTGACGTACTCGCCATTATCTGTCTGAAAAGCCAGAGAAACACACACCAGCCATGACACATCTCTGCCCCCCTCCCTTTGGTTTCTCAGTGGTAAATATGAAGGCAGCTCTTTGACCTCCAGGAACATCTCACCATTTCATCTCAGCACAGAACGTCAGAGCCGATCACTGCACACATTTGAGAACCACCGGGCTGTCATTAATGAGTAATGCAGCTTAGTTTAGCTCAGTTCCTCACTTTAACATGAACTGCTTAAAACCCAACACATGCCTGTAATGCTCAAAAACAAAAAAGATCACATGTAGTCATTGACTGTTGGGAATCACTTTTTAAATTTTCAACACAACAAGATTTATACATTGCAGAACACAAATGACATGAACACTAATGATGACTTATCCGTAGTTGTAGGGCTAGAAATGAAAACTTTGTCCAAAGAGTACAGCTAGCGGGATTGTGATTAAACATTTTTTTTTAAAAATTAAAAAAAAATGTGTATTGCCTTGGGAGAATGAACATATGTGCTCACCAAAAAACATTGAAATATGATTTTAAGATTATAGTTTTAAAATAGATTATATATAATCGTGTGCAAAAATGATATTTTGGCCTGAAAGGGAAGCTAGAGAGTCCAAAATTAAAAGGTCCATTCTCTGGGGAGTATGAATGTCCTAAAGGACTGAAGGATTTGCTGGCATCTAGCAGTATATTTACTGATGGGAACGTCCTTGCCTCACCCTCCAAATCAAGCATGTGGGAGAAACTATGGTGGCTGGGAAACTCGCAAAAGGCCATATCTGTAGGAGGTGTTTGATTTGTACATTCTGGGCTACTGTAGGATAATGGTGGATCAACATGGTGGCCTCGTAGAACAGGATCCACTCCTTCTTTAGATAAAAATGTCTCATTCTAAGGTAACGAAAACACAATTATTCTTACTTTCAGGAGATTATACCCTAATGAAAACATACATGAATATTATATTCCATTTCTGACAATATATCCTCCTAAATGTTACACACTGGACCTTTAAATCGGTACATTTTGACAATCCGCAAATTGGAATTTGTGTATAAGGGGAGAGGTGGGCAGGGATATCCACGGGAAACCTCGTGGGAATCTGACCCCTGAGTAAACCGTGGAACAAAGAGTGTGTTTTTGTTCAGCCACGGTGACTCAAGACATCTACCTCATTTTCTTTATAAAACACACATTTCATGTAAAAACACATAACTTCCTGTTATGTGACTAAATATAAGAAATAGCTAAGAGCCCAGTGTGTGTATCAGGAAAACACTTTTCATAAAACTAGTTATCTATGTCCGTACGATTTGTCTTCAGTTTGGGTATGAAGAGCGGATTTATGGATGTAAGCTCTGCTCATTGTTCCCGCTGCAGATTTCTAAAGGAAATCTTGCAACAAGGTTAAATGAAAAACATAGGTTCTATAGCTAACACACACATACACATGTCTACAGTGTGCACAATGTTTCTTAGATAACTGAGTTACCATTGATCATTCGGTATATAAAATATTTAAAAAAGTACAACCCTCCCCAAAATCTTTCTTTAGATTGCTTGATTAGTCCTAGTCAAACCCCAATAATATTCATCAATCATTAATACTGATAGCAGAAACCAAAGATAGCAGAAGCCCACACATCTGAGGAGCTGAACACAGTGAACTTCGGTCATTTATTCTTGGAAATTGACTGAAATGACGGATGGTTTATCAGAATTATTCTAATCTCCATAAATTCAGAGACACATTATTGGAACCACTCATCCAATTAAACACAAAGCTAAAACTGTCCTGGCTCCAAATTTAAAATGACAACCCTTGGGGAGAAGCAATCTGTCTTCAGCAGGCTCTGTGTGTGTACGTGTGCGCGCGCGTGGTATTTTCACGTAGGAGTGGACCAATAACAGCAGCCGTCTGTGCACTACAGCTGTGACCAGTCAGCAGTTTTCTCTTCAACACATACCAGCAAAACATGTCCAAAGAGCCACTCTTAAAAATATCACATGAAGCGTGTGTGCGCCAGGAACCTGCGGCTGCGGAGTGAGCGCAGGCGCTCCACACTGCGTTACACTTGTGAATGAACACAGATGGACCTGTTTGCTTGACCTTCATCGAAACACAGGCGAGGACGTATCAACAACTTGTTCATCCGCATGATGCTGACACAGAGGAAACCTCGACAAAGTATTCACATGACCAACAACAGCTGCGTCTTTTACAGTCACGATGCTCCCAACGCAACACCGGGAGGACAAAGGTACCAGCCAGGCGTAAAAACTTGCCCGGTTCGAACAGCTCCTGTCTGATTGCGCACAGCGGTTTTCACTGGAGAGGAGAGGAGCTTACAGGTGAGCTTGGAGGTGAAATACTCACAGTGAGTAGCGGCGGATGCTCCGCTAAAGACGCTCAGAGTGTAAAGGGTAAGCATATGCAGCAGCAGCAGCAGCAGAAAAAACATCTTCCCAGCCGTGGTGTGGTATTATCCGTGCGTCCGCAGAGAGAGGGCTAAACAAACAGAGGAGAGGTTCCTCCTCGCTCCTCCAGCACGGAGGGTTACAAGGAGTCTGATGAGGAAGAGCAGACCGCTCCCACCACCACACTCTCTCTCACTGCGAGGCACAGCCCTCCCCTCCCTCTCTCTCTCTCTCTCTCTCTCACTCTCTCTCTCTCACTCTCTATCTGTTTCAGTCTTTATTGGCAGAACAAGAGCATTGCGATGCCCAAGCACGGCCATAAAATGCAGAACAATAGCAAAGATCCACAGAGAAAAGTGCAGCAGCAATTCCAACCTTTATTATATATATGCCTTTGTGAATTCAGCTAACTTTATTGTAAGAGAACAAGAAGCCTATAGTGTTATAAGCTTGGAGTGCTGTGGCAGCTTGGTAGCTTTTGCATGCGTGGTAGGGAACCAATCAGTGTGAAGCGTCTGATTGGAGCGACGTTTTTTATCCTGTCATGTTTTGTGCCAAGAGCAGAAAATATACAGATCTATCTGTCTGTAATTCAAATGTGTTTTATTGGCATTGCATTAATCAGGTACACAACTGCCAAACAATGTGGCACAAGGCTTGTAATTTATGTAAGGGGGTGAAGGGGTGGGGATGGCACACTCACCAAGGGACCCTATTAAAGAACGCAAAAGATGACCCCACAACATGCTCTCTTTGTTTTCCTTACTATAAATTTCATTTGAGCGGGTTGTTTTCTTTGTTGGTTTGTTTTATTTATGTACAGATTTAAATGTCCAGTGTGTAACGTGTTAGGAAGATTTAATGGCAGGAAATGGAATATAATATTCATAGGTAATGTTTTTATTAGTGTATAATCACCTGAAAATAAGAATCGTTGTGAGTTTTGTTGCTGCCGCAGTTTCCACTACACGCTTAGGACAGGAGGGTGAGGCGAGGAGTTTGCAATCAGTAACTACAGTCACTAAATCTTACACACTGGTCCTTTTACTGGGGACATTTATGCTCCCCAAATGTTGAGCCTTTCGATTTCGGAATCACTAGCTAGACATTCAGCTTAAAATGTAAATTTTAATATTTCTCTGGATCCACCTCTGATGTCACTAAATCCAACACACTGGTCCTTTAAAACACTCACCACTGTAGTCTAATGCACAACGCAAAAACTGGATTTAATGTCTTGCAGTGGGCTATGCAGCTGCTGGCAGATTTTTCAAAAATGCTTATTTTTATACAGTGATTAATTGAGTTTACCATAAATGAGCCACTTATTTAAGCTGTAGAATACATTTGTGTAGATCTGTGTCCTAATTTTGCCAGTAGTATTTTTTCAGGCAGCAGTCTACAAGGGCTAAGCTACTGCAAAATTGGAAAGGAAACAAAAATCTGGCAAAGAAGCATTATTTGTAAATCTTGTCATTTGTTCTTTCAAATAATAAAAAAAAAAATCTAGCTGTAAACTAGTTTACTACAGTTTTTGAATCTGATATCTGTGATGTTGTCAGGCCATTCGATCTCAAAAATGACGTACGGATGGACAGAGCCTTTCTCAAAAAAAAATTTTCTTTCCATCTGAGAGTGTCATATTCTTGGTAACTGAGTTGTATTTTGCAGAAAAACTTGAATATACGGACTGCAGTGTATCAGGAAGTGTTGCTGTGTCTCTGCATCTTGCTATTGGCAGAACGGGCTCAGTCTGTTTTCTCCGGGTTGCCAGGTTTTTCTGTGTCCAGTGTCAACGGCCAATTTGTGATCACTTGTGTGGTCACTCAGTCCCACTTGATTAATGTCTCAGTTTCTGATTGCTCACACTGCCCACATAATCTACCACTCTTGTCTGTTCAGTGCTAAACAGCGTTGAAGTTTACTTTGAGTTTTTGGTGTAGATGTCTGGGGGCTGGTGCACATTTTCTGCATGCTGTCTGCTGTAAGGGAGCCTCATGACCAGCTGGTTGAGGGAACTTCTCTCATTTTCTTTGTTTGGCAATGCAGAGCTTGGTAATAGTAGAACGTCCACAGTTGCATTTTTGTGGCAGGGCCGTTTCTAGACTTTTTTAACTGGGTTGGCACAAGAGGGACACTGACTTATGCAGGGGTGGCATGAAGTATGTGTCTCAGTTTTCCAATCAGTCCTAATTTATGCAATTCCAACACTGTTTATGCACCCCAGTCTGCAGAAATATTCAAATACACTAGGCCAAAATAACTTAATTCATACCACATGCAAAAACTGCATTGGATTAGCATAAAGTGGGAATGTCTGCAAAGGGGAGACTTATGAGCATCCAAAGAGCCCATTTTCATTCACATATCCTGAGGTCAGAGGTCAAAGGATCCCTTTGAAAATGACCATGCCAGATTTTCCATTGCTAAGATTTAGCCTTACTTTGGAGCGTTATTTACCCCCTTTGCCGACATACTAGCATGGCATGGTACCAATGGATGCGTTAGGTCTTCTAGTTTCATATGGTACCAGTATCTTCACTAGCTTTAAAACGAAGAAGAGGTGAGGATAATGGGGTGGCCAGTCAGATTTCAAGGGTGACCAGTGCCAACCCAAGCCCCCGCTTTGGAAGCACCCCTGTTTTGTGGGCTCCACACTTAACTACAATATAATCACATTTTTTGTTAAGTTACTGATTTGATTATTCTTCACATTGGTAAAAGTATTCTCTAACTTTGAAATCACAAAATAAGCTGGGAGTAGCAGTGTTGTGGAAGGTTGGTAATGGCTCACAAGGACAGTTGTTGGTTTCTATTAAATCTAAGAAATTTAGTTTTGATTTAAAGGGTTTTCATATTGTCATGATTTAATCTACAGACTTCCTGTTTACCCCCTTAATGCAAAACAAATTTGCTTTATTAGCATGACCATAATTAAGTGCAGTGTTGTGAAAGCATATCAGGTTTGCAAAGTAATAGGTAATGTTAGTAATACACACCACTCAACAATGTACACCACACAACATGAAGATACATCTGTAGAAAGAATATATATGATGGGATGAAATATAGTTTAACAATGGTTATTTTATGGTGAGAGCCATAGAAAGAGATACAACAATTTCATAAAAAACAGAAGAGGGGGGTCGATTGTGAAGCAGCTCAGCACAGTTTTTGTGTTGTTCCACTGGTTTTCCCTCAGGCTCTGACACATATTGCTGCTTCCCTGCCAATGTCAGTTTATTCCCTAAGTAAATGTTGAACTTTGTTGTGGTCTGAGAGTATGTCGTGGCATTTCCCTGGTTTGCATCTCTATACATAGCCTGCAACGATGAAAGAAAAATCAATCATTGCAAACATATTCTAAAAAAGATATTGTAAGATGTGATATACAGCAATTTGAATATAATGGCGATGGTAAAAAACACATAACAAAGTGAAAAAAATCTGTAGATCAGGGCTTTTCAAAGACTGAGACTCTGGGCCTCCCTCAGACAAAGTCTGGAAAAAGGCTCCCCCCACCCCCCTTCAGTTTACTAATTTAGTTTAGTTTTGCTCAATTCCTGGATGCCTATGGGATCATGGTTTTTATTTAATCTAACACACACACAATATTTGAGCAAAGATAGCCTTATATAACAAATATAACTTCAGACTATGCCAATTATACATAAACATATCTGTCCTAAGGCTTTTATTAGTTTCTGACTGAAAAAAAGTCAAATCCCCCAAAACTGCAATATTTCTGAACTCCCTTTGACCAAATCACACACATTTAGGCTATTCTATGTGATCTCCTTTTGAAAACTAACTAATGTAATATTTTTTCACTTCCATTCCTCCCCATGCCTCCCCTGAAACTCTTAGGACCCCCCCTGGAGAGGCCCGCCTCCCACTTTAAAATCCTCTGATGTACTTCTTTTCAGCACCACAGCTGAATAAAGCTCCCTCGCCATACACATTGGAAATAAATGTTCTCGGCCTGACCGTGTTATCTTTAGATGCATTGTAGATCCATTAGTAAACAAAAAAAAAATAAAAAATAAAAAACTGTGTTACTAAAGTGAAGAGACATTCCTTATGAAATGTACGAAAGCCCTAAAGGGCCATGCATTCATACATTTTATTTCCTCTGTTTTCCCATGATAACGAGTTCATTTTCTCGAGATCACAAGATAACGAAACTTTGGTTTCCCGAGATAACGATATAATTAAGACCATGATGAATAAAAAACATACTTAATATCAAGCATTTCTACTGCACCAATGTGGAGAAATTCAACAATAAAATTCCATATTTGTATCTCCAAGTGGCATATTTTCATATATTTGAGGTACAGCCTAAAAGCAGCCGTGACGAAATATGGAATGCCCTGTTGATGGTTGAATTCCCAAACTTGTGCAGTAAAAATGCCCTTGATAATTAAGTATGTGCTTGTGAGTCCTTTACTAGTTGCTGTTAGAAGTCACGGCATATACACACGTTTAATGGAGACATATTTTCATCGTTAAATCGTAGGTTCGATTATAGCTTACTCTCTATATACTTTATTTTTAAACTGGAAAGTGATAACTTTTCCTCCCAACATTACGCATAATGCGGAGAATACTTGCTGACACTTGAATTTAAGTGGGCTGCATTGCACCACGCTGATATCGGGACATGTAACGGCTGCGCTTTCGCCACCGCAGTCGTTACACCCCTCGACATTATCTTGAGATCTCGTATATGTATAGTTCGTTGTTATCTCGGAAAACAAACGTTTTGTGGTTATCTCGAGATCTCGAGAAAATGAACTCGTTATCACGGGAAAACGGAGGAAAAAAAGTGTATGAATGCATGGCCCTTTAGGGCTTCTGTGGAAATGAACCCAACTTACTAAACTCAAGTCTCTCAGAACCTTTCTGTATTTTTCCTGAGGGACCCATAACAAGTAATGCGTTACCACAATCACAAGTATGTTATGACATTACTAATGTTCATGGTAAAAGCTGTATTTATTTATTGTAGCCACTTTGGAGTAGCTCAATAGCTGTAAACAAACATTGTCATATTATCACCCCATAAAGTTAATATGACTAAAGTTTTGGCAAAATGTTGCTAATTTTTGAGCGTCCACTTGACTAAAATAAGTCCACTCTCCTTTTAGATCTCCTCCTTGAGCTCTTGAGGGAAATATCTGGCTCTTTGGCAACTACACACTCCACTATGTTCACCAGCTCAACAAAAAAAATGTTGCGAAAAAATGTGAAAACATCCTCCAGTACTCACACAGCATGCTGTTGCATCTTCTCTTTCCCTCTTTCTTGAATATAGTCTTCTTGTCTTACATTATCTTTGTCCCTTTAATTAGGATCAGGGAATGTTGGGGAAGTTCATTACCAAGTCAAGTCAGTGGAGCAGGGAAACTGCACAATGTTCCCCTGCATTTATGAGTCTTGTTCTGAACCTGCAGCTCTCCCTGTTTCCTAGCAATACTGTGAATTTGTATTTATTGTACAGTTCGTCTTCCTGTATATGCCTGCCTGCTGAAACTGTGAGCTGATGCCTTGCTACCATGCTGTGGCGATAAGTTCCAGCTGACTCCAGTCACGTCGTCAAGTGAAACTAACATAACTCTACTAGTGATTTCAGGGTGTGCAACTTAAAAAGAAGTGACCTTTGGAAGCTTTTCAAGGAACGCTTTAAAGGGATGCAACTTTCATATAAAAATTGTTAGTCCTTTTATAATTAACTTTGCAATAAAACACTAACCTTGCAAGGCCGGTTTGACTCACAAAATCCCAAGATCACACAAGAATCCATCTTGCCAGGCTTCAAGCTATATATGAATTTGTGTCCAACCACAGTGGTACTGGACCAACCGGCCTACATTGAGGAACAGAGTGGCAGCAACGTCGTAGAACTATAGGCGTGATTTAACACTAGGTGTGTGTGATGACATGTCTGAGCAGTGACTATTTACTCAAAAACAACAATGATGGCTGCTAAAGCGGTTAGCATAAATGCTGCTAGCATCAGTTCTATCAGAACTGGAGAGTACTTCTTCATTGAAAGTAGAGCAATGAACAGCACTCAACTTTTCTTGATGGGTAAGGTGTTTTCACTATTCTCCCGACTGAGAGTTTGACTATGTAATAGGGTTTGTTGGCTGAAGTTGATGCACGCTGTTAGACAGGTGGTTCATCCAATCACCTGGAAAGTAAGTAAAGTGCCTGCCCTGCTTCCAAACGGTCTCCAATGATGACTTTTCAGATGGTTCTGTGTAACAAACCACCTGGTGTTGTCAGGTTAATAAAACACACCCATGCTCAATGGACGTTTTTCACAGCAGCCATTTTGACATGAAATAGTAGGGTAAACTCGATGTTACCAATAATACTAATTAAGGGTCCATTCCATTTAGTGTAGCAGAGCCTTTTCAGTGACTCAGCATGCACAGCAGCAGCATCCTGACTCTGTTTACCTGAACGGAGCGGAACCTCAATTAGTATCATTGGAGTTTACCCTACTATTTTGTGTCAACATGGCTGCTATAAACACTATCATTGGTTTTACTGCTACAGCCTTACTTGGTCTTTTATGACCAGCAGCTTAGGGTGGCTAATGTTAGCCCAACTTTAGACATATGTTGCTGTGTAAGGGATATTAGTGAGTCAATATTCTGACTTAATAACTCTTCGCTACTCACGTAAAGCCACAATTTAACATTTCCATTTTGGTATGGCATTATCCTGTGATTGTTATTTTTTACCAAGTGGCTGCTGTTCAGCAAAAGTTACAGTCTTGGATTAAAACTAGGGTAGCGTATGCTGGAGAAACTAGCAAGAGATGGCTAGTATCTATCCGAAAATGTTATTGCTTGGGCCTATTACAGGCATGCAACAACCACAGATACCAGATGTATTTCTTGTTTTTTTCATAACATTTGATTTATTGATGGCTGAGACGGGAGAGAGGGAGAGAAAGACAGAGACAGAGAGTGAGAGATGCACAAATGCACAGCAATAATAGCAACAGAAACAACTATAATAGAAATATGACTACTGCTACTTATAATAATGATGATGATGACAGCCATAATGATGATAACTGCCATAATAATAATGATGAATGATGAATAATGAATAATAATGATGATAACAATAATATTAGGAGTGTACGTCAAGTAGGACCATGGCAGCACGCACAACCACGATCCATGGCAACCTGAAAGAGGAGAGAGGAGCTCAGTGCATCATGAGCTGAGCTAGAAAGAATTTCAGCATAACCAGAAAATGCTCTGAAATATATTTCCTATCCTAGCTTTAATTTCCCTTTTGTATTTTCTCTGGAATGCCCAGTGAGATAAATTAATTCCGTTACTAGTTTCATTGTTTAATATTATGAGGAATGGCTTTTTAGCTTCCTTGGCAACAAGTGTGTTGGGAACATAATCTTATACATACGGTGTCTTAACATCATTGTGTATATATAACGATTATGGGCTCTCGTAGCTGAGGCCCCGATGGTTGCCTACCTTGCCTAATGGTAAAGTCCGTCCTTGAACTCAGGAAGAGATTTTCATCACAAACCGGAAAGTGTAATTGTAACTTATTTTCCCCTGTTTTCTGGTTAGTTGGACACTGATTGTGAAGGAGAACACTTCCCTCAAGGACACTATCAACAGAAGTGCTCGGGCCTAAATGTGAGAGTTCTTTGCATCTGAAAACTCTTGCTCATCCATCATCCGTAAGAGTGAAACTCTCCGCAGTGTCTGTGTTTCCCAAATTAAATTCTCCACAGTGGTTGCATCAGAGGACGATTCACTCAGTAGTTTTGTGCCAGATAGAGGATCCTGACAAAGCTGCAATCAGAAAGGTGTCACAGATTCAGGTGATCTGTGAGCCCCAAAAAGGGAAGCCTATACTTTGCTCCCCCAGATAGCCTGCAACACCATTTCACAGCTGCCAAGTGGAAAAAAGCCCTGCAATTCCAGCGTCAGAAAGGGACTCAGACTCAGCTTGAATGATCCTAATGTTTCCCGGTATCTTTATGTGGGCTTTTGTGTCCACATAATGCAAACATAGTTCTTGTATTCAAATAGCCTACAGCTGTAGTCAGTGAAATAAAAATGTTCCTAAATGTCCCGTTCCTCTGTATTGAGCTCCAGAGAGTCATGAAAGGATCAAAGGAGCATGCCGCTGGGAGGAGCTGAGCACGAGCAATGCTACAATAGAGAACGGAAATGGCCGTCTGGCTTGGTCAGCCACTTCATTTTAATTGCATGGATTATGGAGCTCGTTTCCAAAACTAATGTTTCTTGTTTCATTGCCTTTCACTCCCCTCCCTGCCTTATTGCTCTAGTCTCTCAAAGCTTTTCTTTCCACTGAAAAGCCAATTAAGTCCCTTCATGCTTTCATTTGAATCACATGGCTTTTTTCCTGTTCACCCCAAGAAAAATGCCCACACGGGAAATGTGGAAGCGCTTGTCATCACTGACTGGAATCCACTGACCAGAGGAACATTCTCTCTTTCCCACAAAAACCCAGATGACATAATTGGAAAAATTATAAATTATAAAGTTATTTAAAAGCCTGTACAGTAGCTACTGTTTTGTCACATTGACATGGTATCCTGGTCTCTGCATTGACACAAGTTTCCTTTTCCCCCGTTAGAACCTGGCCTTGATTTTTGTCTCCTCGTGGAGACAATATCAATTGTCAAAGCAGGGACAGCAGAAAATAGCCTCGGGAAGTGTTTGAAGAACAAATCAAGTCGAGGCTTGCCCTGCAGCAACAAAAGCAACTTCAGAGAAAAACAATCAAATAATCACACACAGAGACAAAAGATGCAATTCAGCATGCAATATAATAATAATAAAAAAAAATCACAAGACAGCACATTGGAAAGACATAGCAGACCCATTGTAAATTGGGTGGGTTAAGTTGGAAATACTGAGAGTGCATTAGATCAGTGGTTCCAAATGTATGCCACCTGATACACCTTGTATCAGGTGGCATGTGTTAAATCAAAGAGGGATTTTATTAGTTCTCAAATGGTTTAGTTTGAATATTGTTGGAAGTATGGGGAGCTAGAACTACTATCCAATTATTTCAAAAAAGAATAAGCAAAGATCAGAGAGAAGGAAACAACAACAATTTTCTGTGGCAGTATAATATGTTTGTTCTTTTCTATCCTTTTAATCACGTCTCCTCAGCCCCTTGAGGGAAGTCCTGATCTCCAGGCTGGGTACGACTGCATTTGATGCCAGGGCAACCATAAAGAAAACAAAAATTCTGGATAATAAAAAGAAACTTGACATGACAGCAACAACTAAAGCATCATCTTCATTCACTCCCTGAGTCACTGTAAAGAATTATAGTTTGAATCAAATTCCTGGAATAAAGACTGTAGTTATAATAAGCTTAATTTACACTCAAGCTAACATCATTTCCACCTTTAGCATCCGCATTGTTGCTACAGTCCACTATATTCTATCTGCATGACATTGTACAAAACAATATGCTGCTGTACATGGCAGATACAGCCTCCCATCAAATATACTTAGTACAGTACATACTTACAGTATATACTTATTATAAATTAGACTTCTGGCGCCGGCACGAGCAGAATGCTTATCCAGTAGCTCCGTACGTGTCGTGTTGTTTTTAGTTTTTAGTGTGTTTTCTTAAAAACCTTTAATTCAGTAGATTACACTAGCCGTGTATAACTTTATATATCCTATGGATACAATGACTTTTTACAGACAACATAGCG
>NW_023340095.1:22878487-22885379 GCF_004916995.1 Morone saxatilis | reverse complement strand
CTGTCATTGGCTGCGCAGTTTCGATTCGTCCGTAACAGAAAAACAATGGCAACTCGCCTGGTTACACAGTATCACAAATTTCAGCTAAACAGTACAATAAAATAAGCTTCTGAAATGATTATTGGTTAGAATTGCCAATCCTAACCCTGACCAAGCTGTTCACCATAAATGCATCACGACTTTGTGTGTTTTTTCGCCCCTGCCCCTCAAACAGCCTGCCATGCACCCCCATTGTGTCTCCACCACATTACATAAATGTAGTGTTTCAAAAAATGTTGTCACCACAACGTTTTTATGAAGACAATATCATAATATACACGCACGCACGCAGTTACTGGTTGGGCAGAAGAATCATAATTGGCAGGGTTTTCATTGTACCTTGGGCTAACAGTTTGTAAAAGTCAAAGAATTTCATTTCAAATATTGAATAATTTATGAATGTGCTGCATTTGTGCTTCTCTCTATTCAACTTCTCATCTTTAACTTCCTCTTATCACCCCGCAGAAAGTTTGAGTTGTCTTCTTGTTGCCATTAAAGTCTTTTGTCCAGTAAAAATGCACACAGGACATTTGTCACACACTCCGGTCGAATACACACAATGACTGCAGTACATTCACAAAGCAGCTAATTAAATGGACCCGCATTACACCTCGATCTCATTTTGATGGAACAGATATTCTTCACTGTAGTGATAATGATGTTTTTCATCTTTTGTACTAGCTCCCATTAAAACTTTAGGAACATTTCTTCACAGGGTTTTCAACCACTTATTGTATTGCAAGTTCCTGTTTTTTTTTGTCTTTGATGGACAATTAGCACATTAGTTGTTTTTGTGCTATTTGGCATTTACAGCAAAGCAGAGGGGTTTATTACTTGCAGAACTGTGACAAAGGAGTCACGATGGTAAATCTGGTTAATATGAAAAAAACCCAATATCTGTCATTAAAAAAAATATTTTCCGGTCCTTTGGCCTGGAATTGTAGCAGTTTCAGATACATGCATCACTTCCATATCTCATAAGCAGCAGTGAGATAACAGGCTGTGAGATAAGATCAGTTATTTTGCAGACTAAAAACTGAATAAATCCTATCACACTAGAATAAATATCTCCTCTAAGTTCCTAATTTCAGCTGGGGAAAGAAAAACCTTGATGCTGGGTAAATGGCAAAACTCCTGACGAAGCTCAAGGTTCAATTTATTCTTCCATAAAATGATGGAAATTACAATGTTGCCATTCTAATCTACTAACACTGATTACAAAACATAAGACATAAATACTAATAAAATGGAACCAGAGACAAAAGTAACATAAAAACAACAGGTTCTGTCATCCTTACAAACTTCTTTGTATTGTTCAGTCCACTGTCCAGCCGTAAGAGCCACAGAAAAAAGAAAAAAGAAAAAGCCAAAATATTAAGTGAGGGTTTAATGTTGCATAATTGGATATTTCACTCTCATTTTAAATTTTACACAAAAAACAACATAAAACACTCTTGTTTGCCTGAGGGAGTACTGTGATGGTGTAAGAGAGTCACAAAGCTAACTGTTTCTTACCGTGTCTATAGCTAGAGGTTTCCATCCAAATGCATCAAAAATTCTAACCAAATTCCAAGGAAAATCAGCAAAAAAAATGTTAATGAATGCTGTTTCCATCACCTACCACTATGCAATTATTAGGAGTTGGTTAATGGAGATAAGTAGTAGGTGGCCTCAATTCTCCAGTTGGGCGTGATAATGCCATTGCAGAAGAAGACAGCTCAACAAGATGATGCAATTAAATGTGCACCAGTCAAACCTCTAATGGTAAAAAACAATGTAGAAAACAGTGGAGTGGAGGCTTCAGTGGATGATTAAAGGACCAGTTTGTAGGATTTAGTGGTATCTAGAAGTAGATTTGCAGATTAAAACTAACTGAACACCACTCGCCTCTGTATTTGACAACCTGGGAATGAGGCTGTGAAGTGTGTAGGAGAAAGTACGATGTCTGCAAAACTCCTTTTTTTCCCCTACAGCCAGTGTTTGGTTTGTCTATTCTGGGCTACTGTAACATGTTGGTTCAACATGGAAGACTCCATGGAAGGGTGGTGGTGTGTGCAGGTAAAAACGACTCATTCAAAGGTAAAGAAAAAACACAACAATTCTTATATTCAGGTGTTTATACACTAATAAAAACATACCTATAAATATTGTATTCTGTTCCTGCCAATAGATCATCCTAAATGTTACACACTAGACCTTTAAGTCACATACTTCATATAGGCCTATGTCATAATTTATTTGCTGTCAGTTATCATTGCACTTGCATTTCGCTTTTATCAATACACCAACTTTTCCCCCTCAGCCAAGCATAAGGACATTTTTGCTATATTTTGAGATTTTGTTTTGTATTTTCTGCATTTCTACACTGCTTGGCATGGCAAAATGCAAATAATAATGGGTGGAAATGAACCTAATGTTAGTTTCTCAACCATGATCACCATTGTTAACCATATAGTTATTGTTATTGTAGACAGAACAACAAAGTTCCATAACCTTAAGGAAGTCATGTGAATCAAAAACCAAGATGTTTTATTAACCATAACAAAGTACTGACTTCAACCTAAACCCTGCTCGTACCCTAACCCAACCCAAGTCGTGTTTGTATCCATCAAACCTTAACCACAGCATCGTAAGATCCTAAAACAGACCTATTTTTCCAACATTTGATGTGGAAGGCACAGAAATTACAAATGATGGATTTTTTCTTTCAATTTGGAGGACTTGTTGTTCATGATCCATGTGATCAACCCTCTATGGGGCTTTTCACTGAAGACCTCTCCCAGATATTTATAGTGATCCATCCAACTCATTATAAACATGCAAAAAAAATTTTTTTATTTACAAAATTCACCTAATCTCTCTAGTGTTATATTCAGCTATAAGTAATCTATGTCACAGTACTGTATGAATAGTGGTTTTCGGCCTGATAATCTCATAGGGGCAGACTGGTACAATGTGTAACAAGGTGTTTTTTTTTTTTTTTTAAAAACACATGCAAATACAGATGTTTGGTAAATCCACGTCTGCAATGTTTTTTTCCCCTGGAGGTTCTCAGAGTACCTGTGCTTTGGGAGGAAAATATGACCTAAGGCTGAATGAGACCAAATAATCCAGTGTTTGTAATGTGATCACGAGGGACGAGAAGCTTTTTATAAAAATGGACACATCAATGTTAGATTGTTTAGATTAGAGATTTGTTTTTAAACTGCATTGCTTGTGCTTTCATTTACAAGACAGATTTGGACTTGCATAGAATTTGTGTAGTATATTGTTATTTACAGACCCTCCTTTTGCAAGGTTTGTTATTCACACCGAGCCTAAAAGGTAACAAAATGTTACCCTCATTAGTGACCTTTCCTTCATAGATAAAGTTCATCAGTTCACCAAAATAGGCCTAACCTCAATTTCACCTATTTGATTTGATGTTCCAGGTAAAAACATGTTGTTTACCAGAGGACAGTGTTTAGCACAGTTGATTAGCAGAACAGCCAGGTCTCCATCAATAGTTCAGGGTCACGTTTCATTCCACTGACAAAAAATGAGAAGACAAATTGAGAAAAAAGCCCTCTGATTATGCGACAGGTCAGTCCCTCAAGTAAAAACTAAATGTGCATTTTCATAATCCAATCCCTTGATTGCCTGAATCTCATATTCCTACTGTACGACCTGTTCACTTCAGGGCAAACTGTCATTTTCTCAAGCAGATAATGGAAGAGGTGGGTGGACGCAGCTGCTGGAATCATTCTGGGCCACGAGGCTTCTATCCAGCATCGTAATATATTGCAAGCATACTCTCATTTTGAGGGAGATTTGTCATAATACCAAGTCGGCCAGATGCGTTCCCCTAGTTGCAGAAGCTTTTTCTCGCCCACTGGGTCACCCTGTCAAACACAGAGACATATACTCTTTGTCATACTTGGGCTCCCACCATCTTACATTACAGAGGGAAGGAATGGAAAGACCTTGGCTGAAAATCACAAAGCTGAACAAGTCGGGGCTGCAGTTTTAGCTTGTGCAACTAAGTGTATGAATAAATGAGTGTGTGTGGTCCTGTAGGGAGGAGGTAAAAGGAAGAAAAACAAAACACACAGTGAATCAGGGGCTTTATTCTCAAAGTATCTTACCCCAAAGAGTGAAGGGTCCTAACTGTTGTTAGCTAGGAGTCTCTTAAAACTTAAAACTGCTGAAAGCAAATTTACTTGTAGAATGGAGATAACTACTAAGCTAAGCTTTGTAGTCACAGTAATTGGTTGACTGGGGAAATAAAATGTTCATTAATACAGGCTACAGAAGTAGCTGTTACACAGATAGCAAGCTGCATAATCTAATTTGTTTGCTAGCAAGCTAGAGGGATAGATATATAAAAACATTAATCTTTATAAACAACAAATCTCCATATGAATGCAGTGGGGACATGGGACTGTTCTGATTTCCGTTTGTAGTCCGATATTGACCATCATGTGTGAGCGGACTTTAGTTGCATGCAGGTAAACAGTCTGTGTGGAGAGCAAGAGGTGCTAGAAATGCTATCATCTAACGACAAGTTAGTTAGTTTTTAAAAAAATTCATCTGCATTCAGGGACATTACATTAATAAGTTGGTGATTGTATGATGAAAGGATTTTGGGTATGAAAATGTATGATTTTTTATGATTTAAGGAGTAATTCTATTAATTTGCACTGCTAAACTACTTTTTTGTCTGTGGCCAAGTAATGAAAAGTTATGAAAACCTTGATCCCCATGCGTTACCAGATTGTTTCAGCTTGTTTTGTTGGTGAAGGTGAATGCATACAAAATCCACCACAGTCTAAATTGAGTCAGTCACCTTTTTAAAGTTCTGTAAAGCCTCATAATTACTGTACCAGCAGCTGACTTATCTCCAACTTCTCAAATAGGAGCAGGTTTTAGTGTTGGAATGCTTTGAATTACTCTTAGTGCAATAAGCCTTAAAGTTAGGACTGCCATGCAATATTTTTAGGGGTTTCTCCTAACTTGGCCACTTAGACGCTACTTTCAGTCTTGTTGATGATTTGTGAACACAGCCCCCAACTGGATTATCCTGCTTAAAAGATACTACAAGCTGCCTGGCAATGGACTGATGTATTGTCTTTGTAGTGTAGTGCAGTCAGTCAGTTTCTATGCCCACAAAAAAGCAGATGGCTTGCTTTGTATTCTGCTCTATTTAGACGTTATCTTAAGTGTCTCTGATGAGTTTACTGTGTTATTGTTGATCATTGATGCAACACTGTGAGCCTCTTCTCTTTGTTGCTGACAGTAAAGCCAGATGTTTTCTATTGTTTTCATAAATGGTTGAAAAGTTCCTCAGCAATCAAGGTTTATTTTGTCCTTCAATAAATCTTACCTTTATGAAGCTTCTAATGTTTGGGCATACAACTTCATATGTTAGATGGTCACACTGTCTAACTTGCAATACAAACATTTATTTGCTAAACCTTCATCACTCAAATGGTTCATGATAATGAGAAGCCATCTTAAATAATGAGTGGCTACACAATGCAAACAATCATTCCCCAGGTGCAGTAGGAAGGCATTAATGACAATAATGTTCCTCCAAAAACACATACATGGAGCTGGAAGAATAGACCATAGTACCATAAATATACACAAAGTGGGAACAGCCACCAATAAATATAACAAATTACAGAATCTCAACAAATAAATGTTAAATAGCAATAATCACATTTCTGTCTATCGGATCAACATTCATTACACCAAGCAATAGATCACACCTACGCACCTGCCTCATGAAATAGATGTGCAGAATGTTTGTGTCAGTTTTGAGGTGGTGTTGTCCACAGTGGACAAACTGGTCGGGTGGAGGCATGAGTGGCAGCAGTGCATAGATTTTCTAACAAAAGAAATAAAAAAGAAGCAGAAAGGGGGCTGCTTTCCCTTGGTTGACATGCTGCCAGCCTTTTTCCTCAGCCATGTGTTCTGTGTCTCGTTTCTATTGCAGACTGAGGTGTGTTCAGATACTCTAGCTGGTTGAGTGCTCTGGGATCTCATGATGGTAATTAAGAAAATGCTCTAAAACCCACTTGCTGATGAACTCTTCAGATGGCATTTTGACTTTACGAAGGAACGCAGCGTCCTATCATTTATTTCACTTTTACAGTCTTCTGTTATAGAGGAGTATAATGAAATACTTTTTCAGTGACACTGCTGTCTTTTCATTATAATTTTCTCTGCTTGAGGACAGGAAAGAGGTCAGCGTGAGTGCACTCAGTCAGTGGCAGAGACACAAAAGCCTCACACAGAGGCTAATTCACAGTGTAGCCCTCCGTCATCAAAGTGCTTGGTTGTGCATTTAATTGAGAGCGGCTAAGCTCCCAACTGGGGATTCTACACCACGGCCAGCTGACACTAGCAAATCATCCCACCTCATCATAACTGAAGCTCTCTTTTTGCTGAGACAAAAAAACAGAGTTTATAGTTACAATTACATTCTTCTCTCCCGTCACCGCGGTAATTATTCCCCAATGAACATCTCAGAGACAGAAACCGCTGCTGCTACAAACCACACCGGCATTGTCTTATTTTGAAATGGGTACATCTTTTCAGAAAAGTTAGATTTTACAGAAATTTTGGTGTTCCTAGATTCCTTAAAGGCATACTATGCAAAAATGTGTCCATCGCTGTTTATAAAAGCAAGACAGAAAGCACGCGGTCGAGCTACATAGAGAATGAATGAGAAGAGGGAGCAACATTAGCAAGAAGAAAGTATAAAATAAAATGGATAAATCGGATTGTTTCACAGTGGTTATGTTCTAAAGCACCTCCACACAACCCTGCAGGAGGGTGCCATATTCCTGGATTTTGTGTGAATGCAGCT
>NW_023340095.1:22859731-22878387 GCF_004916995.1 Morone saxatilis | reverse complement strand
AGCAACTTCCTGTCTGGTGAGAAAACACACACAACTACAGTATTCTCCTGTGAAGCCTGATGTAATTTCTCCTCCTCCAGCTACCGAGGACGGACACACCCCGGGTCAGACTGCAGTGCAAAATCCTGTTTCCTATTTTTAGCAAGTCATTTTCATAGCGTGCTGTAAAAGAATGACACAATGGCTGCCACATTTAAATCAGCAACAGCACTGCAGTCTTCACGAACAGGTCCACACTAACCTGAAATGATGTTACTAAAGAAGAATAAATGTTTGTTCTGTGTGTGATTGTAGCTCTGCAGTCTCCCATTGAGTACCAGAAAGAGAAAGGCGGAGCAGGCAGCAGCTCCTCGCTGACCAGAAACCGCTCGTCCTCGGGGAACAGGCCCGCTGCATCCTCGCACAGCCGCCCATCCTCGGCCGTCGGCCTCGGCGACAAGGAGACAGAGAGGGGGCGGAGCCAGATGAAAGTGTCTACCTCCAATGGCGGTTCATCATGCTTCGACTCAAGGGTGAGTTCCTGCGGCCTGGACACACCTGATAGCCTGTGTGATTTTACTGGATGAAATTTTCAAGGTTTTGAGTTTTTCAGGGTTTTGTTTTTACATTTTGCACTAGCATCGTCTTTACTGTAGACTGCGGCCGACAGCTGGTGAACTGGGGCATGAAGTACACTTTCATGCTGTCTGTGAGTCTGTTACCTGTCCCTAAAAGCCAAGGTCAGAATCTGGGCTACTGCAGGTGTAGCAGCATACTGTGTGGGTTTATATATATACATACACAAGCTGTTCTCTTTCTGGCCTACTTTGACTGAAAACCTGTTGCTGTCTGCAGGGCACCGGACAGCTCTGCTCGCTCTGTAATTTACGGCCTGCCAAGCTCTAAATCGAAGCACCTCCACCCTTGTCAAGGGAGAAATGTTCCTAAGAACAAGAAGGAAATTAAAATGACACTCACTAAAAAAGAACAAATTTTTATTTTTTTATTTATTTATTTACAATGGAGTATCTGTCCTTTGCTGTTTGTAAACACACCATTCAAAGTTGGCCCCTCCTCCCCAGCTTTGGGCGAGCTACATAGAGCATGAATGGTTTGCTCATTCTAAAGCACCTCCACACAACCCTGCAGGAGGGTGCCATATTCCTGGATTTTGTGTGAATGCAGCTGAAGTGTAGCTTCATGCTGTCTGCCCTCGGTCAGACACACACTGACACACAGACCTGCAGCTTGTTATGCATCCCAGACAAAGACAGGCGGTAGAGGAGACAAATAAACGGAGACAGCGATGTGACCTGGTCGCTACATTTTTAGAGAGGCCTGAACTCTCACATCCAGAAGCGTCTAGCACACAACAAAATAAAAATAAAATAAGAAAATACAGGCAGAGGGCTACAGGGTCTCTGCAGATACAGACACCGCCACCCACTTCTAGTGGATCATTGAGAATGATTAAGAGTTATTATTACTGTATGACTATATACATTGTTTTTTAGTATGCCTTTACAATAAATGTATAGAAAAAAGTACAGTGTATTGTACCATGAATATCTAGCATTACATATCTTATGGATATCACCCCTTCCTGGCCAGATTCTGGATTTGAATTGTCATCATTGGCACGCATTTATTTATCAAGCAATGAAATACACTTTAAAATAGTTTGCTCATGGTCATTACATGATGCTGTGAAAACTTCAGTCTGACAGTCAGATACTAATTTGTCTGGATGACTCACAAAGTTCAGCAATGATTTAGCCTTTTAAATTTAGAATTCTACATAATGCAATAACTCTCCTTGTCCGTACTAAGGACTGCCCTGGCTGCTGTAGTCTGCTAGTTCAGGATATGAACAGGCAGAGGTCGTCAGCTGATGTGGCTCAACTGTGCAGCCTTGGCACTAAGGGCCATAAACTGGTCAAATTAGGTCACTCTCGTCCCTGCAGGAACCTGCAGAATCCCTGTCTAAGTTTTATTCATCTGCATAACCCTGCTTTGCATGCAATACTGACATGATTAACGTCCCTGCTGTATTCTTCATTTTTAAACCATTTTTGATTTTGTGCCTTCTGTAACCTAAATGTCCTCCCTTCTTTCTCATAACACAAGGTTAATTACTGCGGGTGAAAATCTAATCGAGGGTGTACCGAAAAGTGTTTTTTCCTCAAGTGTCAGCCAAGCATCTGCAAAATGTTTTATGGGCAAATAGCTCTCTGTAATTTGATATTCTGAAATGCTAGCTGAATGTGTCATTTTGCACATTCTCTGGGATCACTGTCTCACTCTGTTAACTCACAGGATGCAGCCAGTTTAACCTCCAGAGTGTCATCTCAGACTCCCACATATTAAATTAATGTCTTTGAGTGACCTTCACCATTTTAACATCTTCCGACAATGTGGAATTCAAATTAGGGCAAAAGGAAATTTGGCCATTTTAGATCAGGCATCTTTTGCTCTTAAAGTGTAATCTGATCAAGATTAGATTTACTGTTAGGGTTATTCACCAGCTGTGCTCTGAATGAATATTACAGCATGAAAGAGGCCAAGTTCAACACCTTAAAACTGTATGGATGAGATGGGCTGTGAATTCTCATTAAAATGCAACGAACCAGGATAATTAAAACCATTTAGTTATGTTTGTTTGTGTCTGTGTGTAGAGCCTGGTGCTCATCCATTTTTGTCTTTACAAGCAAACACAAGGGCAGCCCCAAGAGCTTCATGTAGTATGCACTGAGAGAATATACTCTTTTTAGAAAATGTTGCTTCATTTAAAAAAAAAGGTTGGTTGTAATTGAGTTTTAGATTAGATTAATTATATATATATCTTTTAGCCTTTAGATGCAACTTCTGTGGTTGTTCCGTGCCCGGGCATATGGAGTAGTTTCCTTCCTCCTATCTTAGTCCCCCACCAGAGATGAGAGCGGAGGAAGCGAGGAGAGAAACAGAGGAGAAAGAAGTCGTGGAGACAGACTTTTAACAAAATGAGATGTCCTTGCTTCAGAGTCAACAGCTGCACAGCTGCATCATCTGTCCATTGTTTTCTGATAGACTACCGCTGTATTTTATGATCAGATGAGCATAGCAGTAATATGTTTACTTTGAATTCAATTGACAAAGAATGTAGTCTATGGATGTCTAAAGATGCTCTGTCACTATAAATCTATTGTAAATAGAACATTATTGTGCCAAACTCCCTTTCAGAAAAATGACATTTTAACAATGCCTTATGTGTCCGTAACAACACAGAATTCTAAAGGCACAAGATAAAGTGTGTCATATGTCCACAGTCTTCTTGTCAATTCAGCATTAATATTATTCAAAAAGAAACTTTGATGATTTTGTCTCCTCTACTCGCTGCAGCCTTCACTGTCAATGCATACTGTGGGAATGAGAGGTGGACTGTTTTATTATTATTTCTCACTAAAATAAGTGCTGGCTGGTGGATTAAATACATGCCGAAAAACACTGTTAATTCACTGTCTATTATTATGTGTGTGTCTGTGTTTGAGGTGTTCTTTTGGCCGTTACCATAGTAACTACCTGTATGAAGTTGAAATATCATTAAGGAATATGGTAAGAACAGCGCCTTTTGAGGCGCTACACAAACAGTGAAGCGCAGAAAGTTTGATCATCTTCAGTAACTAATACACCTTATCAATACATCTGTAGAGAGCTCCCGCCATGGTTTGTATATTCCAGCGGTGTGTTGTCTCTTTTATGCGTCACGGGTGAGAAAAACATTGAAAAGGCTTCCGCAAAGGATACACCTGTGTATCCTCAGTCAGTCCTCCAGCAAGCCTCCTCTTTCCTCCCTCCTGTCTCCTCCAGATGCAATTTAGGAATTGAGATGTCCTTCGAGATGGCGCACTGAGATAGATTTCTGTGTCACAGGCAGGAGGACGGAGGAGACGAGGAGGCACAAATTAGAGAAATGAGAAAAGCCCTTTGTTTTTAAACTGTTGTTTTGTTAATGCAGAGGACATTCTGAATAAGTAGTTGACTTCTGGAAGGATTTTAATTTTTAAGTGCAGCCGATCGGTGAGAGTGCTAATTTGTTTCATCGCGCTAGTTCCCCTTGGATGGCTGTCTGCACTGGTGTGAAGTTGAGTGTGAAAAGGTTGTTAAATTCAGTGGTTCTCAACCTCTTAGAGTTGCGACCCCCGCAGAATAATCAGGTCAGTGAAAGCTACCAAACTCACACAAAATCATCACTTTGCCCACTGACAGGACAAGAACTAATTCTATTTTGTCTTTAATTGGTGTTTTTAGATTTATTGAAATAAGGTTTCCAGTGAACATGTCTGCTTTAGGCCTATGACTATAACAATAATAGATGGAGATACATGCTCATATTACTGAACTAGTGAACGAGTATATGTCTATAGCACCCAACCTTTGTCCCCTTTTCTATGACTGAGTGAACTGACAACCTTTGACTCAGTGACATATTTTATTTATTTTATTTCATATCATACATATTATTTCATTATATAGTAAAGAACAACTGTTAAACTGTACAATGAACCCAAACAGTGAACACAATAACTGCAGGAAGTTTGTGTAAAACGATGAATTTTGAGCAGATTATGTCCTATGAATATTGATTAGAGCTGAGTTTTCCTGATATTTTTAAGAAATTTTAATGCAATCCTCTGTATTATGTTTTTTTTCTTCATTTTCAATGACCATTTATACTTATTAGGTTTCTTTTTTTGTCGAAATTCAGTGTTTTGTTTTCCCTGATGTTATTTTAACTGCATATTTTTCTAATGCAGGATGAGGGTGTTTATCAGAGAGTGAAGGCTCTGTGAATTTAATTGTGTTCAGGTCTTCACCTTAAACCCCTTAACCCTTCTAACTCTGCAGTAGAAGTGGTCCACCAGTGCCTCCATTAATATTTTTGTTCAGTATCTTCGGATGCTTCACATCCCTAAAATCTCTAAAACCTAAGCTAAAAGGTTGTATAAATCAATAAACCAAAATCTAAATTTAAAAAAATAAATAAATCAGACCAGTTTTTTCATCATATTTTATTAAATAAACATATCAAACATACTCATTGAAAATGTCTAAATGTATAAATGTTTTCTTAACGCTAGTTATTTTAACTATTTACAATTGTACTTAAATATCCTAATACAAAATGGTCTTGATCCTCAATGAACAAGGAGTCCGGACTGCAGCTTGTAAACAAAACCTCCTCGGTTGAATAGCTTTTCTTCGCCATTAAGACGGTGCAAAGTCAAAACAAATACTCTCCATAATAAAATAATCTTGCTAAGACTATTTCTCTCTCTTGTGATGATGTTACAATATTAGAGCGTTAGTGTGGCACTGCAAAAAAATAAATAAAAAAGAATCCTCTAGCCATTACAGTTTTTAGGTTAGATTGATTAAAGCAGGGTAATGCAAACAACAACTGCCTGCGGGAGGTCTGTTTTCAGAGGGTTAAAATCAAGAAGGCCTCACAAGCCCTGGTGAGGCTTTGGTGACTGCTAGTGTGGGTGGGGACCCCCAGGTTGAGAAACAGTGGCCTATTAATAGTACATAGTGTTTTTGAGGCATTCCTGTCCCCTGTTTTGAATGTCATTAAAGGGATGACATTGCTGAAAGCTCCTTCCGGTCTGTCATCCCGCACTGCTTGCCACAATATGTTATTTTATTTAATTCTCCACAGCTATGGTTACCCCTGGAAATTATCTCACAACCCCCTTTGGGGTCCCAACCCCCAGGTTGAGAACCATTAGTTTAATTAGTTTGAAATGTTTTATGTCCAATTGAGTATTGAGAAAAAGTATTGAATTGATTTCAAAGTATAATCTTCAGATATTTATAAATCAGATATTTGTACCCAAAGTTGTTATATCGAGAGGTTCAGATTTCAGATTTTGACCAGTTGATTGAGCAGGCAGACACCTCGCCAACTTTGGCTCTGTGTCATCTGAAAAATAATGGTGTTCACTTCAGCATCGCAGGTCATTACAGGATTAATGTGTGTTTTGGCTGCCTGAGGGCATCTCTAATCTGATGCCTCACCCCCTGCAATTTGTTAATGCTGGAGGAAGCTAAAGCTCATCCCCAAAAAGAATGGTGTAGACTGTAAATGTCTAGAAGTGTGATATTGTCAACAGCTCTGTGCAGACAAATAGTTTGCCCAAGTGTGATTACACATTACCAACACCATCATTGACTTCCTGTCTGTCTGTCTGTTGCTTTCAGAAAGAGATAGCAACACAGCGCCGCAAGGAGAATCTGATCTGAGTAACCTTTATACACAAGCCCAAATGGATGCTCTCTCATTAGAGGAAATGCATCTCTATTTTCAGTGCTTGATTACCACAGACAGTAACAAGACAAAAACAGCATTCATCCAGTCAAGAATGAGGTCATGTTCAAATGAGTTTTTACAAAAGATAAAGCTTTCATTTAAATTACCCCCACGCATATGATCAAGAGCTGCAAAAATTAACACAGATGTTGGAGGAAACAACGAAGATGCTCAGAAATTGGGGTTATTGCTGGTATTGGAATTAGGGTAATTCAGTCACGTGTCACACACTGACTTCACTTGTCTCTGTCCAAACCAGAGTTTGATTGCTCCTGTCTCCCCTAAGCCCTCTGTTCTCTTTCACACTTGTCTATTGATCTACCTGTTGGCGGTATGTTTGCATAATGCTTTCCCAAGGTGTTTACCCCATAACAAGGAAGAATGTCAGCACTGATTTTGCTGTACACAAAGAAAATGGAGAACGATTAAAGGACAGGTGTAGAGCTAATGTGGGCATGACTGAAGAGGCAAAAAAAAAAAAAAACAAGCACCCAGCTTCCACTGCACTTCTAGGAATCATTGTCAGTCTCAAGAAACCCGAATACTAATACCTAGTGATAAGTAGACTAAAACCTAAAACCCCCCTCACAGCCCCAGAGGCAGTGATGTTAATTAGATACTGACAATGGAAGTGCTCAGTAAGTTTCCATGCAATCTACCATTAGATCAGAGGACTTCAACCTTTTTGGCTCTGGGGACTGCAATCCAAACATGGTGCCTGTTTAAGCAGTTTGGGAGCACTGCTTATGCGTAGATTTTAAATGGAGGTAAACAAGACTAATAGTGTGTTCCCACCAAGCGAATATTCACCTTGCGTTATTTGCGTTAGTTTATTTAGTAGTTTATTCGCGGGATCATTTGAGAACATTGGCCCTTTTATCTGGCTTACAATGGTGGTATTAGCCTAAAATAAACAATTCTTGATGTGATGTGATTTAATGTCAATAAACGGATCAAAAGGATGCCGAAATAACAATATGATGATCCCGTTTTGTTAAAAGTCTGAATTCATACTTAAATTGATGTATGTCTCTGCGTTTCGGTGCTTAGTTATGCGATGCTAGGCTTGTCTATGTTAAAAAGACAACCACATTTTAAGGATGTTAAAAAATAACACGTACAGTATATATGTTGCAATAAAAATATAGTCACAATATAGTATGTTACCAAATGTTATAGTGTTACCAAAATGCTAGCTAACTGGCAAGCTAATCTACACAAAATCTACAAAAAATATTAGCTAGCTAGATTGCTTTAACTGAGGTTTGCTTAACTTTTTTATCTTCTTGATACTATAATTGTGTGAACCAACTTTCATGGCAATCCATCCACTAGTTGTTGAGATATTTAACTAAAAGACACAAACATCAACCTGGTGGTGTTGATGGATGGCTTAAATAGAAGTTTTACTCAGGAGACACTCAGTTTGTGTCCTATGTAAAACCAAAAGTAACCAGTTTCTTTGAAGTAACATAGTTACTTCACGTACGTTACGAATGTTACGTTTCGTTTTATTTATGTATTTGATTTATGTCAAATATATAAAGTAACTTAGGATATTTTCCTAATCCTAACAAAGTACTTCTTGTGACTAACCCCCAAATTCCACCACACACGGCTGTGATTCGTTCTGGCTCTGACTTAGTTGCCAAAGCGGATCGCACTCGTTCTAGGCGATGCTCTAATTTCCACCAGAAGTGCCGCTGCACGTTTCAGAAGTGTCCCAGAAGCCTTGTGCCGCTCTACTCCGTGTAGAATACGCAGCTGGTCTATTTTTGCCGTGACCCAGGGCAAGTAACACAGAGGGTAAACCTAACCAAACTGCAACCTTATTTCAAAGACATTACATATTTATTATTGCTAACTTGACTGATTTGTGTGCATCCAGAAATGAAACGAGACTTTTATATAGTGTCATATTTTGAAGTTGAGGGCCACTGACTAAGCTGCAGTATTTGAGGAATTGGGAGTGAAAACGTGTTGCTGAGGGACATGTCTATACAAGATTTCTTGTAACATCTTTCAACAGTTGAGGATATATTTCAGTCTGGACAAACGTGTTGGACTGACTGACCAGCATTGCCATGACTACAGCCTTTATCCTAATCTAAAGGATTTATGTTGAAAGACGATTTCTTTTTTTTTTAGCTGACAGCTCTTTTTGTTACATAACATCTTCATCTTCACCAGTGTTTAGATTTTAGGTTTCTATCTGCACTGCACTGTGAGACAACACTTTCTATCCACATCAACGTGACAATCAAAAATTGAGTGATTTTAGACTACATAATATGCAGCTGGCACATCATGCTGAAACACTGTGGCTACATTCCAGTTTAATTTTTGTACAACTTGTACCACCACCAAAAAAAAAAAAGAATTCTAACAAGAGCAATCCCAAACAGGCAAAGAAAGAAAACAACCAGCCCATAGACGAAGGGAATCTTTAGGAGTCCCTCTCAACCAAGATGGAGCTGATTTTCCTCCAGAAGGCACACTAAAGAATCACAAGAATGCTCCATCTCCCTTTGATGTCTTTCTGTGATGAGATATAAACCCTGATGGCAATAACAGACCTCTTTGAACAATGAAAAATCAAATCTCAGCGTAACAGCACCAAAGGCACGGCGAGGCAGTGCTTTTGTAAACAAGCTGTTCCCTCGAGTGGATGAGGCTGCATCTGCAGGGTCGCTGATGCTGAGCTGGATCACACGAGGAACCACAGGACTCCACTGTCCTGCAGAAACACACAGTAGTGTTCCTTAAAAATATTTTAATAACAATAATGTTATAGGTTAAAGTCACCTCCAGTCAAAAATCTGTTTTCCTTCTTATTCCTGCAGTGTGCTGTTTAAATGATGTATGTGCAGAAAATATGGTTTTAAGGGGCGAGACCTACCAACATGATTTATGACATCACAAATAGTTAGGAGGTCAGTCCTGGTCCAGTATGCAACTTGTACAGTGTGATGTAGGAACCTGAAGCCACCAGTGCACATCCACTGAGAATGGACATCTTGTGTCCAGCAGCAAAACTTTAGAAACGAACAACATCTGCATATTTATAAATTCTGGAATTTTTAATGATGTATAATGAGGAAAAAAATCATCAGACACACATAATTGTCCCAAGCTGATTTGTTTATTTGTATATGTTGTAATACATGTCTGGAGGGGATCTTTAATTATTAAATGTTTGACTTTGCGCAACAATGTACTTAACTCTGTGTGCCGGTTGTGCCTCTTTGCAGATACACAATTATTAGCCCGTGGACGACATGATTAGTTTATCTTTTCCTCTGCTATGGACTACTTCCTATAAAATTATATTATTTTCTTGACATACCAAATGTACTTGTCTGTTTTGTAGGGACCCAGGTTTGTGCATGACAGACATGAAATAACATGCACAAACTTTCTATTGATATAAACCTCGAATAAAATGTAATCTGGATAGCATTATGTTTTGTCAGAAACACATTTTCCACAGTAAACTAGCTGCAAATAAAGTATGTCTCATAGGTGGGACCAGTGCAATAACAGATAAGCTTGAGTTGGCGCTTATTCTGAGGACTGAACCAGAAAAGCCTAAAGGATTGGTTTCCAAGGTAACTTAGCTGAAGTTGCTTTGTGGAACTCAACATTATGGAAATAAACCTGACACACTGACATAGTAAGCCTTGCTCGCCTGGGTTTACTGTAGGTGAAATTCTTCCAAAATATTGAGAGCTGCTAGTTCTCTGAAGAATTACAGACCCGGTGTGAGGAATCAAGTCTCTTTACTTCATGCAGCATGGAAAGAAGACCTCAGCATGGTTGTTCTCTGCCACACTTTTAGAATGTCTTGCTTTATATACCATCAAGTAAACAGAAGAGCAATTGGTGACCTCCTGACAATTCAAGTATTAATCATATGTTCATTTCCCACATTATACTGCTGCGTGAAACACTCCTCTGGTACACACGGTAATGTACTGAATGCACTCGAGGTAAGCTGCAGGTGTTGTAGCAGGTTTAACCTTTTAATTCAGTGTTTCAGCGTTAGTTTGTCACTAATAAGGGCTAATTGATTCTCGTTTTACATTTTGAACGTAAGTATGGTTGGTAATTGACCGTGATCATAGTTTTGAAGACCTTTACAAGCTGTTAATAGAGTGAATGTGTGTTTTATCCTCCTACGGCTGACTGTTTGAAGTGAAACATTCTGTCGTTGTACAACTGTGCTCATTTCAGCAACAGTCTTATGGGCTGATGGTATGCTGCATTTTTTTCTTTTAAATGTTTTATTAAACATGATTTTAACAGAACTCATCTGTTATGCAATAGTTAGATCAGAGTGATTGTACAATAGTTCTTTTGGGGTTAACTAGGCTCCGACTCCTGTTTTTAAATGATTTATTGCCGGTTTGAGGGATTTTAAATTTTTTTTACTTTTTTATATTTCTGGTTTCAGAGTTACAAATTTCAGCATCTGTTGTATAAGTGTAAATGTAATATCTTTGTGTACTAACCTGGCTGTGCTAGGTGATTTGTTACACAGAACCATCTGGGAAGTTGGAAACTGTTTGGAAAAGGGAATGCACTTTCAAAAAATACTTAGCAGGTTATTGGATTCAACCAATCAGATCAATGAACCATATAACGTAGTCAAACTCCTGCCGTATTCAGTCGAGAGAAAATCTGAAATAAAATGAAATCTAAATGAATGAATAAAAAATGCAATAAGGGATGAATTGGAACACATTAACGTTTTCTGTCCAGTCCAAGGTTTACCAATCTGGTTCCAGACCTCTGCATTGCTACATCTCTGATTTGTTCAGGATGTCAGTGAAGTGGACTGAAATGACAATTCAGCCTGATTATCAGACTCAGTTTAAACTGTATTTTCAAAAAAATGCTTTTAAAATGACTGAATTAAGTATTAATCAAAACACAGACTTCCATTCATACTTTTAAAAAGAATTTTGTGTTAAATGTATAATTAATCAATTGTTCAAAACAGGTTTTTTAAGATCCAGTGTGTAACATTTAGGGGGATCTGTTGGCAAAATTATATATTATATTACGTTGTCATGGTTTGCGGTTGAGGTTAGTAATTTCCTGTTTTATTTTGTAACTCACTCCTCCTAAGAAAGAAATGGTTGAACTGATCCTGTCTGCCTGCTGATGTCTTGCATTTGGGTCCAATCCCTTGTGTTCCTTGTTACCTTGCATTAATTGTGACATAGGTATGTTTTCATTAGTATATAGTCACCTGAAAATAAGAATTTTTGTTTGTGATACCTTAGAATTAGCTGTTTTTATCTACAGAGGGAGCGTGTCCTCTTCCTCATCCTCTTTTGAGTTTTGCGACGTAGTTTGTCCTACTGTAATTCAAATGGTTGCAATCTGCACCGCTAGATGCCACTTAATCCTACACACTGGCCCTTTAATTTCAAAACATAACCATTTCTCATTTTTTCATGTTTGAAGCACTAAAATATGATTAACTAGCATTTTAATATAAAACCAATATACATTTTATGCAGACATATTGTACATACATTTCCAAGTGCATCACATGTATAGAAAATGCCCACATTGCAGGCACAAATTGAGATTGATTTCATTATATGTTACTGTGATCTAATAGAGGGTTTGTTGCACAGCTCAGCACTCCCAGAATTCAGTATTGATGAGTGCCAAGAGTGCAGCTCTCCCCAGCTCACTGCCAGCTGTAACTGTGTCATAGCCACTTGCTATGTCAACAGGCCTGCCTTCCATCATCAATATTTATCAGAGTGTCTGCACACCAGGGGGACTGCTGCACCCTCCTACTACACTCAGCTCGTACGTCTACATATTGTAACTTTGTTAGAAGAGTCTCCTGAGTTGACACTGCATGCTGGTCATATGGAGAGACTCCCCACTGTTCCAAGTGAGGACAATGTGTGCATGTACATAGGTAGAGCCAAATAACCACAGATTTGATCTGAATGGATTAGGCAACCCAGTCGAGAACAAATTGTGGTTCTTTATAACAAATAACTTCCTTTGTGCAATAGCTTCTGCCCAGCTGTCCAGAAAATGTCCATATGATGTAATGTTTTAATCAAAATCATGTTGTTTATCTGCACTTAACACAATAATTTAATTTAACTCAAAACAATTAATGAATCTGATTACATCGGAAATTTTAAGTAACACAAGCTCAGTTTTGTTAGTTAAAAACATTCTTGATTAAGAATCTTTAACTAGAAATGTTAAGTGACACTAGCTTAGTTTTGTAAGTTACAGAAACATTCCTGATTATTTAACTAGGTATTTTGTTTTCACAGTACAAATAAAGATTACAAAATTAAGCCAGTGTCTTAAAATTATTAGTAAAAGCTGCCTAATCAAACGTTTTTAACTTTAGTTAGTGTTACTTAAAATGTGTAGATGTAATCAGTTTCAACATTTTTTTTAGCTAAGGTTCAGATTTTACAATGTGTGTATCATACAGCTTCAATCACGTGTTGAAGCAAGCAGATACAGAATATATTTGTGATGTCTGTCATCAAAGTTCTGATTTCATTTTAAAGAAACTTGAGTTGAATTTGAAGATAGAGCAAATGGAGTTTAAGAGATTTATCTCTCATTTTATCTAGTCCATTACTTCAGTGCAAGTCTACTTTCCTGTGTCCTCCATGACCTGGATTTGTGAATGCTGTCAGGCTAAATTCAAGCTGCTCTGCTCATGTGCAAAGTGTCTTGGAAGAAACTGGCACTGCTGCACCAATGAGCAGATGTCTGGGAGAATAAATTGGCTGGGGAAAGTTTTTCAGGCACCTGTTCAATCCCCCCCTGTAGGAGACATCAGACGAGATTGTGCAGAGCCACATTTGCAAAAAGTGACAGACTTTCAGAAATAGGATGGGATGATTTAGCGGGTGGTGTGGGTTGAGGTTTTCGTGTTGTGATTCAAAACTTTATCAATGACAAAACATGACAAACAAGTGATGAAAGGGTGAAAAATGTTCTTCTTGCAGTCTCTGTTGGTTGCCGGGCAACTGGTCCTGACCAGGAAATGCACCAGCACACAAACCCCCATTAAATGACAATTTGTTGGTTTTGTATGGATTTAAAAAAAAGAGACTGTGGTAATTAAAGAGCTCTGGAGGTGCATGTGGGAGAATTGTGTTATCGTTGAACAGAGCAAGGCTAGCTGTTTCCCTTTGTTTCCTGTCTTTGTGCTAAGCTAAGTTAGCCAGCTGCTGGTAGTACAATTTAATATTTATCATGAAAATAGTATCAATCTTCATAGTATAAGTAGCACATGTGACAGGAAGTGGTATTCTTCTTTTTCTGTTTTGTGACAAGATGGCTCTGTTCTATTCTACTAGAGTGCAATTTTTATTTTGAATCCAATGCAGTACTCTTAATTTTGGGTGAGAAGTAATGTGTATTTTTGTGTATATTTATTTATTGTTTTTTGGCCACTTTATATTATACCTGTCCAAACACAACACACTGGATTGTTCCTGGGAGGAAAATATGAGGAAGGGTTTAGCTGACTGCAAAGCCTAATACAGGGGAGAGAGTTGACATTAGGTCTGAGCAGGACAGAAAATAAGGAATGCACTGCTGTGGACGTATTTTAGCCACCACAAAAAAGCCCACTTGAAAAAATCAATATCAGTTTAAGTGTACGCTATATTTAGAATATTTTCACTGCTTTACCTTGCCATTAGACAGCCCCCTCCACCAGGAAACTGCAGCTGTTATATATATATATCTATGCTCTCTTCAAAGGCATCAGACTCCATTGGCAAAACAAGAATTTGACCTAACAAAACACACGTTGCTGGTCTACTACTACCTTGATTGGTTAGTTGTTATTGTGTGACTTTGGTGTTTTAATGAATTAATTTGCACAAGGGATCAAGGCAGCGGTAGACCAGCAACTCCCATGTTCTGCAAGGTAATTTTTTAACTGTTTTTGTTAAAGGAATCTGGTGGCTTTGAAGAGAGTGGTATAATGGCTTCAGTTTTTTTTTTTTCAGAAAGGGCTGTCTGACGGCAAGGTAATGCACTGAAAAAACAGCATGGACTTACTCAGGTTGATTTATTTAAGGTTTTTTTTAGGTGGCTAAAACATGTTAACACATGCAGTGCATAGCTTAACTTGGGGCCAGTACTCCTGCTTGCTTCTGCAAACTAGGGGCTATCTACTGTAGGTAATGGAGTATGGATAAGCACCTCTCCAAAAAATCTGAACTAACCCTTTAAAGAACATCTGTTGCCATTGTTTATCTAAATGAAAGAGTATGCCATCCAAATTAAGTGCTGTGCTGTGGAACTCCACTAATTTTACATCTGGTTTCGCATTTATTTTTTATAACTGGTATCTCAAGATGACAAGTTAATTATCTCGGTAATACTTCATTTGAAGGGGTGTGCATAACCGTGACACGACACCTGTCATGACCATAAAGGAGCCTTTTATGGTCTATATTAACGTTTTATTCACATTAAGTGCCATTATCAATTAAATTATGTCACTTTTAGTGCAAAGCTGGCATTGTTTGTTTGTTTGTTTATAACACCTTGACATTAACAAAGCCAAAATTGCAGGCTTAATTATTAAACTCTTGTGTTAAATGTGTTAATGTTGCATTAAGCTGTCATATGTGGTTGGTTTAGACATTGGCTGTCATGAGACCATTATAATTGTGTCATCCTGGCAAGAGGCTGAATCAGATCGGAAAACACACCAATTGTTCTGGAGGACAATCACAATCAATGTATTTGGTTGTTTTAATTTGGCATACTGAATATAATTTGGATATAAAATAAAATGTTGAAGTTACCACAGGAAACATAACTGGAAAAAGCCAAGCCCACTGTATCTGTGGAAATCCATGTTATGAGTTGCAAATTTTGTTTTTAACAGTTAATCTTGATACATCATTTAGAATAAAACACTAAAAAGCAATCGACATGTCATATTCCCAGACCGCTGTCTGTGGCTGTCATGACCGCTGTCCAGGGTGCTGAATCTGGGGCTGTCTTGGGAGTTCCCCGACATCCGCACCAGCAGGCAGGAATCTTGCTGCTGGGGACTTGAGGCCTATTGCTTTGACTGTCTCATCATTTGCATCATTTGGTAAACTCCCTATATTTACCTCGTTGTTCCAGGTCCTGGCTGCTGAGTTTTGCGGCCAGTTCAGTTGGTGTTTAGTTGCCCATCATGTCAGTAGCCTTGCATTTTGTATCGACCTGATTGACGAAGACATGTAATGACAAGTTGACTCCCTTCATCCTGCACTACATCAAGCAGACAATTTAACTGGTGATTTTCCTATTTTCCAGAAGCCGCTAGCAGTTGTGTGTGTGTTTTATGTTGTCATTCAGTTCAATAGCAGTTATCTGAATTCAGACCTTCAGTCAAAAGTATCGTAAAAAGACACAAAGACATGACACTGAAGTGACACCCTCCATTAAAAATGTGACATACTAGCTGCTTCTCATTCACATAAATCATTCTTCAAACGTCTCCACTTCTTGTCTTGAAGAATAACAAAAAACACCCAAACCAGCTTTTCTTCATCTCTGTTTCTAAAGCTTTGCAGCAGCTTTGTGTTTGTGCGTGTGTGTATGTGTGTGTGTGTGTGTGTGTGTGTGTGTGTGTGCACACCATGAATAATGCAAACCTGTCAGCATTGCGTCTACTCTGTATGCTTTGAATGGTTAGCCCAGTTTAAAAGTCAGCTTTGAGTAATCTATTATTTATCCTATTACTCTGCTATTGTCCTGAACTCTGCCGAATGCTCTAGTCACACTTTCATGAAATGTTTTTTCAAAATATGCAGCCTGGTAAGTATGCTAATGCTGACAGCCTGTGTTTTGCATTTTTGACCCCTGTGCTATGAATGCAAATAGCGGTTGTGCTTTAGATCATTGCCACATATGCAAAAACAATTAAACCTGAATACTAAATTGAAAACAACTCATAACCAAACACATCTATGTTCTGCCTTTTCAACATGGTCCAAAATTAACTTTTTGGTCTATCTGCCAATGGCTGGTAAATTCATCTCATTTATTATTTTTGCCTACGTAGATTTGTGCTGTTTGGTGAGTGACGGGTGCTAATTTTGGACCCTGCTTTTCAATATTACACCTTTCAAACAAAGCCTTTAAATGATCCTTGTACGTGTCATCTACCCTATAATCTACAGACCGGCTAACATAATGACCATTATGGCCACTCTGACTGTGTCCTACTGCATTTAGCCCTGATAATTACATGCTATCTGTCTGCATTTTGATCAAATCCATTTCATTTTCACTATGAAAATTAGCCAGGGAATGTTAATACACAGTGATTCCTAGCTTCAGTTGGCTGAGAGAAAAGAGCCGTCTGTGCTGCGGTAGAGTGGTCTGAAATATAAACAGAGCATGATGTTGTAGTGATGGGGATAGTCTGGATACGTTCCAGTTCTCAGAATCACTGCCTGCATCTGATTTGTGTAGCTCTTTATATAATAAATAATGAATCAACAATGCATAATGAATTGAAAAGAATCGGCAGTTCAGTATAAATAACAGACTACTGCTACTAATACTACTGGAAAAGTGTATCCGAGTTTTTGAATTAAAGGACCAGTGTGTAGTGTTTAGTGGCATCTACAGGTGTAGTCAGAGATTACAACCCCCTCGCATAACTCTTTACTAAGCGTGTAGGAGAAACTAAAGTGGATGTGAAACTCATGAGAAATGTGAATTGCCCTATCTAGAGCGTGTTTGGTTTGTACCATAGAAACATGGCTGACTCCATGGAAGAAGACCCACTCCCTCTGTATTAAAAACATCATCCTAAGGTAACAAAAACAAAACAATTCTTTTTAGGGTATACACTAATTAAAACATACCTATTATATGCAATTTCCTCCTATATGTTAGACTGGACCGTCAACTTAATTTGTTATGGTTTCTTGCATTACTAAGTACTACTGTCTACTTTAAACCTGACATTGTAAATTGAGTGGAATTCAGTGTCATCCCATCATGCATCTCTGACGTCATTACTCCAGAGTCATTTTCACATTGTTGTACTGCAGTTTAGCTATTTTCTTTTAAAAAGAAGGTAGGTTTGGACATTTTGTGTAAATTAATTGATGCATTTGGCTTTGCTATGTTGACTTAGCTTGACAGAAGCAATTAAGTTTGATTCATGAAACAATTATTTACTCAACCTAAACAGCCAATGATGACTAGCTAACATTAAGTCATGGTAACATTAGCCAGTTTTAGCTTGGTAACATTGCCTTTTCCCTGTCATGTTCATTTAAAAAACAAACAAACAAAATAAACAATTATTTAGGTTACTGATATTTCAAGCTGTAAGTAATGGCCATGTGGTATTCCCAAGTCCGTGAGGGTCTGCACAAACCCTTAGGATTGCATGGAAGGTACGCATAGGAAGTGGGCCAAGTGTGCATGCTCCAGAAAACAAAATGGGTGCTTTTTTTAAGAGAGGTTGTGCGAGGAGATCTGTTGTTACCCACATTTACATAATTTGTCTTTAAAAGAATACAATAATGCTGTCGTGAGGTCACATTTACTTATTTTACTGATGCACATGCTTCCTCCTCATTATTTTTATGGTGGTGAGCAAACAGAAGTTGTGGTGCATTACCACCAACTGGAATGGAGTTTTACGATCAGAAATTGTGCATGCATGGATTGCAAGGCTGACGCAGATTGTACAAATGGAGCCGCATGTGCATCAGTGCGACTGCTACAAGCTTTTAGCCTTCAGCCTCAGTCTTTACTCAACAGGTGGTGATCATTAAACCAACTTCAGCCTGGTATATGACCAGCAGCACCATGGTGAGTTTTTTTTCCCACACGAAGCAGCACCTGTTTGTGACTGATTAGGCTGTTTGTCTCTACTTTCCACAACTTGTTAAGCCTCAGAAGGGATTCTGTTTTCCTGACATTGCGATGTGCTGCTCTGATTAATTACTGGCGAAGTGAACGTAATGTTACGATGTGATCGATCACTGTCATCGCATCAGGCGGATCCTGACCCCTCTCGTCTCATTATCAATGTAAGTTAGCTAACGTCAGTCACACAGTTTGAACAATCTTCTTCCTCATTAAATATTTGGCTCTGTTTTGTAGCATCTCTGCTAATTTTCCTTGAAGGTAAATACTAGTGTTATAACTTATATAAGTGTATTCACTTTTTTTTTACGTTAGTGAAGGTACTCTCCAGGGTTACTTTAGGTAAGGTGGCACACCTCCACTGTAAAACATACTGTGTTTATTCATACATTAACCTCTCCTTTGAACATCACATAAA
>NW_023340095.1:22858744-22859631 GCF_004916995.1 Morone saxatilis | reverse complement strand
ACATATGAAAACATGATCCTATTAATAACGGCACACAATGGCCATAAAACATGACGTGGCACCACATTGACATAACTGACAAAATGTTTCACATCTGTGCATAGGCACTAAAAACACATTGATTGATTATTGTACAACATAAATGTGCATGCTGTAGAGATACGAACCAATAAAACGTTTGTATGTAGAAGTGTTTAACGTTATTGAATTGTTACTGAATGTGAATGAAATCAAGTGTAAAAAGGAGATACCATGGAGTAAGTCAGTGAGCTTAGCTCTACTACTACTACAATAAACACCAAATGTGCAGCATTTGATGTCGATTCAGCAGCAGTGCCGGTATGAGTGGTCAGTTACAGGCTCTGAACTGCTACGGGCCCATATGCAACTACATCACCTGCATATATGATACTTAAATCCCTGCCTACAATCAGACTTTGTATTTCATATTTGTTACATTGCGCCACATATTTCCAGTTGTTCAGCATACCATATGCTTATTTTATTCTTCATTTCAAAATCAGTTGAAAGGCGTCCTGAAAGACAGCAAGAACAACACAGAGGCATGCAGTTTATAGAGTGGAGAAGGACACACAGATGTAAGAAAAAGTAAGAGCAGTATATAGAATGACATTTGCGGATAAGTATAGCAAGCACACATGTAGATAGCATCAGCATAAAGAGAGTCTAGTGCTCACATGTGTATGTATTAATCATCTACTGTTTTACTAAAAGATCTGTAAGTTGTCTGATGTGATTTGAAATTAAGTTCCACTCTCTTGAATCAGACTAGGCTGACTGGCTAAAGGCACTTTAACACAGCGGAATAGTGCAATCTCATTAGCAGCTGGCTGGCGATGCATTTATTTTCTTTCATGTGAACTATT
>NW_023340095.1:22858410-22858727 GCF_004916995.1 Morone saxatilis | reverse complement strand
TAAATGAATTGTACCTAATGTAAAATATTATGCATACAGTATTCACTACTTGGGATTGTATGGGGGGCGCTTCCCCTTGATGGTGTCCCTGCTCAGGAACTGAAAAAAAAAAAGAATTTGCTTTACATTTCATCACTAAGAGCAACATCAATGATCCAATGATCCCCCTCCTCTCAGATCCCCTCATTAAAGGATGAGGATGGTAATATTCTATATTGTCTTACTGTCAACAAATGCCAATAAAAAGGGCAAAAGAAAACCAATGCATTTTTCTCACACGTGCTTGTGGTGCGAAAGCCTGATATATCTTATTCCTC
>NW_023340095.1:22857628-22858232 GCF_004916995.1 Morone saxatilis | reverse complement strand
CCACATTCTTCCTCTGCTGAAAACAAACCTCTTAACAAATGCACTTTTTCCACCTGTTACTGTAACGTTTGCTGCCTATGATATATCTGTAATATTTTTAAAGATCTACACCTTCAATGGACACAAGTGGGCTTGGGGCTGTGCCACAGTGTTGAGAGACGGACTAGCACATTGTTAGTTTTGGTCTTGTTGACAGTAAAAAACAATATAGAATGTCTCTTACTTTATTTAACCTACGGCCCTTTTAGTACATTTCTTAATACATTGCTCTGATCTGGGGCAACCTTTCAAAAACTGGCTGACCTTCTCTCACTGGTGCTGCTGTTAGAGCTAATTTCTTAACTTTCTGTGAGCTCTCAGGAGTCGGCACTCCCAGCTTGTTGTCTGTCATAGGGAGGCTGACCTTGCTCTGTTTTCCTCAGCCCTTTGACAATAGGCAAGGCAAGGGGAGGCAGCTTTATTTATGCAGCACATTTCAAACACAGAGGTAATTCAAAGTGCTTCACATAGGCACAGAGAAGCATTAGAATGGCATTCAATAAAACAATATGCAATAAAAACTGAACATACTACTACTACTGACATAATTTAAAGGTCCAGTGTG
>NW_023340095.1:22850395-22857468 GCF_004916995.1 Morone saxatilis | reverse complement strand
TATGTGTAAAAACTTACTTGGCAGAAAACCTAATTCTGATTCTGACTCTGATTCAGAATGAGCTTATTTTTATCTACAGGGTCCTCTTCTGTGTAGTCCGCCATGTTGAACCGCCATGTTTCTACAGTAGCCCAGAACAGACCAACCAAATACTGGCTGTAAATAGGGCCTTTCACCTTTTTTGTGACCTTCACAGCCACTGTAGTTTCTCCTACGCGCTTGGTAGGTGAGTAGTAGTTGACTGCAATCTGCTTCTTGTCTAGGTGGCACTAAATCCTACACCCTAGTCATTTCAGATGATGATAAAAACATGATGGAATGAAATAAAATAGAATAGACCAGGAGACCGGAGCACTTTTCTGACTGAGCTTAAGTTTTTTGTCTTTTTGGACAAGTGACTGTTGCAATAGTACACACTGCTGGAAACAAAGGCATGATGAGTCTATTAATACTAAGATTTCTTCTATAAAACTCTAAAATACAATACCTTGGGTTTTTGTCTTTATAGGTCTTGAATCAAGCTGAGATCAACTTTTATTCATCCTTGTTGCCATGCAATAATTTCTCTTTTGTCTTTTTTTTCTTTTCTTTTTTTAATAAAATGGAATTTAGGGCATGTACCACACCTGAAATCTGTGGTCACATTTGATGCACCACATCTGTATCACTGCAGAAAGATGCAAAGTCAAACCACTGAAGGTCTGCAAAAAAATGATTTTCAGAGGGTATTAAGTAACTCTTTAAGGAGCAAAGTCGGTTTCAGTAAGAAATGTTTAATCACCGAGCTTAAAATCCTGTTGCAGTTTCTGGGTCAGTTTCAGATGATTTCAGTAAGCTACTGTGTTTTGTGTTTTGCTATTGGGGAGCTTGGGTGACATTAACTTGGAAAATGTACCTTTAAAGCTGCTTAAGAGTTTCATAGGGAAAAATAGGCTGTAGATAAAAAAAAATAACAAGGCTAGATTTACTTTACAGAGCCAAAATGAATTCGTAGCAATGTGCCAACAAAGGCAGAGAAGCAGAAGGCTGTGAGCACACAAACATGGATATAAACTATAGGTTCTTAGATATTTTGCGTCTGCATATCATCCAATCATTGAATTAATAATTTTAATCAAATTATTTTTAGAGCATAAAAAAGGGAAATAAGTGTGTTTTCCTCTCTTAATATGAGGTGAAAAAAAAAATTTGTAAAGTGGCCGATGCTCACACCTCACACCCTTCATAATAATCATATAGGCCAAATATTGGCCAAGCATTAGTAACCTCTTCTTCAATGTTAAAAAAGTTACACATTACACATTATCACGTTTTTGAGGGGGAAGAGATTTTTCCTTTGTATGTTGCCTTTGTGTATGGGATGTCTGTTTTTTTACACTATGTTCACACTGCAAGCCTTAGCGCTCAATTCTGATTTGGTGTTCAGATCTGTTTTGTTTGTTTGTTTTTTTTTTGGCATTTCACACTTTTTTTCAAATGTGGCCCATATCAGAATTGTGATTAAATGTAGATCAAAGATCACATGATTGAGGTTGCATCGCACATAATCAGATCTGTATCTGATTTGGACCACATATGAGAGTGGCCCACAACATAATTGGAAAAAATCAAGCTCCATGTGATTAGAGTTGTTTGCGCTGGCACAAAAAAATCTTATCTGAATCACATATGAGCAGAACAATCAGATTTGGGACACTTTTGTCTGCAGCGTGAACAGACCCTTAGTTTTGTATTTACTAACTCACAGTTTTTCCTTCCTTAAATAATCCCCACATAGACAACTACTACCTTGTGTAATTTACATAATCCGCTCTAGTGTAGATCTGTTTGTGATCATGACGTTTCCTGCTTGAGAGAGCTGTGATATGCTGTTAGTAAAGACTGTAGTGAAACCTACTTTCCTCATTACTTGATATGACCAGAGCAGAGGAAATGTCCCTGACCCAGCGACAGTCAGGAGGACAACTCAACAGCAGATGCTCGCGAGTCATTTATCTCACTTGCACTTTGACACTGAAGCCGTTATTGTCTGGCTTCGGCACAGAACAGCTCAAGCCTCTCACATCAAAGCAGCTGCACCAAACAACTCATAAATGGAGCCATTTTAAATTCAGAGTATGATTTATGAATGTTGGTGCCCCTGAAGTGCAGAGAAAGGTTTAGGCCCTTACTTTCTGCACAAAAAATCCTATGAAGAGAGAGAAGAAAGCAAAGGTGACCTGAGGAATTTCATTTCATCAAAATTATATCTAAAATGTTTTATTATAATTATAATTGATAATATAACATTTATTGCAATTGAGTAAAGTCACTGTGTAAATAGGCAGCAATCTGACTATCAACTATCAACACTATCAACTGTCATAAAATTCATAAAAGCTGTTGTCTCACCGACATTGATGTTGTAATAACTGCGAGCTACCACTTTTCCGATGTGAACACACTACACAGTAAAGACCTGCTTAGAGTAATTTGGTATGAAACTGGGGCAGGATGCTTCCGACAGACATGCTGTCTATATGACACATGGGGTAATTGCCAGTTCCCTAACTTAACTATTTGTCATCATCCTATGAAGGCCTGGAAACCATAAATAACTCCCCTTTTAACCTGCATTGTCAATTATTTCACAATCTGTGTCATTTCCATTCAGCATGTGACTGGAGGTGTGAATCTTCACTGTTCTCACAATTCGATTTGATTATGATTCACCTGTCAACAATTTTTGATGCATCTTTGATTTCTTCCTTCATGGAGTAGTATATTTGTTTCACAGTTTGATGAAAAGTGGCATTGAGCCATCCTTAGTACCTGTGTGACCCACCTGAGTACATAAACATAACTATTGTCGTTACTGTTACATACAAGTTATGTGTGCCAGAAGCTGTAGAGTGCAGGTATCAACCTTTATGTAAAGTGGCTTAGTGTTCCACAGATTGGGTAATTGTCTTCCCTCTCTGAGTTGGATGGCAAACTTGACAGCGCCTCCTCAATCCTTGGTTTGATTAGCTAGGGTTGCTGTATTCTTTATGGTTGCAGACGTTAGCTCAGGGTGAAAATGGCTGACATGGTTCGTCAAATTTGTCGTATAACCATTTTTTGTAATTTTTCTAAGGTAAATTTTACTCACAGCAAGCGCCTTGTCCAGTTCCTACTAAGTTAATTACTTCAAGTCAGAAAATTGCCAAGATGTACGCTTTAAAAATACCAATAACGTTTGCCCAAAGTTCGATGTGAGCTACATAATTGCCAATTTTTTCCATAGAACAATTAGACTTTAAATTATTTGTGAGGCATTCTTTGAGTAAGTTGGATTATGCAATAAATAATTTATAAGATAACAACAACAGTTTATTCAAAAAGGGCAACATGCAGAGGCTAATATTTCAAGCTTTGACATGTAGAAAAACACAGTATAGCCTCTTAAGAAAGGATGTCTCATTTCACTAAGACTAATTTCCTTGATAACTTGTTGGGCAACTCTTTGCCCTGCATTTCTCTCTCATGTCTCTAGTGGAAAATATGGAAGTGAAGGAAGACGTAGATACAGTTAAAGGAATTATGTATGCATGATGTCACCAGCCACTTTATTTTCATTTGCCAGCAAATAGCTTCCCACCTAGTATGCCATTATCTTTAATGAACGACCATTAAAGTGCTAACTGGTAATCATGGTAAAGACTTAGGCCAACTGAGTAGAGTTTAATTGCACTGCCTCTGGCTCGTAAAATAACTCAAACGGTCAACAAGTTCCTCAATCTACTGAAGAAGGCACCTTTCTATTGCTCTACTTGTGTAGCACTGCCTTACATTGTTAAAAAAAACATTTTTCATCAGTCAGGCTTATGCATTTAAAATTACTTCACATCATGTCATGATCATGATATCAACATCCCGTTATGATGACTGATAGTTGAGTCTTTGTGCACACCATTTTCATTCAAATACTGGAGTAGATTGGTATTTTAAGAGCTGTTTTATGTGAACGTTTACTATTACCTTCGATAGTGTCTTGTAGTGTGAATATCATCCACGAAAGTACAAAGATATTTGATATCTCAGGAAATAGTAAAACAAAGACTGAAGCAAGACAAATAACCAGATACAGTATGTCATATCTTATGAGGAGGAACATGCAGGAGTAAAAATCCAAAAAGATCTTGGAATCCATCAATAAATGATTTGACTTGAACAGAACTTTGGAAACACTTAGGAAATTCACAGCAAAGCCTGACAGAGAAAAATGTTTGATCGATCCTCTGATTATGATTCTGGACAAAGGCTTTACAGATATTAAAGAGGTAAAAAACAAACTTCAACCAAAGATCAATGACCTGGAACAACAATGATGAAACAACTTCAATGTAGTTGGGATGCAGTGCCAGCCAGCAACGAAGAGTTAAGGTGATGGTTTATATAAATAGTATTGTTTAAAACGTTTAACATTTCTACTGTTTTTCTATTCAAAACATTTTGTTCTGCTCAAATTATCATCTTAAAGAAAAAAGTGAAGCCCAAGAATAAATGCAGTATGTGCAATGGATCAATCAACTTTCACATAAAGCTACTATCAGCATAACCTGACAATATGGTTTGTTATACAGAACCCTCTGGAAAGTTATTGTTGGAAACTCGAAAAGGGCAAGCACTTTAAAAAAATACTCAGCAAGTCATTGGATGAACAATCTCTCTATCAGCGTCTATCAACCAATCAGAGCAACAAACCGTATTCATAGTCAAACTCTTGCCTGGTGGGAGAAGATAGAAAACGTCTGTTCCATCAAGAAAAGCCTTCAGTGCCATTCTTTGCTCAAGAATCTTGAATCTTGAAATACTCTCCAGCTTTTATATAATCTGCTAGCAGCATCTTTGCTAACTTCTTTAGCCTCTGCGATTGTTATTTAACTTTGTCTTCTCACTGAGTCACACCTTGCGCCCAGCCTCGTAACTGCCAATACTTCCTAAGCTTCGCTGATTGGCTCAGTACCACTGTACTAGCCACACATGCATAGCTTAAAGCATGGCAAGATGGATTCTCTCGAGATTTTGTGATCTTGCAAGTTCAGCTGCCTTGCAAGTTTATTATTGGCAACACCAAAAGCCAAGATCATTGCTGTCCAATTGGAGACATACTCTTCTAATGTCCCCATTCAGATCATCATCCCGGACAGCCATGGTAAAAGTCTGGAAATGTGAGGCTATTGAAACATCAGACATTGTAAACTTTCTTAATAGTAATGTCATACACCTGTCAAATCTATGGAGAAAAAATGTGAAACACTTGAAGGATGCTCTAATGCAATTTACCCATAATTGAACTACTTGAAAGCACAGAGGCACTGAACCCTACTAACTGCCCATGGAAGTTGACTTCTAAAGGAGCTATTCAACATTGCTTCCCAGCCCAGGACCTGGATAGAAGAATAACCTAGATCTCTCCCAGTTATACTGGCACTCTACCATGAACTAAATGATGTACAGAGACTTGTCAGAGAAAACACATGATGAATTTGTCAGTTTCTACCATGCCATTTGCCCAGCCATATGTGTGAAAGAACATTTCAGGCACTTCGACACAGGCTTCAAATGCCTACTCATACTCCAGAATTACATAAGGCGCAATATCAATATGGAACTAAAGCTGCTTTGAACCTAGTACCATTTATGCTGTTAAGCCATGGGTTAAGGTTAGCGTTGTTAGTGTGATTTTATGCCATGATGCGACATGGCTCTAGGCATGGCAATGTATGTCTGCATGTCTGTGGGTGGGGTCGGTGGTTGGGGGGTGATTTCTGTCCCCCTCATTGCAATGGTACAAAGATGGTTGAAAATCGGCAGTTTCACTTTAATAGTACTGTAGTGGTAGGGTGTAGTCTTTTTGTTGTCTTCAAATATTAAATCTGTTGAAGCTTTTGGCATAATACAGTAACTGAAAGTAGAGCAAACTGGACTAGTACCAGCATGTTTCACTCCCAGTGGAGGAAACCAGACACAAAAGAAAAACTTTAGTGATGACTTCAAAGGGAAATAATAAAAGCATCATCTTGAACAGTGGCTATTCGCCAAGTCAACATGACATTTTTTTTTTCTCAGATGATTTTCCTGAGTGCAGTGGAATAGTTTGCAAAGGCCTACTGGAAGACCTTGTTCACAAATGTGGTTACTTCTGTGAACAGACAGCTGACATTATAAGAACGTCAAATCATGGCCTTTGGAATAAACAACATTACCACCAATTCAGGTTGAGTGTTTGTACTTGACTTTCGAACATATTGTATTGCAGAATTTAAGTGATTCTTGTCATTGCATTGATCTTTGAACTGCACTTTACTGCTTGTTAAAATGCTGCTCCCTTAACCCTTTATGACGTAGGGTCTGCATCGCGGTTTGGCTCCATGATCCATGCGTCTTCAGATCCCAACTCTGGCGACCATGGTGGAGCATTAACCTATTGCGGCCGTGCCCAGTGGAATTTGGGGTTTACAGTATTTACACTATCATAATTGGTGTGGATATGAACTTTTAACTCTTTTTATTTTCTATTTATAAGTTGATGGTTGGTTCTGATCCAAGGAAAAAAAATATACACTGATGAATTTTACTTCTGGTCCGGTTCCTGTTCACACTGACTTTTTACAAACAACCCCAGAGTAGTAAACATGAAGTTATACAGACTGATATGTAACTCACTGATTGGACAGATTTGGCAAAAATCATCCTGCATCATCAAGACCCATGTGTGGAAATCACATTCTGTTGACTGACATAAGTTGATGTAGCACTTTGGTGTCACAAAGAGCTCATGAAGAAATAACTTACTAGCATTATTAGACTGCAAATTGACTGCATGTTATGAATAATGACTAACAGTTGGAGACAGGACGATCAAAGGAGAAAGAAGATTTGTTAGTGTGTTTCAAGGATTTAGTGGCATCTAGTGGTGAAGTTGCAGATTGCAACTGACCATTGCACGCATCTGTATTTGACAGCTTGGGAATGAGAACAGTGGCGGCTCCAGAGATTTTCTGTTGCAGGTGCTATGGGGATGCTCAACACTTAAGAGAAGGTGCTTT
>NW_023340095.1:22850030-22850295 GCF_004916995.1 Morone saxatilis | reverse complement strand
AAATAATGACTTTGTGATACTGTCATGAGATGCTAAGTCAAGATATTAATAATTTCAATTATTTTGAGGTGCTATGTCAATATTTTGAGAAATTTCTAATTATAATGTCAGAGAGACAGAATAATTTTTTCCCCTATCACATTGGCAAAAATAGGCTTCCATATAAACCTGTTTTATGGAGGGAGTTGGTTTCAACAGTGAATCATAGTTGGCTATGATTCACTGTCTTTTAAAGAGCTTTCTACTTTCGCCAGTGTCGACATTT
>NW_023340095.1:22840933-22849851 GCF_004916995.1 Morone saxatilis | reverse complement strand
TGTCGAAGTATCCTTGAGCAAGAAGTGTTAGAGGACATGGCCGCGTGATAGTGGCATACTGCACATGAATGCAAACAGCAACTTTTCGTTGAGACCCTTAAGGACCATGAGTGATAACCCTCATCCCTGAAGTATTTTGGTTTAGTTTCTGTCTGCATGTATCTGTTAACTTAAATGAACTGAAACCAATGCAGGCAGTGCACGGTTGTTAACACCAGAAGAAGACAGAGAAATGGCATAGCAATTTTCTGTCAGACTGCCAGGCAGAGAAGACTGTCCAGAGCTTGATAAAAGGTTTATCGTGAACTGTATAATTATCCCACTGTCCTCTGACAGTCTAAAAGAGGACTTCAGGTTTTTTTTATTTCTCTTCTCATTCTCTGCTTTCTGTGAAAATGTATGGGCCACTGAAATTTAACTCCAGCAGTCTTATGTTTCTATGCAGTGGGTTTTATGTAATGTAAGCATTATGGTATGTTTGAAAATGCATTAAGAGATGAAAATGCTTTATGTGTTGCATCCAATGCATAAATGTTGTATGGTTAATCATTTTATAGCAGAAATCATGTGCCTTGTGTAACATGCAATGCATTTATTTCTATCACTTTAGGGAAATGTCATTGTGTTCAGTACTTCAGTTTATGACCAAGTATCTGCTAAACTAACAGCATTCCCAACACCCTCAGCTGTACTTTGTGTTACATCCTAGTGTCCTTATTTCCAGTTTTCAATAATTTTTTCCCATTTATTTTGGTATACTTACCTCTCTGTGTACTACAGCCTTTACCTTGCATTATTTTTGGATACCATTGGCTTCTTGGTCTGTTTATCTGTGTACCGAACCCTGTTCGTAAAAATATCAAAGTTTATTCTATCTATCAAGACTATTCTAGTCTTGTTATTGAGTCTACTGTCTGTTGGCACCAGTGTCATACTTTGTGTTCCATGCTAATTAGCAAATATCAGCATGCTAAGACACTAAATTAAGACGGTGAACATAGTTAACATCATACCTGCTAAACATCAAAACAGTTAGCATTGTCATTGTGGGCTTGTTTACATGTTAGCCTAGCCTGTAGAGTCTCATACAGACACTTATTGTTTACCAGATTTGAACCTAATGGAATGATTGGGTTCTGAGGTAAACTTTAGAAAATATATGCAGCATAGTTGGCGACAGAATTGTGTCAGAATTGTTACAAAAATCATATTACAGTAAATAACATGGTAGCCAGAAAACTGCTGCCAGAACGACCAAAACCAAACACTGGCTCTGGATTGGGCATTTCGTTTCGTTTTAGCTCTTTAATTAAAAATGTAAATGTACCTGTAATAAAAAAAGATCTTTAAATACTTGGTCTTTAATGTCTCTAAATGTACACAAAACTTCAAACAATTAAATATTGAATACATAGTATAAAGTCTGTAAGCCACCCACTGCCCTGTGTGTGTCTCCCAGAAATTACTTACTTCTATATTCATATAATTTTTAAAACAAATTAAGCAAGTAATGCTTGCATGGACCTTTTTAATCAACATAATGAGAAAATGTTTTAAAAAATGCATTAACATTTCAGGATCTATTGTCAGAAATGGAATATAATATTCATAGGTATATTTTCATTAGTATATAATCACCTGAAAAAAAAGAATTGTTGTGTTTTCATTATCTTATAATGAGCCCCAGTTTCTTTTCTACAGACGGAGTGCTATCCTCTTCTTCATGCGAGTCCACCATGATTGAACTGCGCATGTTTCTACAGTAGACCCAAAATGGACAAAACCAAACACTGGGCCTTAGATAGGGATTTGCCTTTCCACTCCGTAGTTTATCCTACATGCTTGGAAGGGTTAGCTGTATTCAGCTGGTTGCAATTTCACCAATAAATTCTACACACTGGTCTTTTAATTAATGCATCTGCAGAGTTGCAACATTTTAATACAGAGCATATCAGCAATACCTTAAACAACAGCATATTTGTTTTTTTCTCAACCTAACTACATGCAGGTCCTGTGATTTGAATGCCTGTCATCCACCCAAGAAAATGTTTGACTGGAAAAAGAACTTTGAACATAAGCCAGTAATTATATTTCCTTCAAATGTGTTCTGCCAACAAATTAGTGCAAACGTAATCTCTAGGAGACAGGGTTAGAGTATGAGGCCGACTCTTTCTGCTGCACAGTGAGGTTGAGGCTGCATGCTCTGAAGGACTTGTGACAGCACCTGAAAAATTATCCATCAAAGTAAAGTGGAGCAAATTTCTCTGTGACTGTGAGACTTAAAAGTGGCCAAGTGTTGTGAAAAGGGTGGGCATGGCTAGTCTGGTCTAATTGCATAAACCTTGGCCTTTCTCCAGGGGCCTCCCTTCACTTTATAAATCATATGAATGTCTGTTTTATACCACAGCACCGCAGTCATTGGTCATTTCTGCTGCAGGTCTTCAACCCGCGGCCATCCAATATTACTTTCCTCTCCACCTAATAATTCATAACTTCCATCAATCCTGCAGGCCGATAATCTTGCACTCCTGATCGATTCAGAGGACACAGCCACTGAATCATAATCATGTAGCAAGTTGCTCTGAGTTGTGTACAAAGTTAAAGTTGTTGTGCATGAGTGTGACTAATAATGTAAAGAACCACAGTGAACAAAACCATCCTTTGTTCGAAAAGTGGCAGTGACGGCTATTAGTCCAGTGCTGAAAGGTTGGCATTGGTCAGCCAAAGGGATGGGATGTCTCCTTTAATCAGTGGACTCTTCTCATGCCTTTCACTGGGTGCCAGATCAATTTCACAGTTTTCTTATGAGGAATTTCTCAGCCTATTTTCTGACAATGCAAACATGCTAAATCTGCAGATTCAGGACAAAAATAAATTGGGTTTCAACACTGCAATTACCAAAATGAGCAATGGCAAAAACGTCTAATCAGCTCTGTAAATATGTGTTGACTAACAAAATGTCAGTCACATAATGAAAAAACAAATGACTAGTGCAATTTCCAGACTGGTTGAAGTCAAGGCCTGTAAGTACACAGGCTGATCTGTTTTTGATTAATGTTATAAATCTGATGGTTAGACCATTCATCTTTCTATGATCCGTCTGACCAGGTGGTACTATCCTCCAAATGAAGAGATATGAGGGGCTGAGTAAAAACTGACCTTCACAGGCCACACTGCCGACGGGTGCTTTCTCTCTGTTTCTTTTCTCCTTCGAGAACCACTGCAGTGCTCAGGGATACCCTTTGAAAGCTGTATGTGTACTTACATTATATACTATGAATGTTTCTTGTGTGCAAACAGCAGAGAGCCTTCACTCATGCTATTACCTACGCATCAACAAATAAGCTGTATGCAACAGGAACTGAATGCATCGCCTGGCTTGCTAATAAGCAATCTCATATGGTTGTTGAGAGTCTAACTGAAATTCCAGCCTCTCACACAGCATCATACAGTTCTCCATATACAGTAGTTTGTGGATGCATTCTCTCCAGAGTACTCTTTCTAGAGCATGGTAAATTGGTTTCACAAACCTTTGATTAGACAACCCCCCCGCTTCCATTATGCTTGCTGTCTATGAGGGATTGCCCGCATGCTGAGATGAAAGACTAGTGCGGGGACTGAGGCGATGAGGCGAATGGGACACGATAATGAAATGAAATGAGGCGTGAACATTGTCTGTTGCTGTTATCACTTAAGAACATGGAGAAAGGGTAAAGGGACCTGCGAGATCTTGGTGCTGCCTGATTCTTTACCACCTTAATGGGTCTTCTGCTATCTACTGCTGTTGGGAGAGTTCATCTGTATGCTGAATACATTCTGGCATATTTTGATTCAGTCTCCGGAGAGAGAAAAACCAAAAGAGGAAAATAATTTGTCTAGCCTCAGTCCTGTGTGTATGGAAATGCGTCAGCATAGTTAGCACTGTATAAATTTAAATATCAAATGTTGGGTTGTGTTGTTTCACAGGGTCAGGGGCAGTCAGGTCACATTTCAGGTTCACACTTCACTGGACAATGTACCAGAGCAACCTCCTGCTACTGTTAAATTTAGTTCCTAGGGTATTGTAAAGTCTTTCGCTCATAGTCTAAATCACATTTCTGAATTTAAACTGTATGAAAACATAGCCATAGAGTCTGTAATTTACAGGTGATATTGAGGTCAGGAATACTTAAACACTCACCAAATGTGCCGTGTACTTGAAAGACAGCTCTAAAATGTTTGTAGACTGCTTCTTGGTGCAGGACGATAGTTGTAATCAGCTTACAGCAGTTACTGCGGACTGCACTGGTGACTCAGAGGCAAAAACAGTATTAAAATTGGGCTAGAGAAACTTATCAAACCACAGCGTAATCTCCACTGTTTGTACACTCGACATGTTCTACTCATTTTGAAATATGCTTAAAAACATCCTAGTTATCACTAGCACGAGAGGCTGTTGACTGTTATGCAAGTGAGGAAATTTGCAGACTTTACTGCATCCAAGTGGTGGCCGTTGTGCGTGTCTCTGATTCTGACGTCAATGACTTTACAGGATAATATTTGTAAGCCTTTTAGGCATGTTGGCTTCCTTTACATTTTCTTAACTAATCTGCTCTTCATGTGGCTCGTTAATGCTAATGCTAGCTTAGCTGCTCCTGTCTACTAAGGCTGTTGGACATATTATTGTAATTATGTAAATGGTATAGAAGTCTGTTGCATTTAAACGTAATGGGCGCAGCCAGTATATTTTTTAATTGTATGTATTTGGAAGTGGTTTAATATAACTTTGCTGTTTATTTGTGAATCAACCTTGTAAAGCACATAAGCAAGGGCAGATCTAGAGAAACATTTGTGCATGGAGACTTTAAGGGGTGGCAGAAATATATGCTGATTTAATTGCAAACAATCNNTCAATATTTGCTTGGAAAAGCCCTCAAATAAGGATATTTTGACTAAAAAGAATTACATTGTTGTGGCACATTAGTAAAGCGTTGAATAGAAATATCTCTTAATTAAACGGGATAATCATGCTCTGGCCTTTAGAACTACAGATCCCATGATGCTTTTGGGGATGTAAACGGAAAGTATAATTTTGCCATAGATTTAGTGAGTTATTCTTGCTACAACTTGAACCCTGGTTTTCTTTTCACTGTAAAAAAATTGTCAAACTATGACAATAGTATGACATGTAAATTGCACAGAAAACCACTGTCACATCTCATGGAAAAAACTGTTTTTATATAGCATTTATATGGTATTTTCATGTAGTTCAAAGTGCCACAATCAGGTGCTGAGGGTTTTCAAGCAAATTAATTGGCACCATGAGCTGTGAGTCACAGCCATTTCTGCTGCTGCTGCAACTGCTGACTGCGTTGATAAGCGGGCCAAATTACAATAACTTACCAACCCGTTGTTTTCAGCTGCACACCTGCACTTGTCGCTTTGAACTCATGCAGTATCGTTGCTTCACTGTTCTTCCTCCTCACACAGTTTGAATACCTCTGATATAGACCACACATCTTTCAGCTCTGCACCTGTGAGCCTGAAGGGCTGCAGTACTGTGCTGCTGTGTAAAGAGACAGTAAAGAAGAGTGAACCGTACCAGAGAATTACACGTGTTCTGACCAGGGATTAGCATCACTATTATTGAACCCACAATATAGTCCTGAGCAATACAATAATGTATAAAAGCAGTGTTAAGCCAGCTGCGGTGGGTGTACGAGCCATCAACAATCACAAAACTTTAAACAGTTTAAAGGTAACGTAAGGAAGGTAATGTGATTCTAATCCAATTTTTTTTCAAATTCAGTCTCATCACAATCCACTGGCTTTCTGCTATGTGTACCAAGCCCCCAGGAAGAGCGCCTGCTTTGAAGCTAATTTGACATAGTGGCCAAACCGTACAGCAATGGTGTCCATCACGTGATGCACACACCCATAAGGTTACATTGTAAAAGAAGCAGCTGTAAAATGATTTTAAGACAGGTTTTTTTTCGCATAATCTGATGCCATGATATGACTCAGAATTGTATTTATTTGGTCCGATAACATTTGGAAAGTCTAGAAGAGCTGTGCAATTTAATCAATTAATCCCTGGAGGTTAGCGGGTTGGCTGGCGTAAATCTCGAGTGTCTTTGCTCTTTGGATCACGCAATGCAGAAGCATATACAGAGTTCTAAGAAATTTTATAGCAAGAAATCACTTTTTTGGTTTCATGTGCCACTGATCAGCAGCTAGGAAACAGAGCACCTTAAATGACACGCCCACAGACATCCAACTTTCTAGTTTGCCAAAATATGTTGTTGTTGTGATGTTAGGTACAGCAGCAGTGACCATAAAACATTTGAGAATTGCTGTCTGGATCTGGTGTGCTGGCTCTGGCAAAACGTCTCGTACATGACAGTTTGCTAACCCTGTTTGCTGTTCATTGCTGTTTGCACTATATCATGGTATTGGGAAGTTTCAGTTTACCACTGAGATCCATCAACCTCCAGAAAAAAAACAAAGATATTTACCTGAAATACATCTTCTGAAAGCAACATGGATGGAAACACTGGACTTAATATTATCTTTAATAATAACAAGCTCTGTTAAGCTGTCAAAATGCTATTTTATTCTTAAAGTGTACATTTTTTAAGCAGTCATATTGGGTACTAAATATCCAACCATTTTCTTAAAACAAGAAAAAAGTAATTTGCTAGTGAGACTTTTTCCCCATGTTTCCTATTATAAACTTGTGTCATAACCCTGCCTCACTGACACATGTTGATTTTGAGGTGTAAATCAGCTCTCGCAAATGCAAAAATTGTCGAAGAGCAGCCATGTTATGCACACACCCATGCTGTGGGTCCATATATTGCACACAGCATTATAATTCCATTCACTCTGATTGGAGGAGAAGGAAAGGGACACCTAAGTTTCTACCAGCTGTACAGATTTAATGAGAATTCAGTTCTGCCTTTGACTCATTGAGAATGTGAAAAGTTATTATTTTGAAGTATGTATTGCATATAGAAAGTACAGAAGAGCCTGGGGATAATGCCAGCAGGAGCACAGACCAGCATCCAGCAAGAAAACTAATATAGATAGGAGAGCATGAACATAATGCCTGTACAAAATTGTTAAATTCATATTGTTCTTTTGTGCAACTTAAACATTGAATGTGTGAAGTCAGTGTTAAATATAGGGTATCAACATTTTTTGTATATAGTATAGTATAGTATAGTATATAGTATTAATGTTGAATGTTTAAATATGAAATTAAACAAAGTGTCCAATATTATATTTAAACCCAACTTTCTCTTCCTTTTTCACATTTTTAGTGTGTGTAAATATGTGAACATGTTGCTTAGAGGGCTTAATGAGAGTGGGATCCTGAGGCTCTCAATGGATGCAACACAAATCCTGTGGGCTGCATATATTTACTATAATGCAGACAGCAGCAGACTGTCAGCATCTTCATTCCAGGATGAGGTATGAGAATATGAGTGGCTGTTATTGACCTCAAAGTTATGTTTTTGATACTATGATCAGCAATTTCGATGAAATGTGTTTTCATTGTATTTTCAGATTTACAATCTCTAATAACCTTTTTGCTACAATATGTGAAGAATTTATCCTTACTAGCCAATAATGTTTAATTGGAATGGTATGTGTATGTCCAGAAGTTTTTTTTCTGCTATCTTACTTATATAACAACTGAGCTGCAGTTTTGAAGCCTTTAAATTAATATCACCCTCTCTACCTGCAGTGTGTTCTTTACTTTGCATTTTGGCATCAAAAACAAAAAATTGGCATTGAAAACAAAACCTGAACTGAAAAGGAAAAACTGACATTGAACCACTTGTACTGGATAAAACATGTATTTGCACTGAAAAATAAAACAAGGCAACAAAAAATAATTTAATTTAATTTGGATAATCTCGGTATTCTGATGTGTTCAAAGTCTTTTTTCAGAGACTGTTTTTGAACAGTGTCAGTTTTTGGCTTAACTGCAGCAAAATGGGGCCAGCACTATGAATGTATAAGTCTATGCCTTACTGAGTGGCCAAGTTACACAATCATCACTGAGGTGAGGGACTGAAGCCATATTTACGTCGCTGAATTAAGGATTTATTTTGACCAAAGCAGAGTTGGAACAGTGGAAGACTGACAAAAACGATATATGAGATTTGAAACGTTTAATATAGCAGAAATTACTATTTGCTATGTTAATATATAGTGGAGTCATGGTGTCCTGAGCTTAGAATGACATCACACTCCCTTTGCCTGCGTTGTTATCCCAGTCTGTTTGTGCTTTGTTTACAAAGCTGGTCTGGCTGCATAGTAGATTTATTTTGACTAAACAAGAGTTTTTGGAACAGTGGGAAAACTAAGAAAAACGATTCTGGTGTGTTTAATTTTGTTTCTGTCCAGTTTGTTTATGTTATAATGTTACAATGATATTTGTGGTAATATTACAGTTTTTGTCTATGGAGTGTGATGGCAAGTGATAGCAATATTACAGTTGTTTCTGGTTAAACAAAGGTCTGTCTCTGTAAGGATCCTTTCCACAATGTTGTCAGACGCTTATAAGAAGAATCTGAGCCTTTCAGTGGCAGAAAAAATACTTGTAATGGACTTACTTTGATTGGTGCATTTGTCCCCAAGGATTTCATGTGTGTCTTACATAATCTGCTTGATAAAATTACTGATTGTGTCAATAGAGTGTGGTCAGTAGTAGCGCCCATCTAGTGGCCATCACTATTGGTCAGTCAAGTGTTGGAGTTGTGGTGCAGTGGTGCAAATGTTAGTTGCATACTGTAAGTATAAGTGCAGCTCTCTAAGGTTATCACTAGTGGGTTCAGCCCTCGCATGTTTTCAAGAAGCACTGAAGACTGTTATCCACTTTGGTCTCGCATTATGTATAAGTGGAGCTGACAATCTGCTCCCAAAAACAG
>NW_023340095.1:22833582-22840922 GCF_004916995.1 Morone saxatilis | reverse complement strand
AGGAACCAGTGGCGCACACAAAGTGAGGGCTGTACCTATACTCATGGTCTGTAGTATTGGTATGTAACTAACATTCCATTTCATATACACTTTGCCTTCTAGGGCTATCACTAGTGGGATAAGGGCGAAACAGGATATGGTCCATGCCCCACTGGGTCTGCACACACAACACACTTTACATGAAATCAATAACCAGTCCATACTCTGCCTACCTGATATTCATCATGAGGGAATGAAACTTGAAAATAACAAAAAGCTATAGAAGGTATAGCTGTGAAAAGCAGAGACTAATGTTTACGTACAGTAACAGTCCAGCACAGAGCAGAGTCGGACAGAAAACGGCTGTTTATGTGCCGAGAGGCATGAGGGAGAGCGTACAGTTAAAGCACCCCAAATAACAATCAGTCTGACAAAACACTCAATACAGAGTGAGTCATAGAGAAACAGAGACATCCCACAGATAGAAACAAATGAAAGAACGGGGGAAGTAATAGATCATTACAATAGTTAGAATAAGTTCTCTTTCAAATTAAACATTTTAAGATATGAGTGGAAAGTATTGTTCTTGCAACTGCATTTCTAACATTTTTGATTCTCAAGCTTTAAAGCTTAACTATGTCATATGCTTCTTAAGAACACATTAAGAACAAATATCACTGGGACCACTACAGAAACTTGAACATTTAATATCCAGGAATTTACATTGAAGACATTACCGCAAGTTTTCGATCTAAATTGTTTTACAGTGGTTTTCACTTTCAGCTTTCAAGGTCAAGGTTCATTTATTTTTCATTCAACAACAAAGGGTTGTACAACAAAATGCAAGCTGTAGGCCATTTGTGCTACAGACAAAACAGAACAAAAAAAGCTATTTATGCGGAGTGCAGAGGATGAATTCATGAGTCTGAGCCTGAGGAAAGGCTCTGTAGGCTGGTGGTTGTCTTTCTGTCATCATTTTGGCATGGAGGGGAGGGGGAAAAGAGAGTTTGATTTACATATCATCTGCATAGGAGAGAACGTCACTTCTCTGTGCCTGAGCTCCGCTCCGAAAGCCATGACCAAACACCTGGCATACAGCAATGGCTTACACATACTCACCTAAAACTCCAAGACCACAAGTATGTTGACTCTGTTTCTGTGTGCTGATGTTTTTTTACATAGAACTGGGCTGGGTTAAAGTTAACTGTTAGCTAACCAGGTATGTGAAAATTGTTATTGTCACTGAAAAACCTGCCTGTGTTTTATATTTCTGTGTAACATCTTTTAGTGCCAATTCTTGTTTATGTGCCAGTGCAACTTTTTTCCAATATTACTGTTCAATGCCAAAGTTTCCTTTTTTAGTTCAGGTTTTATTTTCAATGCCAAATTTTATTTTTGATGCCAAGATTTACACTGTTATAGCTCCATATAGCAATAGGTTTCGATTTATTATTCGTATACGGATGTGTGATTTATTTTTAACTAAATCTTTTCTGAAGATAAAGGAGTGTGTTTTTTTGTTTTTGTTTTTTTGGTGTACTCTGTTTTATATAAATTGATGCTTACTATTGCTTTGTACTATTATGGATTTTAATATAATCCTAATGCAGGTCTGATAATCTGTTTGATTCTGTATGTAATCCAAGCAGTGATTTATAGTGTCACCTTCTTATTTGAATAATAGCACATAGAAAAATGCATTACCACATAACCATAAGTATTGTAATCTAGTCCTTGAATAATACCCCATGATAATCAGTGGTGCAGAGATCCTGGTGTGATTTATTATCAGCTAAAATGATCACTGGAGTTGACAAAGCATGAATGCATTAGAGGAAGAGGCTGCTATCAATCCTTTGAAAACATACTAGTTTCAAAGGGTAAATGGTAAATGGACTGTACTTATATAGCACCTTTTTAGTCTTCTGACCATTCAAAGCTGTACACTACATGCCACATTCACCCACATTCACACAGTGATGCGCAGCATTGGGAGCAATTTGGGGTTCAGTGTCTTCCTCAAGGACACTTCGACATTCAGCGGGAGGAGCCAGGGATCGAGACACCGGAACTCCTACAGGAAGAAGCTGAAATGTACAAATAATAACAATAATAATAGTTATCAGCACTGTCTGGCCTTCTGCCATGTTTTATACAGCTTCCAACTGGCTCCAACAATCAAATAGTTCTAAAATATAGATTTTTAAAGTTACGGTTAAAGTCTTGATTATAATGTGATGCTAGGTCCTGCATTTTAACTAAAGTCAATTTTACTAAAGAAAAAGAAAAAAAAACAGCATCAAGCTTTTAATGTGACAAGTGGATAATCTAAAAATCTAAATATATGGTTTTTATCAACTACCACAACTGGCTGGATAGTAAGAATACACTGTATAAAACATTTTAGCAAGTAACCAAAACTTTAAAGTCCCCCCCTGTCCCCTGTGGCAATTTAACAGTCCTTAATCCATTTATCCAGAGCACAAATTCACATGTCAGATAGATGACAAAATCACAAATGACTATAAAGAACATCAGGACATGTTGTCATAAATCTGTAGAACCATCAGACAGGCAGCATCAGTCAACAGCTGCCTAATATAAACAGTGCGGGATTGAATGCTGTATGAGTGCAGCTCTGCTACTGATATGTCACTTGGGGTTCTCAAGTGGGCACCTCTTGTCACAGATGTCTCGTTGAATTAGGTCACTGAACTCAACAGTGGTTTCTAGCATTAGGCAGAAGGGTAAGATAACAGTCCAAGTGAATTTCTAACTCTTTTCAGTCACAGCATGCATGCTAATAGCTAATTACAGCATCCTACGAGCACGCCAAAGCTTACTAGTCACCATGTAATCATCCCTTTCTGAATGTCAACAGGAAAAACTTGAATCTGATTGGCTGGCAGGTGTCTGGTAAAACTGTCAGGACACCTTATATATAGTTTGAAACACAATCTTACACCGCAGACCCTGCTGCACCCCTTTTATGAAGCAGGTTATACTCTGGCACAGCAGGGTCATATAAAATATGATGGTGTCACAGAGCTAATATGATACCTTCCTCTATTTGGATTCTCTGATTTTCTAGTCGCTCAGAGGTCAGCTCTCAAGGTGAATTGAAATTGGTCAACGGCACAGTGTCTCACTAAGACCTGACATATTTATGAATTTACATTGTATTTGTCTGATTGGGAATTAATACATTATTTCCATTATTAAGGTTATATATGTGAAATTTTACATTACAATCATATTAATAATATCAATATCAATCTTAATAATAATACATAATTGTTTATTACCTTTGGGAAATGAACCACCTTTGGGAAATGTACCAGCAGTAAGCACAACAGTGGATGCGCAGATACTTTTTCATGTACAATGGCACAAATTCGTCCACCAAAACCAAATTTAAAACAGGTCAGCTACACAATTTTAGGATTATAGTGATTATGAAATTCTTCCAATGGATAGTGATAAGGACAATGTGCTGGTGTGTAGGTGGAAGGGAAATTGAATGAACGTTCAACAAAAGAGGCTGTGTAGAACAAATGCCCAAAAGTCCCTTCTGACTTTTTCTTCACCTTTTGTGTCATGCACTTCCTTAACGGACATCAGCTCAGGGTCAATGGCCCCCTGGCTGAAACCTGTCTTTCAAAGAGGAATAGACAATAATAAGAGATTTTTGTGATAGACTTATAAAATTGGATGAGAATTGCTTGTGGAAAACTACAGTTTCTTTCCTTGTTTGACCCATGTTTTTGACAGCGTTCTCCAGGATGTTCAGTAACTTAGCTCAGGTCACAAATGAGACATTGATTTTTTTGAAGAGGAGCAAGTAAGTTCAGTCCAGCCTGTCTCGAGAGTTTGGAGGGTTTCAGTTGTCATGGGCACACCAGGACATGAGATAGGTCAACTCCCTCATTCAACCGTCATCATTATTGATTGTGGGGAGGTGAGGGGGAAAGGAGTAGTGGATTTTAACCACTTCAAAGAAGAACAGATCTAGGATAATATTTTAGTTATGTTATGTTCACTGACTTTGTTTTTATTGGTTCACATATATCTTTTTCCATTATTTTGATGAACCCTGCTATGGGTTTGGACAGCATTTGACTCAAAATAACTACTACCACTAAATATATTATCCTCATCTGTATAGAGGAATGCATAATACCTGATCACTCTGTCCTGGTTGATAATGTCAGTGCTATCTAGAGTTGGGGGATTTGTTTTCCAACCAGCCACCATCCAACAAGCCCAAAAAACGGTTATTGTCGATATATTCATGCAGGTACTGCGCCCTTCACAAAAAGAAAATTAAATATTTTAGAACCTTTTTTCCTCATCAAACAGAAATATACAGTCCTACGCCTTCTGAAAGTGTCTCTCTCTCTCTCTCCTCCCTCTCTCTTCTCTTTCATCAAACCAACAAAAGTCTTTTCACTGTCAACAATGACCACCTTGGTTTTGGTCGTAATAAAGCCTCAGTTCACAACTTAGGAGGAAAAATCGGCTCATACGCATTTTTCTCTGAACTCTTCTTTGGCTCAGTTGGTACTGTCCTATTGCGAGCAGAGGCTCTAATCGTTCTCTTCAGAGGCAGACCAATAAATTAGCTAAATAAAATGACAAAAATCGCTCAAAAAACCCAACCGCTGATGAACACAGCCATTCCTCGGTAGCCATCCAAACCCTAGACCCTAGTACCATCTAACTTCATTCAGCCGTGCCGTAGTTTGAATGTAGAATGTTTTCTTCAAATTTAATATTACGGTTGCCAAGTGCCAAAAAAACCTATTTGACAGAAGATGGGGAGGGTTAAACAGTCGTTTGACAGAGTGAATGGTGACAGCAGTACATTTCCCCTGAACATGGAATCAGAAAAGTAAGGGTTGAATATGAAGTAAAAATTGGATGCAGCAACTGAGGGAAGAAGCCTTATCCTTGGGAGCAGACACAGTGATTACAGTGTAGGATGTTAGTCTTATACAAGGGTGGTAAAGGATGGAGGTGAGCAGTGCAGCCAGCACAGTTTAAAGAGTAAGTCAGAGGAGACTCTGCTCTAATCTTATCAGAAAGGGTTTGCACTTTCAAACAGAGTAGTACCAGTTGCAATATGATGAGAAAGTCCTAAAAGCACAAGAGGCAGACACTAGATCATTTCAAGCAAGCAAGACAACAAAGTTTAACTGTTAAGTAAACAACTTTACAAATTACGACACATCCATCTGTTGCATTTGTTTGAATCTAACATGATTCACATAAATGCACCACTGAGCAGTACTGACTCAGTCTAATGTCTTTTTTTGTTTTTTTTTGGCTTTTCTGATTCTAATAAAAAAAAAGGTAGCTACACATTGCAGTTTATTCTCTCACAAACAGACTGCCAACTGGCAAACTGTGCTTGAAGCACATGATTAAAGCCAATGTCCCTTTTTTATATTCACCGTAGCTAAATAACGTATTGATCAATCCTTTGCAATTGCTACTCAACTGATGATGCTCAAGGAAGCACTTGAAGTATCAAAACTTATTTCAGAATACCCTTGTTGGAGAAAATAGGCAATTCATCTTGACACATGCTAAATTGGCTTTTCTCCATTATGTGTTTGCATCTACAAAGCAATACAATTGATTAATTGTGTAATTACAGCCACTTTTATCTTGCCGCAATGACTCAGCTTGAAGCTTGCTAAAGCTGCTCTATAAATGGAAGACCCCAACCTTTAAGACATAATCTTTTAGTGCCTTATAAAGATTTCAGCATAGTCTGGAGGACCGTAGCTCCACACATTGTATGCAGGTGGAGATCTGTCAGTTTTACTGCTCCATAAGTCACTCGTGAAATCATAAAAGTGACATACTGTAGCTGTATCTATTATGAGCTAGCTTGCAGTCACACATCCAAAGAATTTCAAAGACAAAAACATAATATGTTCATACATATCTTATCTCAACTCCGGATACATAAACACAAACAAGCAGTTAGAAATGTGGAGTTGAAATCCAGGTCAATTAAACAATGAGGCCCATGTCTCAAATAGGAGTATCCATGGAAATCTAAACCGGAAGAGGGCAGGTGCTTAACCAAAAGTGTGCAAATCATGAAATAAACAAATAAACAGCTTGCACATTGCAGGGCTCCAGCATTGAATCATTTATTGCAATAAATGAGTGGACATTGGACCCCTGCAGTGTAAGAGCTATTTACTTGTTTATTTTACTTCTTTTTCCTTTTTTCATGTGAATTGCACAAGCTACTTGAGTGCCAATATCATGCTTAGCTTTACTGAGCCTGGACTGGTTTTACATTTGCTCCCCCACCATGTTCAATCACTGACTCAGGGGAGAGAATTGACACTCTTCCCTGCCCGGACATGATGGATGCAATCAGTCCTGAACATCAATCAGTCATACTGCATCCTGTGAAAAAAAAGCAGAAAATAAGCAGCAGGTTATAGAGAAACAATGACACAAATACTGAAACTGTGCTGAAATAAATGGATGCTGGAAGGGTGACATGTTTTGAAAATGCTTCATACAATCCCAAAAAGTGTATGACAAAATTACACACAAGTTGTCTAAAAAGAACTAGGCCTTCTTTTTTAATAAATATCACATCCACACCAGTCATTTAGCAGTGATTTGGAAAATTAATTAATGAAATTATCTTATTTTTTCTATTATTAGGAATCATTGTCAAAGACACAAGGCCTTGTTTTGAGATGCAAGAGCAAAACTGTGTTCCAGTTTGAAAAATACAAAAATGCTTCCCTGAAATAGTGCTGTGTTGTAAAAAAACTTCTAATACAAACAAAAAACAACAAAATTATATATCATTGTGCCTACAAAGACAATGCGTTGCCTAAAGACTCCTCATCAAAGCCAGCACAACGGAAAAAAAACCAATGCATCAAATCAAGAGGTTGCACCATTTGGTGGCAATAAATACATATGGATATGAAATTGATTCTATAATTTAGGAATCTGTTATTCCATATCAGTTATATATTCAAGATATGGAACATATTTAGTACAGTAAATATCTTGACTCATTTTATATCACTATTTCCATCCACTAGCACAGTGTTTCTCAGCTGGTCTCACCGTGGGATGCACATTTTTTCCATGGTCATTAAGTCGCAAACCCACTTTTATAGAATTCAAACGAAGCAAATTTATTTTTCAAATAGGCTAGTAAACACACACACAATGTCATTATTACCTTTTTTAACATAAACATACACATATTTTCATCCCTGCATTCAAGAAAATGCTGTTAAATCTCAATGCCTTGCATACTTCTGCACAAAAATCAACACAAAGATAAGGCACACACAGCAGTCACATGGCTA
>NW_023340095.1:22826087-22833533 GCF_004916995.1 Morone saxatilis | reverse complement strand
ACATATTTGAATCACTGCACATTCCTCTGATATTAAACTTTGTCGTGACCCAGTTGAGAAAACATGCATAGAACAGATTTTTTGCATCTTCTGGTCTCTGATGGGTCAAAAAGCTTTGTGTAAAAACAATCCACAATAGCAGTGATGTCCTCACAGGTGAAGCCTAAGTGGAATTGTGAGTATATGTACACTCAACAATTTGGCTCACAGCTGCATTTCCTACTTCTACACTTAAAGTATTAAAACACACAGCATGTGACCAGCCAGGTGTATCCCTGGGCCTCAGGAGGTGGAGCTAGTTGCTTCTTCTGTCTGGATATCGAGGTGTCCCTGAGCACATCGACCCCCAAATTGTAAAGCGCTTTGTCTGCCAAGTACAAATTAAACAAAATCACTGGTTCAAAATAGATGCAGTTTGGGTCAATAAGCACCAATCCGATATTGGGTTAACTTTATACAGTTACTCATAGACAAAAAATCACTTAAGACATTGTGTTTTAACTTAGTTTTAGCTTTATTTTTCAAATTACTGCTGGGTTATTTACCCAAACTAAAATACGATATGGCTGCAAACTGTTACAATCTTCTATAGCTCTTATTAAACTTAATGTTACAATTAGTTACTGATACTAATATGTATATCTTTTCCAGTTTTCCAACCTCAGTTACCCACACTTGGTCGAACCAACCTACTGGTAATAAGTATTGTGTTGCTACTATATGGACCCAAAGTGGATATATTTTGGACCCAGTGATTTCTAGTGAATGAAGAAACCCTATAGAAGTTTAGCCCTTATATAATGTACTTCATACTGAAAGTGGAAACTTCTGTATGTCACAATTAATGAGCTGACAGCTGATTTTTATTCATAACAAAAAAGATTCTGTATCGATATCTGTCTCTTTGTTATATCTGTTTTTCATCTGTCACTTATAGGTTTCCAAATGTGTCTTTGTGTAATCAGATGTTACATTTTAACCATTTCATATGAAAAAAAAAATTACCACACTGTGGTTGTCTGTCTCTGCCAACCGGTCAAGTTGCAGTTTACATCGATGTCCAGACTCATATAATATAATAGTTAAAAACTTGGAAGGAATTGAATAAAGAGTTTAAAATCTATTGTTTGGCTAAATAGAAGTTATAACTATATTGATGATACATTATGTATGATTTCAGGGAATATACATGTTTAAACTGACTAATGAAGTACTATCATAGATTTATTGACTAAGAGGCCGAGACGCGCCGCTAGAAACGCACCGCACACAAAACGCACCGTATGCAAAACCATTGTTTTCCTTTTTCTCCTTTATGTGGCGCAGTTTTCTTGCCGTTTTTAGACTAAAAAGTTAAAATATTTTCATCTTTTAAATGTAATGTTGTGACGCTCATCTTTGTCAAAATTGGCCCAGACAGCCAAACAAATCAAGCAAGAGGTGGACTTCACTAGCACTTTCTTCGTGTTTTGATGCAGTTTACTATGCTGGTAAATAGTGCTTGAATCCACTTTGTTCCATGAACCCCCCCAGTGGCTCCACTCTAAAGGTGGTCCAGCTGTTTTTTCCCCCTCGCCCTTTGCCAAGGCGTTGTTGAAGTGGGCTGTAGCCTGTAGCGGTGCATCTCTGTGTGATCTTCCCCTCAACTTGATTACTGACTATGACTATGACTATAAACTTGACTATGTAACGATGGACTCTTATAGAGAATAGCTCTGCAAAATGTGGTGCTTTTGTTTGCTCCTGGCATTTTAAGATGTGACGACTTTCTAAGAGCTGTAGGTGAAACTTACTCACTCACAGGTTCACCATTAGCTAGGCGCACTCCAACACGTTGTTTGTTACATGAAAGTCAAAATGAGGCAGAATGGATGTGATGGAAAGATCAAAAGCCTGTACTGTGCTAGTTATTGTTTAGTCATTGTGTCGTCCCAGTCAACATGTCTATGTGAAATCTCAATTTCGCTTAATTATTTCTTTAATTATGGCTAAGAACCTATTATGTCACAGTGAGTCACTTTGAGTCAAAAATGTCACCAGTTCAGTGTCCGACCTACTTTTTAAAAGTGTTTATTAAGGATATTATGTCATAATGAAGCTGACATTCAACCTTTTGGTTAAAAAATGTCACCACTTCATCGTTGTATCACGTTAAACATCTGTGTGAAAATTTGTCATAATTATCACATTTGTTCTTGACTTTTCTGACCAAAAACGTGGTTTGACAAGGTCCATTTGAGTTCACAGTGACCTTTGGAGTAAAAAGTTTTATTAATTTATTGTCTAACCAATTGTGAAATATGGTAATCAATTCTTGAGTTATGGCAAAAAACATGTTTTGTGAGGTCACAGTGACCTTTTACCTTTGAGCACAAAATTCTAATCAGTTCATCCCAGAGTCCAAGTGGACATTTGTGCCAAATTAGAAGAAATATCCTTGCGGTGTTCCTGAGATATTGTGGTCACAAGGATGGGACAGAAGGACGATAACCCAAAATCATACTGCCTTCTGTCACAGCTGTCGATGCTGCAGAGACATAAAAATAAATAAAATATAGTCTAAACATGTACAGACGCAAGGAGGGTACAGTGAGCTTAAAATTTCTTTAAAGTAATTTTTCAATGAGTAAAGGGCATCACAAAACAGTCCCGGAGATTGATGTGGAATGCCTTTACTGAATTTAGATGAACTCCAATGAGAGTTCATCTGTTCTCGAAAGTTTGTCAGTTTTTAAAGGTCAACAGCTCCTGTGCTTCTTCTAGTCCGCTTCCACTATCAGAACTGAGGGCCATTTCTTTACATAATAGACAGCTGTAGGACACTCTCAGCACTGCCACTTGGACTTGGACTCTGATAAACCAGATGATGGATAGTGGTGTCAGTCAGGCATGAATGGGCCCCTAGGATGCACCTCTATCCTCCTCTACAGTGAAGCCAGGCACTGACATCAGCATCTATAAGCCACACTGCGCACTCTCCTTCCCTGCAGTCATGTCACAACGCCTCAGGTCACCATTTTTACACTCTTAAGTGTGCCTGTATAATCCAAGTGATATCATGCTTTGAGTCTTGCTGTAGATGAAAAGTCAGAACATATTCTCAGCATACATATTCTTCAATTTGTACACCCGAAATAGAGATGAGATGCTTACTAAAATAGTGTGTGTTTAAGATTGGTGTTTTTAGAAATGTGTCTCTTTGGACCAGCTCTCTGGGTCCTGTAGATGAAAATAAATGTGCCAAGTGCTGTGGAAAAAGCGGAGCTGTCCTCTCCACTGAAGTGTAAGTTTGGGGGTGGCGATGTTCTTGCTACAAGTACAGTATGTGCTGCTCAACAGATTATAGCTCTGTCAAGTGTAACCCTGTTTTTTCATCTGAACTTAACTGTAAAAGAGCACAATTTCAGTCCACGTTTGGTCATATTTGTGGCTTAGGGTGCCGTATTTTTCCAACTAATTTTTTTCCTTTATTTTTTCCCTTGTTAGTGTTAATGACTCATTACCTTTCCTTAATCACCAAACGTTGTAGCAAGAGACAAGTGGATGCTGGGATGTATCTTACATTGCAGTGAATTTATTTCTGCATTTTACAACAAAAAGTGGATATGTATAACATATGTTTGCTCTTTATACCGCCAGCACATTTCTCTACTGCTAATAGCACTATAGCCTTCCACAGCAACGACGGAGAAAGTCGCTCTTCTGCTACTACTTTCTTCTACTTAAAGGTCCAGTGTGTAACATTCAGAAGGCTCTGTTGTCAGAAATGGAATATAAAATTCATAGGTATGTTTTCATTAATGTATAATCACCTGAAAATAGAAATAGTTATGTTGTTTTTACCTTAGAATGAGCCTTTATCAACAGAAACCAGCTCACCTACCATGGAGTCCTCCATGATGAACCACCATGTTTCTGTAGTAGCCCAGAAGGTACAAACCAAACACTGGCTCTAGAAAGTGGTATTTATGTTTTTCGCGCATTTCATGACCACCGTAGTTTCTCCTTCACGCTTGAAGGAAGGAAAGGGAGGGTGAAGCAACAGAGTTGCGGTTTACAACTACATTTGGAACAGTGTGTAGGATTTAGTGGCATCTAATGGTGAAGTTACAGATTGCAACTATTGAATACAGCTCAGCCTTCCGAGCATTTAGGAGAGACTATGGTGGTCGCAAAAAACATCAAAAGGCCCTATCTAGAGCCAGTGTTTGGTTTGTCTATTAAGAAAAGGACCCACTCCCACTGTGGATAAAAAAGGCTGAATCTAAGGTAACGAAAACACAACGATTCTTATTTTCAGGTGTTTATACACTAATGAAAATATACCTATGAATATAAATTTCTGCCAATACATCTTCCTTAATGTTACACACTGGACCTGCCTGAATTGATAATAGTAAAAATGCAATTGCAAACATTGCAATATACCAAAAGTAAATAAAAAAAAAGGAAAAGAAGTTTGGTCTCTTATTAACAGGAAATATTAAAACAGTAAATAAACTCTCGTATATATTTAAATTACTCTCTGACTTAAAGTCGTTTTCTGCATACCTAAATTTGATAATTTCCCTTAGAATAATCTTTTCTTCTCAGAATTTGTATCTTGTTGAGGTGGGAAAACTGCTGAAACAGCATTTTGACCATTGTGGGATAATATTTCCAATGAGAACATTGAAAATATGTTTGGTGTTTTAGCGTCTTTGGCAGGGTTAGGCAGGTTTATTGCAGGTTTTATCCAACTTGCATGCCTGTGATATACTGACACAGATTTCAAAATAACAGGCCCTGTATAACATTCACTTACAATTATGTATATGATTCAGTTCAACTCTTCACTGCTTGCTACTGTATCACCACTTTTCATAAAATATGTTCATTATTAGAGTTCACACTTTCATTACTACGTTCGGAGGATACCACCAAAGGTAATTATTTGACCATCCAGGTAATTCTTACTCCTGGTGGGGATTCAGTCATTTAACATGATCTAATGAGCTCTTCATGCTCTGGCCTAACCTACAATACATAGTGACCCTGAACATAATGTTCATTTGATGTAATCCTTACAATAGAATATCAAAAACATAATTATGTTGGCAATCTTTCTTGTTTTTAATGTGTACTGGCTGGGTTAAATGTGTGTTCTCACGGCCAAACAACAAAATTGGCTGTTCTTAGACGCCTTCCATAATGACCCACTAAGCTTGCCAATTACAACTCAAATGTGTATTTTCTGGTCTGCCACCTCTATGTTTAAGGTCTTGATAAGTTTAGACTAACTAAAACTGCCTTGTGAAATGTACGAAAAGATCACTGTTATTGTTTTAAATCATTTATCTGGTGTGGACAGTCTCTTCTCAACACAAACTGTCTGAATCAACCACAGCACTGGCTGAAATCCTGCAATCTCTAAAGGTAAAAGCACAGTTTCAGTTTTGGCAGTCAGTCTGTTTCGATCTGCCAAATTGTCAGTTACAAAAATCCCATTTCCTCTTTCCGCTTTACAGTACTTCCATGTTTAATTGGAAATACTGACATTTTGAAGGAAACGGCTTAAAAATGGGAGCGGCTGGCTGCTAAACATTAAGATATGTCAAATAAAGCAGCTAGAAGAATTTCCTTTCAAAGGATCGGCTAAATGAAGCAGCAGAAAAACATTGCCAATTGTGGAAACTAGGGCAGAACTTATTGAGCCTCAGAACTTCAAGCCCTGATAAAAAGGTTTCCAAATGACTTGGTTTGTTTTGCTGCATTTCTGTCTGTGAAATTAACTTGTGATGATACTGTCATCCAATTACCCAAGAAGTTTACAAGCAGTGCATCCCAGCATATTTTAAATTAATTGGACTCATAATAAAGACCAGTGGCTGTTTGGGTGCAACCTCTGAGCTGACCATTATGTGATGTTGGCTCAACTGTGTCCCCAGAGAGAAACTGCTTCTGTAATTAATTTACTACAGCTTCAAAAAGAGATGTGAAAAGAGCCCTCTGGAGTTGGATCAGCATGCTTCTTTAGCTTTTCAATCCTCTGTGGGGCCATATCACTGTAGTTTGTCTTTGCCATGGAGCTGGGCATGGATTTGAGTGAGGTTGGCCCTTTGGGGGCAGATAATCGTCCCCTCTGGTATCATACTAAACACAGCTGGAGCCGGTCACTGGATAATATTCAGTCCCTCTCCTCTTCTTGGTTTTATTTTCTATCTTGTTTTTAGCCTGTATCCCACTGGCAAAGACAGATGGTAAAACAGAAACTGGCGGCGTTTAGCCCCAGTAGACATTGTGTAAATGCTGCAATGACACCTTGCATTAGCCTGCTGGAAGAATGTGTCAGGACCACACACACCAAGCCCGGTGCATTTATATTGGTCAATTCCACACCTCACAGTGTACATTCAGTGTCAACCTTCAGTGCCAACGCAGGAAGTAGTGTGCCCATAAGATGGAAAGGCTAAAAGTGTGCCCGCCCATTTCCTAACAACATATTCAACGTACAAGGACTACAGAATAGGATAAACTACTGTAAGAAACAACCATCATAGAATGTTAACTAATGTTAACTAATAATGGTTTGAGAAGAAATAAGTTATGTAATTAAGGTAATCTGAGGAAAAACGATTATTATTAATTGAGGAAAGTAACAGTTAATTTGCACATGGTTTAAAACGAATGGCAGAGCAGATGAGGACATTTGTGTCTGTATTCTTCAAAAGGACTGACAGAGTTCCTCTACCCCCTGAGAGTGTGTGATACTTTAAATTAGCACCCATGGCACAAATTAATTCAATAAATAGTTCAATCTATTAAAACTGCATAAGCACACATTAAAACAGAAAACTGTGATATTAAGTTAATAGGAACACATTGATTGACAAAGTCAAAAATTATTTTCCTGGGTTCTGTGGATATACCAGTCAGTAAGAAACTTTGGCAATTAATGTAACCTGGGGTTAGCAAAGGTCCAATATGGATGAAGCTGTCCAGCAAAGCATTTTAAAAACGTCTACAAAAAAGTCTACATCTTTGCTAGCAGCCCCAAGAGGCTGTAAAGTTCATGAAACCCACTATATGAAAGTGTTGGAACTAACAATAAACTGATGATTGACCAAATATACCAAATTCATCCTGAAGGTGAAGATAGAGAAGAAGTCCACCCCCACTCAAAACTGCTGTAATCAAACCTCTCCTGAAAAAACCCAACCTCGACCAAAAATGCCTCTCCAACTACCGGCCCATCTCCCATCTTCCATCTTCCATTCCTGTCCAAGGTGCTTGAAAAAGCTGTTGCTGCACAGCTACAGGAACATCTCAGCGTCATTCACTGTTTGAAATATTCCAATCTGGTTTTCGCACTGCCCATAGTACAGAGACAGCACTGTTGAGGGTAACCAATGACCTTTTAATCTCTGCAGATTCTGGATCCCCCTCCCTGCTCATCCTCCTCGACCT
>NW_023340095.1:22816415-22825987 GCF_004916995.1 Morone saxatilis | reverse complement strand
CGGCAAGATAGGGCCCTAGGTGTGTCTGACGATGCTCGAAAACAACAATTACAACTGTAGAGTATTTCTTCATTAACAGAAGGGCTTCATAAGGGTGTGACTACGTTATATGGTTTGTTAATCCGGTTGGTTGAAGTTGTGATTCATCCAATCAGCTGCCAAGTATTTTTTGAAACTGTTTTTAACAATTACTTCCCTGTGTAACAAACAGCAGCTGAACAGAGATCTCCCTAGAAAGCTATAGATGGGACCTGGTGGTGGTGGGGTGATGGAAGGGCGAAGTGCATAGACTGTAAACACAGCAAATGATGGATGATCCCGCAAAACTCGTAAAACAATCCCAGAAACACATGCCAGTGACATCATTGGATAACAGCTGAGAGATGATATAAAAATGTCTTCCTTCTCGAACTAAAAGCTTCATTAGTATTTGTCTAGCATTAGTATACATTCTGAAGCCTATTAATATTCACAGGCACAGTTTGGTAAAGGGAACGTTTTTCTCTAATGGTGGTGCTAGACAAAAGGTCAAAGGGTCACCCACATCATTGAGAATAATCACTGGGGAACTATGAATATATCCATACTTAAATTTATGGCAATCTGGCGAGGAGTTGTCCAATGTATGGGCATGCAGCTTGCAGAACAATAACAGGAGGGAAAATTGTTCAGAAACAAAGCTTAACCATAACACCCTTTTTGTAACAGCAAACCAAAATAAAAAAATAAAAGTATGACAGAGTGAGGATCAAAACAACTCTTTTTTTTTTCTTTTTTTTGTAGAGCTCTCAAGTCTTTGAGCCACTGCAGGGAGAAGCAGCAATACTTTTGAGAGGTTGAAGAGAGAAGAGACATGCTATGTCAGGTTAAGATGAAGATGACAGTGAGCTGCACAACCTCAAACACAGCTTTTGACTGAGAAGGTCAGGTCACGATTGTGGGGGAAACTCATTGAAAGCAACAGGCGTGAGAAACCTGAAATGCCCTGCTTTGAAACTTGACTGTTGGGAGATGAGTGATCATCAGAGGAGGAGGTGAGCTGACCTAAACCACTGGGAGAGACTCTGAGGTTGTGAACCAATAGTGAATCATTCTTAAGGGTGCTAAATAAACAACACTTCCAATAATGCCACATAGTCAGCTTTGTAAGCCTACATTAGCACAGTCTCACTAACTCAGATGGATACCTCCAGATATGTATTAAGACTTAATAATAGTCTGCTTGCTTTTTTCTACATGCACACATAGAAAGTCCTTAAAAAGTCATTTCCTCCTTCTACCTCATTAAACCTTCAAAAATCTCTGAATATGCAAATGTTGTTCGTTTTTTTAAGTTTTCCTGCTGGACACAAGATGTCTCCTACTTCACTGTAAAGTCAATTTTTCAGTGGATGTGCACTGGTGGCTTCAAGTTTCTACATCACATTGTACAAGTTGCATACTGGACCAGGATTGACTTCCTAATTATTTGAAATGTCTCAAATCCTTGCTGGTAGGCCCCGCCCCTTAGAATCTGATTTTCAATGAGCACAGAGAAACTTTCCACCTTCAGCAGATGAATGTGAAAACCTCTTTCTAGTGTCAACCTCTGCACAGACAGCATTCAAACATCATACTGTATATACTGTTCTGACTGGACGGGGGCTTTAAAATACATTTATCATGTGTGAGGCAAGGCTATCATAGTTCATTAAAGCTAAACAAAACAACTAAAACTCTGTGAAAAAATGTGTTTAGTTTCAGTTTCAACTCAGCTAAATGAGGAACCATTAGTGTATATGTCTATTGAGACTGTTATGTCTACATGACATAGTCAATGTGTTTGTATTGTAATACCTTTTCTGACAAACACCCCACATATTATAAAAACTAATACTTAAATTAATAAAAACTAAACATTTTTAAACAATAAAAATTCAACTGAAACCCACTCTGCAAACTAACCAAAATTAAACTGTACCGTTAACAAGAATTAAAAAAGTAAAAAAAAAGATTAATGAAAATGACAAAACCATAACAACTCTGATGTGGTGTAACCAGATAAGGTTAGCAGGTTAAGGTAAAAAGTAACAATACATCAGCAGCAAAGGGTCTTGTAAAGACATCTGCAAGTCTTAGAGCCTCTTCAAGCCGAGTCTAACTGGTTTAATAATTTGTCATTTTCAATAGAGATCCATTGGAAATAGACATAAAATAATAATAATTGAGGTGGCAAATAAAGGTTTGGGTAAGTCGACTCTATTAACACATAGCATCTTTATAAATTGATTTTAAAAAAGCACAGGATCCCCCAGAGTCTATACACTGGTGGTTGTGGAGTAAAGCCAGTGGGTGGAAAATTGAACCTCTCAGCTGAATCTCAATCTGAAGATTATGGTGGTGATGGGGGAGGTCTGTGAGAAAAGGCTCACAAAGATATTTATAGAGCGGCACCCTACAACCGATTGGTTCATGGAACGTGAGACAAAAGTTATTGGCCAGATATGATGTGGGAGGCATTTATGAAGGGGAGGAGCTCTAACAGCATGGGAAATTGTAGCACAGACAAAGGGAAGCTGGAAATGAAGATTGAATGAAGAAAATGTTTTAGTGTAAGTTTGCAAAAGCTTCACTAGTCCTCCTTTAAAAGCTTAAAGAATCACATTTGTTGCAAAAATTAAGCATAGCGTTAGTTCAGGCAGGCCACGAAGTCGGTCCTGACTAAACCATATTTGCATGCAGATGTATATTTGAGCACTCTTCACGTATCAGATCAGTTATGGCAACAAAATAAAATAATGACAGCTTTTTACTTTTTGTTGCTTTCTAACAGAGCATTTACTGTGAAAATTACAAATGGTGCATTTTTTCAATCCATGTTATTTTTGCATTAAGCAGAATGGAAGTAAATATAAAACATGACTTAGAGTCCTAAGAAGTCCCTGAATGTCAGACGTAACCAGACACACTCCTGACACTCTGCTGCAAAATCAATTAACAAGGTCATCTATAATTTAAAAGCATTGACCTGCAGCAGCAGCTTTGCTACCTGTTTAAAGACTTATGTTGCTGAGAGACTCTACTTCTAAGAGACAAATGATAAGGATCTTGTAAAAAGTGTTAAAAGGTTGGTGTTTTTGTTGATGAAAAACGACACTATGTTAGTTAGCCACCCTTACTTTTACCCAAAATGAGAGTTGGGATTGTTATGCACCACATAGCCTCTACAGCTGTCTACAGCTCAACAGCTACAGCTCAACAAAAAATGGTTGAATCCCACATACCACTACTATCAGTTTATAGTGAACAAGTGAATTTTTCTGGGACGCATGTGGTGCACAATGTCCTCCTATTTCACAATGTACTGATAGGATGGAGGTTCCTGTTGTGTTGTTACGGGATGCAGCATATCCATTGCTTCCATGGTTACTGAGACCTTCTCCTGAGAGAACGGCAACAAGCTGCCTTATAGTGGCTCAGTAGAGCAGAATGAACATTTCAAGGTGAGATGGAGATGTTTGTTGAAGTGGTGCAGTTCCCACATTGACACCATAAGTGTTGCTGCATGTTGTGTTCTTCACATGAGAAATGCTGTGATAATGGAGATGGTGAAAGATGATGACAGTGAAGAGATTTCCCCACCATCAGTTTGGGATGCACTCTGTTCATCTTTCTTCTAATCAGTAGATCATGACACATTGTTATAGTGCAAGTGCTTTGTTTTTACATCCATTAGTTCAAATATTATTTATTTACCAAGTTGTATGGTAGCCAAGAATGGCACTGCTTGCAAATGCTTTTTCTTAATTTTCTTGTTATTAAAAACAAGCTTTGTTAACCCGAAATAATCAACCTTTTATCACGAGAAATCAAAAGGTTGTTTCCTCTTATTACTCATGTTTATTGGAGGTCATGAGTGCCATGCCAGTATATTGATGGCGTATTATAGATGTAACATTGGTTTAACATAAAGGACAATGCATGAAGGAGCGTATGAAAAAAATCCAGACATTGTAGGGATCTTTGAACTCATTTAATATATTTCAATCTTCTCATTATATATTTTGCCAGTATTGCGTCACATTGCCAGGAAATTAATAGATTAAATTAACTCTTTAATACATTCTGGTAACAACTCTTTTCAGTTCAGTTATGAATCCTCCCTGACAGTCATGATCTTGAAGGCAGAAATCAGGTGCGATCAAATGAACCAGACCAGACCAGACTCATTTTCGAGTTCTCCAAAATGATCCTGTTATCTTGAGAAAATCATTCTCTCATGATAAATAATTTCATCATCTCGAGAAATGAGTGACTTCCATTGCCTACATGCAGCCCAGAGAAGCATTATTCCACTTTAAGATTGAAAAATCTATTTTACTAGACCTTGTGCCTTACTTTATCCTGTATTTACTTGACTTACCAATTGAGCACAGGTCAGTCACAACTCTTCTCCATTGCCACTGGTCCTGGGCCGCCCACTCCAGCTAGGAGTAGCTCCACAGTGGATATTTCCACATTTGGGCATTGGCTCACACAGCTTCAGCCTGTTAGCCAGCAATGTTTTATTGTATTGCCCACCATACATAACCTTTTTTTCTGTTTTTTTCAATCTGTAATTTAGTTGTGTACAGAACATCCCTATATTAATTATTTGTAATAATAGGCAACCCCAATAAAAAATCCAATAAACATCACATGACCATAAATATGTGGGCACCCAAACATTAATAGCGTATCTGATTGTTCCAAAACCAAGGGAATTCATCTGTACTTTCATCACCCTCTACTGCTCTGGTTTCAGGCTTTTCACAAGATTTTGGAACGTGGCTGCAGGGATTTGCTCCCATTCAGCCACAAGAGCATTAGCGAGGTTGGGCACTGGTGTTGGGTGATAAGGCCTGGTCTTCAATGGGCTTTAGATCAGGGCTCTCTGAGGGCATTGAAGTTCTTCCACACCAAACTCAGAAAACCATTCATGACCCCACTTTTTGCCTACTATCATGTGGGAACAGGGAAGACTCTTCCCCAAACTTTTGCCACAAATTCAGGCAGCACAATGTTGTCTAAAATATCATAGTATGCTGTAGCAGTAAGATTTTGAGTAGAACAAAAACTGAATGAATGTCCACAGAGTTTGGGCCATAAAGTGTACATTTTCCATTATTTGATGCACATAAAAACACAACCACTGCAATGCATTAAAAAGACTTGTGAACGCATGCAGTGTATTCATAGTTGCACATGGGATGTTATGGGATCCACAGAGGCCCTCTCTCTGCTTGTAAGTGGATTTTCTGTGTGCTCCATTTTTGTGAGGATTGTTTATTGGCAGCCCTCACCCTCTCAGCAGTTCCAGCTGTGATAGATGAGCCAGGTGGCACACTCCATCCTCTGGTTGAGGAAAGAGAGAAAGAGAGAGAGAGAGAGAGAGAGAGAATTGCTGCTCCATCATTTCTCATGACCTTACATGCCTGATTATGCTGCTGCAGATCCCTGCCTGCCATTACTCTAACAAAGCAGCCCATTTGCATAAACGCACTTAATGATCACATTTTCTCATCAAGGTATGGTGAAGTATTGGAGGGTTTGTTTGGTTTTTTTTTGCTGCAAAGCTGACTAAACTTGACCAATGGTCTGATCTTTGTGTGTTTTGTTGTGTACTAAATGGCTGAGAATGTGTGTCGAATCCTTAATGCGAAGAAATCAGAAACGCTAACGCCAGCTACAAGATGTGATTAAGATGAAGAACTTGAGAGAGGCGTCTTGGATGACAAAGTGGTTGGGTTTTTGCCGATTCCACCTCTGCCGCTGCTGACTGGCTGTCGGTTAGAGCCTTGCCTGTGAGATCAGATAACTGCAGGGAGGAGAGAGTCTGCCAATCAACAGCAGCCACAGACAGCACTTTGTTCTGCAGAGCTGTGATACTATGAGACAGTATATAGAGCAGCAACAATACAGCCATGCACTGAACCTGTTTATTCTTACATAGGTTTATATGAATTTACACCATGGCAAGAGAGAATACTGAATTGGCTGAAGGAGTGCGTTATTTTCAGATAACCTCAGTCTTTCATCCACACAGCAGTGTTTTGTAAGTGTTCCTGCAACTATGTTACAAAAAAATTACAATTATATACTTATATTTTGCAAAAGAAATTACATTTTGATATGATTTCATTTATTATCAACTTAAGGATATGTTGTTAATGACACATCATTTTCTACATTGGTAGCACTATCACAAACTCTCAGAATTAATTTTTTGCTTCCTTTATGGTTGCTCAAATCAATCAAACTAAGAAACCACACAACAGTTATTTTAACAACCAAAAAATTTTGAAATGGATTACAGTGAAAATTTTAAGTAACACAGACTCAGTGTTGGAAAAGAGTCTTGATGAATCAGCTTCTACTAGTAATTTTAAGTAAAACTAACTTAGTTTTGTAAGTTACAGAAACATCCCTGATTAAGTACTCATTACTAGGTATTTTGTTTTCATAGTACAAATAAAAAATTACAAAATTAAGTCAGCTACTTTAACAAGAATGTTTTTCTTACTTACAAAATTGAGTTAGTTTTACTTAAAGGTTATGATGCAAGCAGTTTCAACAAAATTGAGTGAGTGACTTAAATTAACTTATGTGGTTTTACAAGGAGCTTTTTATAGAGAACCAAAACTTGTTCATAATTGGGAAAAATGCAAGAAATTTACTAAAAAATTGCTTGCCAGTACTTCTGTGGACAGGGCAGCAGAAAAACATACCCTTCTTAAAATAATCTATATTAGTTGAAGTGTATGCTATATTTATGTTTTCACCACTTCACCTTGACGTCAGACAGCCCTTTGTGACAGGGAACTGAAGCCATTATATCCATTTATGCACCATTCAAAGCCACCAGACTCCTTTTTAATAAAATCAGTGGCTTTGAAGAGAGCCATATAGCGTCTTCACTTCCAAATTGGAAAGGGCAAGTTTTCAATTCAGTCAATAAAATCACTCCTCTTTATAACATACCAATCATGTCAAACATATGTTGTGATTTTTTTTTTGTGCCTTTCTTTCGTAATGACATGTCAACTAACAGAGCACAGACTTCCCTCCATCTCATACATTCTGCTTTTCACTTTTTGCCCTCCATCTGAATTTCATGCATCAGCGAAATCATGGGACTACAAACAAGCCATATCCACTTGTAGCAAGTAAAGCATGATTGATGTAAGAGCCAAAATTGACTATAAATAATAGTTGAGTTTTGTAGGGCTGATCATTGAATTCAGTTTATTGTCAATGGAAATAATTTATATGATTTTTCATAGTGGGTTAATGTTTTAAAACATAAAAAGTTTAGGCAAAAGAACACAGTGTAAGCAGAACAAAAATGTAAACACATATAACACGTCATATGAGGAAAAGTGGATATTTCCAGATAGTCCCTTTTTGACTAAAGCTCAGGGGCATTTACTTTTATTGTACTGTGGATGGAACGCATATAGATGTTAATAAAACTCAGTAATACATTCAGTAATGAAAAGTAATATTAATACTTCCTAGCTAGTATTACGTTTAGTTTTAAATGAGGGATGCTTAAATTTAACCCACAACCTTCCCTCTGTGAGGCGACAATGCTAACCACTGATCGAGCCTGCAAAAGACATAGACACAATGGAAAAATACAGACAGTTCATTCAGGTAACTCAGTCAAAAAGTGCACCGAAGCACCTACCACTGGAGAGAGAGACTCAGCAACAAGGCAAAAAGATTACAGAGAAGGTATAATTTTAGACTTTATCATGATTTTCTTTTCTTAATGCAATGCAGAACTACTCAATTGTCAAGCATATATATTGGATTGATTTTAATAACTTTGATGTACTTAAGATGTGCACTGTGCGCTGTATTATCTAAAAAAACAAATACAAGTATTGGGATGGGGACTCTGTATCACCAGATACTCAATATTAAATGACTAGGTTCTGATCGGGGGCCAAAAAAAACTTCACCGGGACATCCCTACTTAAAGTTCAAGTGAGGATGTGTTTACTTTTAAATATTTATCCAATGACACGGTCTTTCTCAAACCCTTTGGTGCTTTAGTAATCTGAGTTTAAAGGACCACTGTGTAGGATTCACTGACCTCTAGCAGTGAAGTTGCAGATTGCAACCATTTATACACAGCTCAGCCTTCCAAGCTTGTAGAAGAAACTAAGGTGTCCACAAAACTTGCAAAACACACTAAAAGCCCGATCTACAGCCAGTGTTTGTGTTGTCCAATCTGGGCTACTGTAGAAACATGGCGGTTCAACATGGTGGACTCCATGGAAGAAGACCCACAGCCTCTGTAAATAAAAAATGGTCGAAATGAAAAAATATATCAATATGTGAAGATTCACATCTTTTTTATACCCTACCCTTTTTTTGATTTTTGTCTAAGAAAACTTTTTTCAGTCATAATATGTCTTCAATCTCATTTTGTTTAAAAGAAATCATGAGAAAATCGTATTGTGAATTTTATCAATATTGTATTGTGTATTGTTACATCCCTAATTCTAAGGTAATGGAAACACAGTGCATCTTATTTTCAAGTGATTATACACTAATGAAAACTAATGAAAAAATATAATATTATATTCCATTTATGACAATTAAATATTACACACTGGACCTTTAAGCACAAACACGGGCACAATTTCTGTCCTGCTCTTTGTTCCCCACCAGCCACTAAGACCAGCAACCTTTTATTTTTTCTGTCACTCGTCCGTCTCACAGAGCGGTTACACTTCCATTTTATATTTTCCTAACTGACTATACCCACAGTGATCAATCAAGGTTTCCACAGTTTCACTAAGAGTGTTCCGGTTTATTGACATAAAACCTTGGGGGTGGGGGAGGTTGGTCAATGAATCAAAACAACACCCGTCTTCTTCCTGTGTACTCATGCAGTCTGCTTGAAAACTGTCATGTCCACTGCACTGATCAATAACCTTCTGACATCACCGTGGTAGACACACTGTACTTGGCGCCAGCTCTGTGGAGTTTTGTTCCCCCTTTTCTCTATCTCGTGCACACGCAGGAGGTCACACATGCTAGTGTTGGTGCGCAGGTGACGCGATAGACCCTTTCGCCAATGGATTTTATACTGTTCCACTGATTGGTGTTGTTGGGGCAGTATGCAGTCTGAAATGACTCCCTGCAGACACTTTTCAGAGCTAAAACATTTTTTCAATTTCAGTTTACTGTTAATATTGTCCTAAAAAAGGGTAGAGTTTAACAGCAGTCAAAAATAAAATAGTAAAGCACAGTTATCTTTGTAGATGTGGCCTGGCCCAAACCTCTCTTTCCCAGGGCCCGTTTAAAGTCAGTGAAATTATCTAAATTAAAAAGCCGACAATGCCACCTAGGTTTAATATGGAGCCTAGGACTCCCAAAAACACAGGTTCTTTGAAATCGTCTCCCTCGCGATCTGTAGCGACCTGTGGCGATCTTCCTGATCTGCCTGGTCTGCCTTCCTGACGCGCCCTAAATGGCACGCCCTCCTGGCGTGCTTTGGCGAACTCTGATTCACTGCCACTTCCTGGAATATAAAGGGT
>NW_023340095.1:22816182-22816320 GCF_004916995.1 Morone saxatilis | reverse complement strand
GGAAACACTGCATGCAAATTAGACACCATACTAAATCATCATGCATGAAAACAAAAATAATAAAAGTATTCCAATAAACATGCAATAGAAAACCAAATCACGAAAAACCAAACATACACAAAAACTGACCCCGTCACA
>NW_023340095.1:22813445-22816082 GCF_004916995.1 Morone saxatilis | reverse complement strand
TACACAAAAACTGACCCCGTCACATAGAGAGTAAATATGCAAATACAACAAATGATCAACTAGCTATCAAAGAAAGCAGGGTTACAATATAGAAACAATCTTAGCATAATTTGTTTTCTCATTTAATTTAAACGAGATCTTTTTAAAACTTTATCCTCATATGTCAACCCCAATTCTGAAACCAAACCGCCTTGTGTCCCGTCCTTGGTGCAGTGGAACTGGCTGAGTGGTTTTTCATATTGAGGGAATTTTGCCAGAGATAAATGTTGAATCAGCAATGTGTAAAAGTGATATAATAACAGTAGCACTGAGGAGCACAGATCTGCAGGTGAAAGTGTTCCTCACCAGGTGATTTGTTTATCAGTGCATTATATAACTCTGGGTATGTGACAGGTCCGAGTGCAAATTTGTTTGAAGGAAGGACGATGAGACAGTGAGATGCTGGAGTGATACCTTTAAAACTGTGCAAGGATAAATTATAAAACAGTCCATGATACAAGCCTTATCACATTTATTAAAAATTGGCCCGTTTCACCATTAGCTGCTGTGAAGGACTTTTAAGCTATTCAAGAATATGGCTCTATTAGCATTGCATTGTGAGGAGGATGATAGGTAATGGACAGGTTTTACTTTCCTTATCAAGGTAAGTGTGCATGAATCTGTAGCAGTGAACCACACTGTAGTTCATTCTTTTGTACAAATGATGAGAACAGCTTCAGGAAAACACCAGGAATTTGATCTATTTTTTATTCAAAACTTTTTGTCAGCAGTGAAGGTAGAAATATTTTTAGTGTTACCAACAGAGGGATATAAATCATTGATCATTCATCACTTTTTGTTTAGGGGATTTAAAATTTCTGTTTGTAATAGATATTGATGGGATTTTCATTTTGTTTCTGATTACTGCAAAGTCATCATTGATGTCCAGAGCACGGACAGAAGCAGAGTGATGATGATGATGGGGTTTGTTAGAAGAAGATCTATTCATGTAGATTTTTGTCAAGATTCTTGTGTTTGCACTGGTTGCTTTGGATATCAGCGGAGATATTTCAAAACAAAGGTCCACGAACTTGTTGGATTTTTCCTTTTTGTTTTTTTCCACTGACAGGCTGAGATTGTTATTCTAAGTGTCTGAAAACATTATGGAAAGGATCCCTACAGAGATAGACCAGAAACTATTGATAACCAGACTCCATTGTCATTTTTGGAAATGAAATTTACCAGACATAAGATAGGACACTAAGTTAAATAAGTTAATTAAAACATTAAAGACAATGAGCACTAATTGGTCTGTTGGTTATTTTACAAAAAATCATACAGAAATTGGCACAGTTTATGTATAGGGTTAGCAGAATTGGTTGGACAGAATGTTTCTAATACATACCCCAGGAACTGTGAGGTGAGCTGAGCAAAGCACCATCTGTCCTGGTGAAGGAATGGTGAACAGTGTTCATAGGTGTTAAATCATAATATGGCAGCAATCTGTTTCTTTGCTAGACAAACCCGACAGCTAGAACGCCTCTGCTTCTTCTGGTAATTTTGATTGTAATGTGATAGTTTGACATCATATCCTTCAAAAGGGAACTTTCTGGTGTCCTTTTTTCCTTTATTGTTCATTCACAGTTTCACAAGTTTAATCAGATCTAGGTGGACTTGTTCTTTCTAAAGTCCTTTGAGATATGCCTTGTGATGAAGGCCTCTTCCTTACAAATAAATCTTGACTTGACAGCTTTGTTTCTTTGTTCTCCTTTTTAACTTGTTTTATGTCCTGTTCCCCTAAGGGTTTGTGGACATTTTTCAAACTGTTGCAAATTAATCAATGAGTGTCATCTACTATATAAACCATTTAGATGTGAGCTGTAGTTTCATCATTTTCCTTTTTTTTCTAAAACGTTTGGGCTTAATCATAATTGGGGTTATTAAAAATAACGAATAAAAGCAGATGTAAATAATACACAGAAAAAGGCTTTCCTGCCAGTGTAACTGGCTCGAGTGTATTTGGTGTCTAGGCATTGACAAACACTTACAAATTGTGGTTTGACTGATAATGCGTGCACTATTTCAATACAGGTTTGTTGTACAATGTGTAAGTGGTCTTCCAAGAGATGCAGATACTAATACTATATGTACCATTTGTTTTGTGGAGGAGGGCTGTAGGTGAAGACAGCAAGTGATTAAAACCGTCTAAAACAGGGGTCTCAAACTCATATTGGTATGGGGCCACCGCTGGTATTGTCATCTCAAAGGAGGGCCACGTCAGTGTTCAAGTACTACAAGAAAGCACAATATTCTGATTCTAAGGCCGTCTCTCCTGCTCTCTTCTTATCAACTGTTTGCACACATTTGCAGACACCTTTGACCTTTTCCTTTATTTTGTACTAAAACAAACTTCAGACTTCTCAACTCTACCTCATCCTCCACACTCCACCTCAAATGAATGACATGGGACTCGAGCCCTGCACGCTCCCGGAGGATTTCTGACTATCTCCCGCTGTGTGTGTCCCCACTCCTGCCCGCTCCCGCAAGCATTCTGACCATTCACTTCCGCACAGTAGAGATTTTGTGTCTTCTCCTGTCCCGTAGGTAAAAAGATGTTATTTTACGGTTAGTAACAACTGAGAAATGTCTTCAAATGTC
>NW_023340095.1:22813139-22813423 GCF_004916995.1 Morone saxatilis | reverse complement strand
CTTTTTAAAAACCTGCTTTAATTTTCCTCTCAGCTTTATTTGTTGACTCTGTCGCCATCCTTCTGATGGACCAAAATAAATCCCAGGACCCACAGTTTTTATTTTCCTCTACATGGAACTTTCTGTTACGTTTGTTTTGCAGATTACCATACCACTACATTTTACACTACTCTCATTCTCATTATAAGAAGTCTTCCCATTTCCACTAGAATTTAAAACAATAATATTACACATATTGTATATTGTTGTTTTTATACATTTTCTATGTGTCTGTGTGTATACTT
>NW_023340095.1:22809771-22813123 GCF_004916995.1 Morone saxatilis | reverse complement strand
CCCCTTGTGAATAGTTTAATTTTCTTTTTTCTATTATATTCTTTTCTAATTTTCATATTCAAGTATCTGTTTAGAAATGTTCTCTGTGTGTTGCATGTCATTGTGCAGTCCTATTGTATCATGACAAATAAAAAAAAAACCTTGAACCTTGGAAGAACATAGCACCACCAGCTAATCAGTTCTTTCTGGGCATGTGGATTAATTTTTCGCTAAATTTCACTAAAATCTGTTTGGTTGTTTTTGTGATTACCTAACCGACAGAAACATCCTTGGCAGAGGTAATAAAGCGCAAGTAAATGATAGTGTATAAAATATAAGTACTTACCGCAATTACTATGACTCCTTTAAATCCTCACAGTCGGAACCACCTGTTTTAGGAGTGCCATAATATGTTGTAAGATGATCATTTGTGTGCAATCCTCCATCAATTAGCACTTATGCCCTCACAATATATTTGGCATCTGGTACACAAATGGGAGTGCTACTGAAAACAGCATTATTTACTGCAACAAGTTTAAATACAAACCCTTCCTCTTCAGCCTGGCTTTAAACTACAAGGTTTTTAAACATGTACCATACCTAATTTCACCTATGGATTTTAATTGCTCACATGCTAGGTAATTTCTAACGATTTGCATCCTGTTAGATAGATAGATAGATAGATAATAGATAGATAGATAGATAGATAGTAGATGATAGATAGATAGATAATAGATAGATAGATGGGAAATTGCAGATCTGTTAAGGTGTCGACATGAGTAAAAGCTGAAAACACTGAGGCAACTGACACTTTGATAATGAACTAGATTTTCTTTTTTTCACAGCTTTAAACTTGCTGAGTGCGTGAGAAGGTGGTAAGAGTGGTCACAAAGATACCGGGAGGCCGATCCCATGCCGTATCACCTTCTTTCTTTTTTACAGGAATCCACACCTTCATTTAAAATTATTTGGAAACACGACCTACTATAGTATTGTTGGTGGGTCAACATGACCTAAAATTAATGCGACAATAGGAACTGAGTCCAACTATTGATCAAAACCAATGTGGGCGGTGTTCCATCCACAGCTCTTACTATTCTATACGGAGAGAGTGGGACGCGTCTTTTTATTGCTTCTTAGTTCCACAAGGTATTGTGAAGGCCAACCGAATCCCATTTTAAGGGAATCTTATATTGGCAATATCAGGTGGTAATGATTAGAACAACTTTAGATTATAATAAATAGTGTGGTTTCCGCTCTCACAACAATCAGATGCACAACAGAAATTAGTACAAACGAAAAGCCCTTACTGTTTCAACAGGGTAATCGTCCCATCAAGCCCTGGTTGACAGCAAAGCCCAGGTCTCTATAAAAAGTTAAAAAAATGGAACAGTTATTTACTACGTGCCTTGGCTAGATGGTAAGGTGCCTGCAATCAGTAGCCCCGTGTATGGATAAAATGCCACCTGACATGCCCAGAGCGGTCTTGGTTGCCTAACCCTTACTTGGCCGCAAAACGAAAGACCTATGCGGAGCGCCAGCATGTTGGGATCCCTATCGATTGGGTTACTGAAAGAAGATGAGGGGATCAATGAATAAAAATGCCTGAAAGGCAGAGAGAAAGCAATACTGCTGAATCAGAGGGGGAAATACACCATAAAAAAACCTGACTTGTAGCAAACATAACTCTAGTGGTACATTGCCTACAGAACCAATTGTCGCACAGGTACGAAAACTGTGAACATATGAAATCACAGCTTATGCCAACTTGGTGGATTCAATAATATTTCAGATATAGTTGATGACAACAGTGATATTATATTTTATGATTTTGAGACACTTATATCAAGCAGAAAGACTGAAAAAAAACCGTGTCTTCAAATTCATTATGAATTATTAAATTGATTGAATAAGATACACTATGCCATCATAAAACAAATTAATTGGCATTGATGTATAACTCCACAACCAGTTAAATCACCCCAATTAAAAGATGGGAAAGCGACACAGTCCCAAAGCGCAAAATGGGTTTGACAGGCAGTTTCCCAAGTGCCAGCCAATGCCCAAATTGCCTTTTTGGGACGAGGCAAGTCAAAAGCTCCAATTTCAACTCAAGTGGGCAAGGGCCGTAAAACTGTTCCCATCACAGTCCTCATTAACTCCGGGAGTTAAAGAAGAAACTGGGAAAAAATTGCATTGTCCGATTGCCTGTTCCAGACTGCACTGCAAACCCTTGCATGTCAAAGGTGACTCCATTTAATTTATCATGTGGCGAAATACATCTCCATGCAAATAATATGTTGTTTTAATTGCATAATATTTACAATACATTTAATAATTTCATCAGTGAATTTGACAGACCAACGTTTTATCAGTCCTCTGTTGAACTAAGTCGCGGCAAAAACATAATAGCCACTCCTGTGTCATCACTATATCTTGAATATACTCTATGCATACATCAGTGAATTTCTCTAGTGCAGACTATTAGATGCAAGAAAACAATTATTTCTGGAATTACACATAAATAGCGTCACTTTTGTAATGTCATAGCTTAGGACCGTGTGAGACTTTGCACCTGGCATCCTCTTCAGTGTGCTGCTTGAATAATTATCCGGCTAGAGTAACAACAAAATCACGGACACCCATGCGTTGCAAATGCATATTCCTTTGGCTAAGGAAATCGGTAAAGACGGCTCATGCATGCATTGGCACCCATACACGGCTCTGTTCAGGCCACTTCCAACCAAGACTGGAGATAGACCCCAGTTTGTCTGCTTTCATGGACCTGGCTTTGTGCAGACACAACACCCTGACACAGCGACAGGGCGCTTTCTACAGACACTGCTCTTCCCACTCGGTTTGGTAGCACACTATCTTTTGAATCTACACATTAACGGAAGTCCACAAGATTTCCTCTAAATGGATCCCACTGAGCTAACTGAACCTAGACCAGCAAAACAGCTCCCTAGAACAAAATACCACCAAGGAGTATGCACCTGGACCATTATGTCATCAAATTGTTCATCGAGTAGCACAGCTTAGTAACATAAATAGCTGAAGTGCACGCGGTCGGCTCCCCGCTAAGTCACCAACACTCGGGCACTGAAACAGGGCCTGGAGCGTGGGTGGGCTGAGGCAAGGCCTGCCAAATCAGCCCCAACCCTAATGAAAACCACCCCATCTGGCAACACTCACTCACCGTGGGCCTCAACCGCACTCTATCAAATAGTTATACTACACAGGATCAAACATTATAGAACGATAGTGAAGGAAACAAGAGTGATTTAAGTATCGCTTCTGTCGTGGGAAATAACTAAGCCAGTAAAAAACATATTGCCCGGTAGATGTTTAAGAAAGCAGAACAATGGCAGCG
>NW_023340095.1:22799111-22809746 GCF_004916995.1 Morone saxatilis | reverse complement strand
GCAGCGTGAGGATCTGAGTGACTTCACTTCAGGGCCAAATTGTGATGGAGGGATGACTGGGTCAGGGCAGGGTCATCAGTGTATAAGCCCTGATGTAATTTAAAAGGGTAAGGCCCCTATACAATTGTCATGAACTGGGTATTTAGCTGAGACTGAAACCGTTTTCTATTCCAAGCTGTAAACATGTTTATTTCTGCTTTAAAGTTGGGCATTTTAATATGGGGCTCGGATTGACTCATTTCTGTAGCCTCAAGTAACCATTCGAGAAACTGCAGTGTAGTGGTAGAGGAAAAATTGTATTAGACTGAGCCAATGCTTACTAAAAAAATGCAGACAAGGTAAAATTACTGTACTGTAATAGCCGCACATTTCATTCCTCAAGGATCTTCGACCACATCAACGCTTTACACACGACCACAACCTACCTCATCCACCATCCCAGTATGGCAAAGCCACGAACAGAAACAATGCATTCGTACACATTCAACACCGAGCAAATTTGGGGTTCAGTATCTGTCAAGGATACTTCCCGACGTGGTGGGCAGGGGTACCGGGATCGAACCAAACAAACCTGCCGAATTGGGATCCCACCCGCTCTCCCTGAGCCACAGCCGCCTCAATGCACTTGCATTTTCTGTTTTAAACCACGCTTTATTCTATTTAGGACAAAAACTCACAGATCGTCAGTATGTTTATGTTGTTTTCATGTTTGTTTATCTGAGCACCTGTCATGGAGCAACTGCAGCCGGCAGCTTTGCTGTACAGTAGTGAACAGCAAACCTTGCCAGGGAATTTGGTTGATTGCGATGCATCATAGTGCTGTACACATGAGGCATTACTGTTTATGTTAATCACTGTGTTTATGAGAAAGTTGTCACATGAGAACTATATTCCCAGTATGAACAGATGTGCCTGCACAGCTGTGGCCGATCAGGTTGATGCAAGTAATGCACATTACATAACACATTGTGGACGTGCCGCCCCATGAACCAGTTATCTACAGAGAACAACTTAAATTGCATTAATGGCTCATAGCGGCAATAACAATTTATCCTTGTCAACGCCAACCTGCATAATGGCAGCCTAATTAGCCTCCGTCATAATCACAACAACAATAAGGAAACTTTCAAAAAATAAAAGTTGTTTACAGTGACGAACACTCCCACGTCTCAGCTGTCACTCAGATGTATAAAGGTGATACCTGAATAGTGAAAGGAACCATCATTACAGTAAAGTACTGGATGCAGTACTAATGACGCAGCACCCGTACAGTACAGTCATTTGCAGTGCCTTCACTCCAAAGGTTAATTGTAGGGTTGTTTCACACTTATGTGATTTTTCTTCACAGTTATGCCTCGGCCCTCAACCTTATGGTAAGGTTTGCAAGCACCATGCTGCAGGTATTTTCCTCCTTCCTCTTGTCCTTTCAGGTGTGAAAACTCCTCCAGAATGCCGTAGTTGTTAAATCCTATACAGTAGTAACAACAATTCACAAACATGCACTGGCTGAATTTAGAGGTTTATTGTGTGATTACAGAAAATTGTGGACCTGCATTCTTCAGAGAGGCTTTGTCATCATGTGCAGGATATGGTTGATTACAATTGTGGCACCAATTTCAGTTGACCCTTCCTAAGTCCTGCCAGAACCTTGGTCTAAATAACTCTTTTTCTAATTGGTAAAAATAGGTCAGAAGATTGCTCACATTGCAAAACAAGAGAAAATGTAGAACACATACTCAGGGTTGGGTTGGATGTTTTTTTTATATATATGTATATGTATGTATATTTACATATTTGATAACAATGTAAAACCCATGTCTGCATACTACACACCTTCAAAGTAAATGATTACAATCCGCCATTTTTTTTTGCTAACATTTTTTAGATGTAACGCAATCACTAATGATCGATGTAGATTAGCTACCTAGTTAGCTAACATTAGCTACCTTAAGATGTGACTACATGAAGGTTGCTTATATTGTTTAACCATCTCTAAAATTTTAGCATTACATAAGCCTACAGAAAAGGAGAAAGTTGTGACCGAGGTTGCTCAACTTGTATTTGAACAGAGCAAAATAGGAAGGGTTCCTCAAAATAACAATGGCTTTGGTCTTTCACTTTATGCCAATACTTTGTCTCCTTCTCTTACAGTGGAAGTCAGAATCATCATCTCAGAGCTTTGGAGGTTGGAGGCCGCGGTGAAGGACACTGTTGTTTTCCCTGGCTGTAAAGGTGGAGGCTGCCATCAGCCCGCATCAAAGAAGCAGCCGTTAATGACCCATCATCTCACGGACACGCTGTAACCTCCACAGAAACAGCTCCCGGACAGAAATGGAATCTTTTTTCTTTTTTTATAACACATGCCTGCTCCACACATTGCTGTTTCATCCATGCGCCACATGTGAAAAAAGTCTATGCAATCTTATAAATGTAGATCAAGATCAGGTCAGTGAAAACATGTAAACACTGGTAGATTTTCTCGTTTCCAATTTTCTTTGTTGTCAATGATAAGCTTGTATGTTTTTGTTTTTGGTGATAACATGTAATGAATCACTAACTGGCGGCCTCTCTGCTATCTGATTCTGTTTGGTTGTGGAAACAATAATGTGCTGTTCACAGCTGCGATATGGACCAGATTTGGCCGCTATGTTTGAGAAGCACAATGATAAAAGCAGGGTGATGCATCGCGGCTGGTTTGTGTGTGTGTCAGGTGACAAAGATAACAGCGGCCACATCCTCTCCGAGGACAATGTCCTCATGCTCAGAGATAACAAAGGGATGCTGTCTTCAGCCTCTCTGCCCCGTAACAGCAACCTGATCACTCCTGCTGCGGCTCAGGGCTCTTACGCTACTTTTAAAGCGTCTTGCATTTAATAAACAGGGGTAGATGAGTGAGACACTGAGTAATTGCATAAATTCTTTGAATGCTCCATTAGGCTGCCAGATAACATGTTTCTCAGCCTCAAATAGTAAACAATCTTCACTTTCTGGGTATCAGCAGCCTGAAAACTGACGATAAAGGACATGAAATAGCCATTCTTCAAATCTTTACTGAGCTCTACTGTGGGGTTTGGAAAAAGATTTTTCCAACTGAGAGCCACTTCATGGCCGGGAAATGCAGCTTTAAAGAGAAGCAGTGGGAGGCCTCATCACAAATGCAAAAAAAAAAAAAAGACTGAAGCAAGAGAAATTCAGCAGCACTGTTGCTAATGCTCCCACATTGTGCCCGCTGATAGAGCCTATGGATGTCTTGCTATAAAGTTGGATTCACATAAAGCATGAAAAGGAATTATTAACAGCTCATTTACTGAAACGGCAAAAAGATATCAATGTGTCCATACTCTGTATGATTTTTGATGGAGATTCTGACTTTTCTAAAGATTACTGTAGTGAATTGTTTTTTTTCAGTGGTGGAAGGAGGACAGTTCTGTCAGAACCCTTTCAAGTTCCCATTCGCACATTTATGCTAATGTTGTCTTTTTATGAATTCAGATGACAACAGAGAGCCAAGGAATGGGTGATGGATTCATCACAGAATAGATGAGGCAGAACTTCACACCAGGAGCCCAGAATTTCATCCTGAGCATTAAATCCCAGTCTGTGTGTCTGGCTCTCTACCATTATTGGAAGTGGAATTACTGGGACACGATTTTCCATTCTGTGTTCCTTTAGCTTGATATTTGTCCATATATATTTTTAGATGTGTTTCTATAACCTGACGCACCCGCTGGTTTCTTACACAGAACCGTGATCACATGTCACCAGCTGCTTTACAGGGTGTTTATATCTCTGTTTGCTATGTAGTGAATTATCCGTTGAATAATTAAGTAATGCAGAAATGAATCACTTTGCGACCCTAACCCTGAAATTCTGCATCACGGTTTGGCTCTGTGGTCCACACATCTTCAAATCCCACAAGAGCGTTTCAGAGGCAGAGCGTGTCGCCTGCACAACAGTGTTTACTTACAGTGTGTTTTGTCCTTAAAAAGGGAACAAAACGGTGTGTTTCTCTGCTTAAAATCTCCTCTAACCTGCTTCTGACTGACTGACTTCCTGTCCTGTGCCACAATGTTGATCTAGTCTAAAAATTCGATCCTGCAATTTTTAATTTGAAAATTGACCAGGTTCTTTATGGCATTGCTGTCTCTAACTTCCTGCCAGTGCGATCTGCTCTGTGTTTTTTGACACAAGTGGGTGGTGTAATAAAGGTACAATAGTATAGTTAGTTATCCCAGACCAGGATGGTAGAGGCAAATGTAAATGATTAAATACAATGAGAATAAATGAAATTAAGAATCCTGTGGCTGTGGTTTCTATAAAGCAATATGTGGACCATGGCTCAGGGTGTAAAGGTAGCCAAGGTAACCATAAACTTTATGTTTGAGTTTTTAACAACCTGAACTAAAAATACTACAGAGCAGCTTCGCCCTGTCTAACCCGACAAGAAAACAAATTGAAATCCAAAGTTTGCTTGAACACTGATAGAATTTCAATATACTTGATGAATTAGACGGGCCTATGCGTTACAAGGGCAAAAAGGTGTCCATTTCTCTGTGTGTATTTGATGCACAGAGAACGAGAGTGTTAATTTAAAGACTCCAACAAGCTGTTTTAAAGACTCCAACAAGCTGTTTTAACATCTACACCTACAGCTGTAACAGTAAAATGAAGCCTTGTTAAAAATTAAATAAAGAGGTTCTTTTCCCTCATGTTCTTGATTGTTGAATGTTGATGTTGACGATGTTTATCTGACATAAACTTTTAGCTATCTGACTATAGTGAGAGCCACAACTCCACTGAAGTACTAGAATGGTGACACAGACTCACAGAAGCAAAGAGAATTGACCGTTTCACCCACCACAAGATACAAGCAAACCGAGTTGTCTCGAGAATCAACTAACTAAAACAAAGAAAATCACCATTATATGCCTCTTTCCAAAAGGTGTCTAATTGGTGATGTCTAATGTTTGATAAACAGTAGTCATAACACATCTGAATGCCCTATCTCCAGGCGACAGCCTTGGTCTTTGAATGTGCTTAGCTCATGGCACAATGAATAACAACTCTCCTAACTAGGTTGAGACAACTGAGTGTGAATCATGTGGATTAACATACATGACCATAAAATAGTTATCACTACTATAAACTAAAATTAGACATGAAATAACACAACATAATATAGTTTGCTTCATGTTCGCAGAACCTTATTCGTTGAATGCATTTTCCCCACTACATTCTGAATTAGTTCCTCATCTGTATTATTATAATTATATACTATTTACACCAGTTCTAATTTTCAGGGGCACCACAAAGGCTCTGATTCAATGGCTGGATCCCCACTGCTCCCTACTGCCCCCCACCATTAACATATGCTTAATATGCTCCTTAGTTATAATTACTGTATGCACAATATGCTGCTATTTGATATTTTACATAAGGTACTATTCATTTAAAGCTGCAGTGTTTTTATAAAAATAATTCTTTGTCATATTTGCTGAAACTTTCGCTATATCCTGACAGTAGTACATGAGACATCTGGTTCCTCTGGGTCCTCCTGGTGCTCCTAATGGAATTTGCAAGAATCCACCGGGCCTGGACGAAAAACAAACAATCAGAGCCAGGAAAGATATAAGAACGCTTTGTGTTGGAAGCTTGATGATAGTTGATTGTTGAGTCTCATTACCAGAGTTCCAAAGAGTGGAACTTCTTTCTCAGAATATCTGTCACATGTAATACTGACAGGATATAGTGAAAGTTTCAGCAATAACGACAAAAAGTTGTTTTTATAAAAGTCACCTATACTGCAGCCTTAAATCAGTGTATATTGAATTCATTTATATTGACTTAATATTATATTTGTTTTAAAAAAACCAATCAGCTGCTTTTAACTGTCCATCACACTGCGACCCCCACACCTGAACAATGATCTGTCTGCCCGCATTCCTCGAGCCAACCCGTACCTGCTGTTTTTATAATATCAACGCAGTTCTGCCATTCTGTCTTTCACACTTACCATTGTGCAACCCCCCTTTACCTCCAGGATTGAGCTGGAAGTTTCCATCAACAACCTGCCCGATTTCTTCATGAAGGTGTACACTTAATAAGGAAGCTTTAAAGTCTTTCTCTGTTGCTAACCTCAATAAATATTGTTATACACTTCCAATCAATCCCTCCTTATGTGCAAGTTACACATTCCAATTGGAATCGTGGCAAAAAAAACGATTACTTTGGGAAAACTCGTCTGTTGCTGAGTGCCGCAAAGTGCCAACAACACAGCCACCATCCGGTGTCCTGTACTGAATCCTGTTTACCAGTCCAGTTTGTACATTGTTTCCAGTTCTGCTGAAATACACATTGCACACATATCTTTTTTCTTCCTCAGTTTGAATGAATGCTGCTATGAACCCAGCTGAATATACAGGTGCTGTTCAATACAAAGAAGTTGATGAGATGTCTTCTCTCAACTCTCACTAGTTAATTAGCCTTACCCCCAAATTCCATTGGGGGGGTCATCGGAGCTGTTCGCACCCATTCTAGACAATGCTCGAAATTTCACCAGAAGCGCATCCAAGAAGCACCTCTCCGCTCTGCTGCATGCAGAATACGCAGCTGGTCTATTTCTGATGGAAGCCACAACCCACTCGTGTCAAGCAGCACAGAGCTGATTGTCAGACACAGAAACGGCATAGAGAATCTTGTCAATTTTCAAAATAAAATGCATTCAATTTTTTTTTTTCAAATTTCAGGGATACTCTGTCAATCGCACATCATTTTTTTAATATACATTTGGAGATCAAACTCGGTATCTGAGTGTGTTGTTACATAATGCGATGTTACAATACATTAACACAGCGTAGTTTCGAGTCCTTAATTAAAAGTTTTAAGGGTTAGGCCACTTTTAAGAATGGCAGGGAGATAAGACCTTTCAGAGATGTGCAGCATAGAGACTAAAAGTTGCTCTTTGTTTAGCCCTGCAGGCACTGGGCAGTAGCCCACTCCCACTTGACCTGACAGGCCTGGCAGGAGTGTACTCCTTAAGCATGTCTATAATGTAGTTTGGTCCCACTCCATGTATTGATGTATAAACAAACAGCATTGCCTTATATTCAATTCTGTGAGTGACGGGAAGCCACTGTAGTGACTTAGGAATTTTGGTGATGTAGTCTGACCTTTGTAGCTAGCAGTTGCATTTTGAAAAGCTGAAGCTTTTTGATAGACTTTTTGAGTAGCCCTGTCAAAAGACCATTGCAGTAGCCACTCTTGCCAGAAATAAAGGCGTGGTCCCTGTTTGTATTTGTTAGATGATAAAAAGCTGATATGGTTACTGTTTTTACGTGGTTATTTAGTAGGGCTGCACAATAATTATCAGGGCCGATAAATGATCTGTCAATAAACGGAAATGTATATTATTATGTATTATTCTGATAATTGAAATATAGCTGATAAATTATCAGTTGAGCATCATAATTTCTTTTGAATTCCTATGCAAAATGTTTGATAGGTTTTATGTTCTATGAAAGCCAAATAATAATAATAATAATAATAATAATAATAATGGCTTTATTAAGGACACAAGACTATTTGCAGACACTAACAGCCTGCAGAAATATCTGTATTATAAGATTTTGTATTACGGCTGAGCAGGTAGACACACCAAGATTTACAAACATTTGGCTAGCACTGCATCATTGTCGGCCCCATTAAGTCTTTGCATGTTGCTTTTTCTATAGGGACACCACAGGTGGGCAGTAAATATAGTTGTTTCTGAATAAGTCTATCTTCACTACACATGCTGAATTGTATGTCTGAGCAAAGTATGTTTGTGAAGTTTTTTGACTTGATTTAGAAAATAAAAAAAACAAGGGTTAGTGATTTTGTTTTTATTGTGTTAACAGTAGTAATGTCAGATTTGATGATCACAACATCTTAGCCTTTCTTAACCTCTGGTGTGTATAAAGTAGAAGCTATGAACTTCTTTTAAATACAAAAATGTGAAATTATTACTTTTTGTGTCAGGCATGAGAAGCAGGTAATTATCAGTTATTATGAAAAGAAATCCATATTGTGCATCCATACTTTTTAGACGGAATCAACTATAATGCCAAGGGTGCACCACAGGTCATAGGGTTCTTATTCAATATCTGGAAGGTTAATATAGCCTAATTATTAAAAATATAATGTGTACGGATGAAGACATCCATTATGGTTGATTATTATCTACAAAATGTACCATATTATTACATTTTCATCATAAAAAAGTGCACTTTGTAATAACCACTGCAATATGTAATTATTTATTACAAAATGTGGTTTGGTGTGAAATGAAGTGAAAAGGTATTTCATTTTGTCAAATAATTTTATCATGCGGTGTTACAGAGTTTGAGCTAGAAAATAAATATGATACAATCTGAGTAAAACAACATGTGAGCAATTAATGTTACAGTAATTGGTAGTGTTGATGAGCTGATAGAGCAGCAGCATACTTTAAGTTTCAATGCACTATTTTTGGTTTCCCTTTAAATGACTGTAACGCCTCATTGCAGCTCCACTGGCACAGTTTTGTGGTTAATGAGAGAGTCAGCCTAGAGTTTTGTTAAGGTCATATGTCACATAGTCTGTATGGTCTGTGCCAGGCAGGCAAGTGAAGGCACAGTGAGAAAACTTTTTTCAGCATAATAAATAAAAACTACCATGTGTGACATGCTAAATTGGCCAAAACTAAAGGACGTTCCTTTATGTGTAACACAAGGATGAATGAGTGATGATGTCTCCTTGGCCAATTAAAGAAATGAGGCTGTCAGCTTGCATTTCATCTGCCATATTTACCACTTAATCCACTGAGGGCACTTTTAGAGGCTATTAGGAGCTCAGTGCTGTCATGTACTTTTCCTGTCAGAATGAAAGTTGCAATTACTAATCCAATTTAGCAGCAGTAAAGTCATGTACTTATGTGTGTTAATCTGGTTGTTGCAGCTGTTTGGTCTCTTGCTCCTGTTGCCATGAAAGGGTTACTTAACCCACAAAACAAACAACACATTTTCTCAGTTACGCCTGGTGTATGGTGTATGACCATGTAGATAGTTTTATTTGCTGGGGTTTTTTGGATGTTGTTTTGTCTTGGAGTGAGATTTCTGCCACCGTTCCGATACAATGGAGGTGTGAGGAAATTAGGTTATGCTGCTCAAAGAAAATGACGTTTGAACTGAAACTTGTCAACAACTGACAGCAACTTGTCTTTCCAGTAGCAATGGCCTCCTTACTTCAGGTAATCCATGTGAGAGAGTATTTACTGGAACTTTGTTTTATTGCAGGTTTTATTGCTCTGAAAATGTCTGTTTATGTGCCTGTTCTCCATTAACTGATATAGCAGCAATTGTTTAATATTTTATTGGCTTTTAATACACTCAAATAATCTTTTTATCATTAAATAAATTAAAATTTAAACAACTAGTAGCAGCAGCACATGTCTTACATAAAGAGAAAATGCTATGCTATGTTGGAAACTAAGCTATGATTCTGGTGTTCTTAGCACTTCATATCTGAGTACACAGCATACCTGAACTTGAACTCCACCTGACATGAATCTGTTTAAAACCTAGTCTAATATAATGTGTTTAAGCTATCTGTGCTTATCGGTGCAGTACAGTTTTCCCCTAAAAACAGCATCTCATTTAAAGTTGGGTTGCTGTGTGTCAAGTGGGAGATTCATGCTTCGAGGAATTGCACGGTACCATGTCTGCTTGAAGGACAGAAAATCACCAAAAAATATCCTCAATTATTTGACAGAGTCTAGCTAGTGCTTGTTCCTAGAATAATATGGACAAAACAAATATGGGTGTCAAACCTAATCACTGAAGGGGCCAAAATATCCTGGAATACGGCCGCTGCCATCTTTTCCCACTCAGAGCCAGAGTCTGCGCAGTAGGGATCAATGTAAGTCCCGCCCACTTAATCACAAGCAAGGCTCAGCTGTCAATCATAATGTGAAACTCCCCTTTTTCATAGCTTCAAGTAACTAATGAAAACTGAACTTATCTGAAAAATTAACACTGAAACATATATTAGTGTGATCAGAGCTACCTGTAGGCCTACTTTGATTTTTTTTAGTTTAGCCCATCTGCTAACATGGAGGCAGCAGGCTTTATGACCCGTTCTGCAGTCAGCCACCAGAGGGCGATTGAGATGTTTTGGCTTCACTTTTGGAGAGCTGCCATGTCGTCCATCTTTATTTATGTCAATGGGTTAGACCCAGTGATTCTACTTGGGTGGCAAAAATAACTACTTCCAATTCTAATGAATAACTACCCCTGTGGAGTCCCTTGCACCTCTCTTCTGATGTTACTCTGGGTAGAAAAAACCTAGAAAAGCAGGGAGATCCGGGCGAGTGCTCCCTGGGGATTTTTTTTTTTTTTTGGAGGTTTGAAAAATACCTTTTAAATGCTAATTTCTAGTTACTTTTAAGTCTGTACATTCATCTGCCTGCACTCCTTTTGACTGCTGCTTTTTAAAGTGAGTGAGTGATTGATCGTTGACTTGTCAGAACACCACTTTTTTAAAGGGTAACCATGGCAACATCTCCTGCACAGTCCGTTGCAGAGTTTGTGTGAAACGAGTGATTTGGATGCATTTTGAGCA
>NW_023340095.1:22783956-22799093 GCF_004916995.1 Morone saxatilis | reverse complement strand
CTGTTTAGGAAACTTTTTATACAAATCTGTATTATGTTTTTGGTTTTCTTACCATTTTAACAAGCACACATACTTAATATGTATAATATTATTTTTGTTTTATTGTAAAATATTTTTTGACATATTCAGCTCAGTCTGTGACAATTTACTTAACAATTTACTTTACATTAACTTTTCTTTATAGAAGTGAACCAAATGCTGAGATATAGGCATACTATGTATATTTCTTTATGTTTTCTAGCACGCCTTAAAATCAAGAAGGCCTCTTGCCCCCTCACATGTTTTGTAAGATGTGTGTAAGATGTTATTTGACCAGGCCAGTCAATGCCTCCTCTCATTGTTTTCATACTAAGCTGTGGATCCAATTGCTCTAGACAGACTTTATTTAGCCTCAAGTAAGTAAGCAAACAGTTTAAAGAAGATAGATAGATAGATACTTTATTTATCCCGAGGGAAATAAAAATAAAAGACTGTACACTTTATGACCTATACACTTCATTTGGAGTAAGAAATGCAGACCTGGTGTGGTCATCAGGAGCACGGAGATAATTCAGTAAGTAAAGATATACAGTATATAGCATTCAGTTAGTGAACATGGCCGTGCAGTGTGGAAAAAAAATGGACAGAGCAGGGGAAAGAGAGAGAGGAAGAGAAAGAGAAAAGGTAGAGCTGAGTGGGTGTGCATTAAAAGGAGGAAAACCATTTAAGAAAGTGCAGTTAAACTGTAAAATCACAGATATGTGTTCAACATCCTGGCAGGGCTCCCCTCAGCATGTCATAATATCACAATTACCTTTTCCCAAGTTAATTTTTTTTTAATGAATGAATGGCATCAGGGCTTAAGTACTACGTACAGTAGGAAAGCATATTGTAGATAAAGCGCTATATAGTCTTTTCTGTTCTCCAGTTATTATTATTTTTTAAATTTATTATTATCCAGAGCTCCATTATGATCAACACAAGTCAAGTGAAGCTGAAGACATTTTGGCTGTTTTAATATAAAACTAAAAGATATGTTACTGGCATAAACAGTGAACAGAAAAGACACCAAATGGTCACAGTAAATGTGGTCTGTGCTGAATGTAGAGATCCTAGGCTGGATTCCCAGCCTGAATAATTATCCCAGTCCAGCCCTGTACGTAGGCTATATCTATAAATGCCTATACGTACAGGTAGCTGCACAGCTGAAGGTTTAAGACTAGGTTGGTCTTACAAAGCTGAGCAACAAATTATTGGATATAATACAACCTATTCAACGATAGTGATTAGAAAACCATTGTGTCAAATATAGTTCCTGTACCTCATTATTCCTACCGCTTGTGTTGCTAGGCAACATCAAGTTTGGATTGCTACTGGGCCAGATGCCAGCTGCACCTGGTCTTTGTAACTCCAAACTTGGCCCAGTAATAACTTTTCTGACAGGATGCTTGATTAAAATACAGTTTAATAAGAATGTACACTGGGAAAAAATTTACATAACATTTCACAAAAATAACCCCTCACACTTGCTGTGCTGTCTTGGATCGAATATTTCCCACTCATCATAAAGTGCATGAAAAGTAGGCTACTGACTCTGAAACACACGCTACCGCTCAAAGGTTTGGGGTCATCTGCCACAAAAGCTTGTTTCCATACAGTCAGACCGCTGAGAGGACTATTCTAGATTTTTGAATGGCCTTTCATGCTTTTCGGTTGTAGAAATTCTTCTTTACAAATAAATGTCATCTTGTATGAAGGGTTTGCAAAAAAAATTTTAATGTTTTGTACACAGAGATCAAAAAGCTGTACAATGGTTCAATCACACTCACAACTGAAAGGGCAGACAGAGGCAAAGATACCTCTGAGCAACAGTTAAATCTGAATATAAGAAATCTGCACTCACTGGCAGAAGAAATCGGAAGCTTAGTATCAAAATCTGTGCAGATTTAAACATGAACTGCTGCCTGTTTCAGTGTCAAGTGCCTAATAATGTCTATAACAAGCTGGAATTAAGGCATGTTGTTTTCAAAACTGAATTGTTGCCTTCAAAATTGGATTTAATGATTGGTCTAGGGTTAGTTCTATTAAATATCAGCTGAACATATGGACTGACAAATCAGAGTTTAAACCTGTTCAATCTAACCACTGAGTAGACTGCAGAGGGCCCAAAGAAAAACGGGTTGCCAAAATATTTAGAGCCCAATTGCACCTCTGTGATTCAATATTGATCTCACTTTTCTGGACTGGAAAACTAATTTTAAATAGATTCTGTGGAGCAAGTGGTCCCAACAGTTTCTCCCCTGTCCTGCAGCACAAATAAATAGTTTCGATAATTTAATTCTTCTTCTTTTGGGGCCAAAGGATTAGAATTAAAAAAAATACATTTTCTGTTTATCACTTTTATGACTAAGTTTGTTTTTATCTATGTTAAAATAGTAATTATTGAAAGAAAGAAAAATCTGACAGGTGATCTCATAATATAAAGCTGTTTATATTTCTCCATGTATGCATAAATAAGACAAGCAACTAGCAACCAATTAAAGTCTTTAATAGTGACAACCTTTGCTAAGTTTAATGGTGCAACCCAAATTAGTGAAATCAGTATAGTTTGAAATTAGCAGTTACTACTATAGGAAAACACACAATAGTGGGTTTAAGAATATCTGAATTTTAAAATTCAGTTTTGAAATAGGAAGAGAAAGAAATTTCACTGATTCATTTAAAGTCTTGAACACTCTCAGGCTACAGGAATAGAGAACAGTGCTGAATTCTTCAACACTATAACAATAAAACTCACTTTCCAGCAGAGATAGCATTATGTATGTGCTGTCTCTCTCCTTCACAAAGGCTGCCTCTCTCTGTTACACACACACACACGGAATTGAAGAATGAAGAATGAAGAATGCCAAAACCCCTGTGAGAACAGGATTATAACAAAAATCACATCTGCAAGTAAAATACTCTCTTTTATCATTATTGTCTTTTAGTCACTAGGAACGGTATCATCATCAGTGTAAGTCCCTCCATTTTTCTTTTTGCCACCACTAGTTGATTACATTTTGAGCTGTAGTGCCAGCCAAAGGACCTTGTTTCTGTTCTTTCCTTTGAAAGAAGTAAACACTTAATGGAGATAAGAGTGGCCCTGGTGGCGAAGTACACAACTTGCAAACTGACATAAAGAGACATCATCAAAGACAACTTGAAAACAAGCACATTGTTCATCACTATACCCTGTTCGGACCGACCAAAAGCTAGACCAAAATAATTGCCATTTACAATAACCATTAAAAACATACTGGAATCACTTTACCTTACATTTTGGTATGAAACAAATATTTTTATTGCAACTCAGCTAGACACCTCGTTTCGTTGTCGTTCTTTAGTTTGGAAACTATAGCATTCCATCATCCAGTTTAACTATTTTTATGAGCCTTCAGCCATAGTGACAAGCTTGTGACAATTCCCCCCCCCCAAAAAAAAAGTATCTTTATGCTAGCGAGCCAGGCAGCTTTTTCAAGTCATTTATATTCCCAATTGTCCTGATAATTCGAATTCACCACAATGCACTTATGTGATTTTTTGTCACTATATGCGATAATATTGTATATTGTCCCATCACTACTGCTGATATAGGAGTTTAGTGTTGCCCTCAACTGAAAAAAAGGAATTAATATTTTGATTATTGCATTGAATAGCCAAATCTGATTTGAGTGACAAAATTGTCAGTACACCCCTAGTATACTTACAGTGTCATATTTTGAAGCAGGGGGCTGCTACCCAAGCATCAGTGCTGAGAACTTGGGAGCAGCCAGGTTGAAGGATTTTGCAACTCTAAGTTTTTAATGATTTCATCCCCCATTGCAGCAATAGCCAAGCAAACAAATCCCTGGTTAATATTACAATATAATGATGTGAGTATGTTGTGGATGAAAGCAGGGGATACAGGAAACAGAAGGAGCAGAAGGAGCAGAAGCGAGCATGACTAACAGGCTAACAACAGCAGTCCACAAAGTCATTAATTTTACATCTTCCTATAATGTCATTGCAACCTCAACACCTTTCGCTGTGCAAATCTACATAAAGATAAAGCCACATTTTTCCTGATGTCAGTCCCATCCCCTCTCTCGAAATGGCTGTTCATTGGAGAACCTTACAATTTCTCATGTCAAAGTTCAATCAGATGAACGAAGAGAAAGAGGTGGGTACATTTGTGGTCTGATTTCACCGTTATTATACTGTCTTCTACTTAAACACTCTTTCACACTAGTGTACCATTATACATTCTAGCAAACGTTTCTTTTCCACCACAACTTTATTATGCATGGGAACATCAAAGGCAAAGCTCAGTTTAACAGTAATATAAGATGTAGAGTTTTTCTGCAAAAATTGAGCCATACATATAGTTTCAAATTCTGATCTGGGATTGGAAGCAAGCAGTCTGGAGAGAATCTGCTACTAAACCACTACCAATAATAAAATGATGTCTTTGTGCAGTAATGCTTGCCAAAACAAAAACGAAAAAAAAACTGATTATAGAGTCAGTCTCCTGCTGAATAAGCCTTGCTGTGGCAATACATCCACTATTTCATGTACTTAAAACATTGCTGTCACTCACGCAGTCCCATGTTTCTATCAGGATTCACTACTCTGTTGGCATAATAGTAAGGATGTCATTTTTTGTATTGATATGGAGATTGCTTCTCTTTTCAATGTATTTGAAAAAAATCATATGTGAGATGTACTGGCTCTTGAGAATGAAAAGACTGACTGTAGTGGTTTCAGCTGGATAGTTTCAATCATGGTAAATGGATTTTCTAAATGCCAAAGTAGCTGCTTTATAGATTTGGCTTCCCAGAGAGGAGAGCAAACTCATTTAGATGGAATATTGCTGACTGCCAAGACACCTCCTTGCATTCACAAACCAAACCAAGAGGAAATGTGGGTTTCACTTTGTGCCTCTGTGATACATATACTGTACCTCCATATCCAATCTCCGACAGATCATCTCCAGAGTCGTCTTGATGCATCTCAATTACCGTCAGTGTCACTGTTTACTTTAGACATCTGGTTTGTTGACAGCCTCTTGTGTTTTCTTTGATTTGGTTTCTTCACTCCATCTTCTCCTTTTTGCTGTCAGTTATAAGTGCGGAAATAGTAGATGTGCATTACCCAGCATATTACTGTATAATTATGCCTCATTCGTAGATAGGGCTGTTTCTAGGCAGCAGAAGGTATGATAAAGAGAAGAAGAAAATCTTTGTAATTGAATTCAGGCATCCAGTTTACTGTCGTAATGCATGTAATTAATTTAAAAACTGTTTCACAAAAAAATGTACTGAAAGCCTAATTAATAGCTTCTTCTTGAGCTTTCAAATGTATCTCATGGTCTTCATCATTGGATGGAGTATTTTTATACGTTTATACATTTGTATTCTATATATATTGTGTTAAATATTGTAATATAAGTATTACTTCTATTCTTTAACATTGTGTGAGCACCTTAAACAACTGTAACAAACAAATTTCCCCCTGGGATCAATAAAGTATTTCTGATTCTGATTATGGCAAAAAGGCTACAGCCAACTGTCAGTTAGCTTAGCTTGGCCCAAAGACTAGAAACAGGGGGGAACATCTGGCTCTGTCTAAACAGAGCCACCTCTAAAGTTTTCTAACACTTTATATCTTAATGCAACCTTATAGTGAAAATAAGCTTCCAGGAAGCCACAGTGCTTGAAGAAACCCCTATAAAACTGCAACATGTAATTTTACACTTCGGGTTTTGTACTGATTTAACTTATAAGAGGTGATGATAGAGGTACTAGTAGGCAGATCTTGTTGCTGTTTTCCTGTTTCCAGTCTTTGTGCTAAGCTAAGCTAACCATCTGTAGCTTTAAATTTACCTAAAAGAAATGTTAGTGGTAGGCTTTCTTTCTCATCTAACTCTTGGCAAGAACGCAAATAAGAGTATTTCCAGAAATATTAAACAATTACTTCAATTTGTAAGCTAACAAATTCATTGTTATTCAAAGGATAAGGCTGCTGATATTTTATATTTTACTTATAGTAATCCAATTCCATGAAGAAAATAACAAGTATTGTATTGGTAAACAACCTAATATGTCTATCTCTCTGGTATAGACTTCTATGTTTTCCAAAAAAAGGCACATCGGTAATGCGCACTGTTTGCACAATTTTGTAGCTAAAATTAGTCTCAAACAAATACATTATTTGCTCCTGTTTGAGTACCATTTGCTACAAATTACTAAACTAACAGAGGTGCAATTGCACTCTAAACTAAAATTGGAATATTTTTGTAACCTGTTTTAAAACATTTTTATTACACAGGCTGAGGTCTGTGGAATGCTGTTAAGATTTTGAGAGATGGACACATTGTTGGTTTTGGTATTTTCCTACAATTTGTTGACAATCATAAAAACATACACCACCAGCCATATCCTTTAATTGTGTTAAAAACCTGAAGGCTTCAGATTGCAATGGCAAATGCTGTAGTAGATACCCATTTGCCTAAGAATGTGAATAGTTAACCCCAGGAACATGTTTAACTTAGAGACTAATGAAAAAAACTCTCAATTAAACATTGCATTTATTTATAGAAGCAAGTGGCACAGCCAACATGTCCTCCAAATTAAACAGCAAAATATGTCATCTGTCTGAGCCCCTTTTTTTATGAAAAAGGCTTAGATAGGTATATGGAAAAAAATGCTTGATTAGGTTTAGGGAAGCATTGTGAACTTATTCACAATTTAACAAAGTACTTAGGTTAAAATAAGTACTTTGTTAAAGTTGCTATATCCAACATTCAGAACCTCGATGTAGCACTAGAGCACTGGCATCTCAGACAAAACCAAAAGGGTACCTCGGCCACACTATGAACCTGATGTTTTTGTTGACCCATCCATCCACTCCGACCTCCTCTACGTCACCTCACTACCTGGTTTTTCATAATTAATCCATAATAATTAGAGGGCTTTGTCACTTGAATGTGAATGTATTGTTCTGGGATGCTTGCGCAAATGACCAATGCTGTCGTTCTGGGGAGGGCAGTCTCAAAACAGCAGCTAATTAAAAAGAAACACCAACACATAAATATAATACAGATGGTTTGTTTCAGGTACTAGACCAAACACAGATGTTATATGAACTTGACTATGGTAACACTGAGATGTAGGATGTCTGTCAGATTAGCTGCTGTTGGGGTGTTAAAAACAGACACAGGGTTCAGCATAGCAATAAATGGCAGTGATTGTATATAGCACTGATCCATTGCTGTTTGTTCCCCTCTACTGATTGAGAATAAGCTGCCAGCACACATGTATCCCTCACTCTGAAATAACACCATTCTGGATGAACAGGCCCCCTCTATTAAAAAAATGCTACAAGAATCTGTTGGCACAATCCTGTTGCAGAAAGAAAACAATTCTCTCAGGACGAACTCGGATATTGCAGCGGGGGATACAGCCATTTCTCAAAAGACAATTTCCTCACAATAGCGTCAACCATTCTGATTCCAGGGGAAAGGCTAACATCATTTGAGGATAGCACAGCTACACTTGATTAATTGTTATGGGAAGAGGTAGCGATATGACAATCTCATATTCATAGTGCGGGAACAAGCAAGGCTTATTTTTAGAGCAGGTAGCTGCCAGGAGTCACATTTAACTGAGATTCCTGAACTAGGCAGCAGGAGTCGGTCGGCTGTTTCTGATCAGAGTGAAGTTATTTTCCAGTCTAACCAGCCTCAGGGGTCATATGAACGCAGGGAGAGAGGGTTGGAGGGAGCAACGACACTCTAATTAATGGGCAATTAACTATATCCAGTCATAATTACAGTTTCCAGACAATTAAGTTCAGTACGATGAATGTCAAATGTAGACTCACTGAGTTATCAAAGGAAATGTAAATGAGTTTCTTCAGTTTTAATATGGTTTCCCTTTTTCATCCACTGCTCCTCAGAGTGGGTAAAGTGAGAATGTTAGGAATGCCATGATGGCTGAAATGGGTCTTTCCCATTAAGGCTTATTGTTACAGCCGAAACAAAATTAGATTTTAGAGCCATGTCAGCACCTCCGGGAAGCTGTAACGCTCATTGTAAAAAAACTATTAGATATATGTCCAAAGTATTGGAAATTGTGACCTGATGATGATGATGATGCTAGATGAAAAGTTGTGGGACCACCAAAGGCCCCAAAGCCCATAGATTTCTGTGTCATAATGCATAGTAATCCACCAACAGTTGTTGACTCTAAACCACATAAGTCAACCTGCTAGTGGTGCGAGAGGAAAAGTCAGTGGACCACCAAAGACATTAGGATTTATTGTCTGGGGATCATAAATGTCTGTACAAAATATCATGGCAATATCGGACCTAAGTGGTGGACCCACCAACCATCTTTAGAGCCACGTCGCTGGGATTGCTAAAAATTAGCTAGCTTAGTATTGGTTTGTCACACATAACCATCTGGTAAGTTGTTGTTTAAAACTGCTGAAAAGGGAAGGCGCTTTCAAAAACTACTCGGCTGGTGATTAGATGAACCATCTGTCTATCACCTTCTATCATGTCCGAACTTCAACCAATCAGATCAATGAACCATATAACATAGTCAAACTCTTACCAAATCAAGAAAAGCCTTCAGTGCCCTTCTTTGCTCTTCTTTCAATGAAGAAATACTCTCCAGTTAGCAGCCGCCATTGTTGTTTGGTACCACTGTGGTTTGGCGCATAGCTTGAAGCCTGGCAGAAAAGATTCTTGCACGATCTTGTGATTTTGTGAGTCCAGCTGCCTCGTAAAGTTGGTGCATTGAAAAGTGAAATTACATCGCTCTTGAGCACATGCTCTCTCACTGAATTGTACCTACAAAATATTTCAACCGCCGGTCGCCTGCTTAATAATTAAATGTTTACTTAAGCCAATCCCTTATTTGTAAATTAGTAGAAAGCAATTGGCTCAGTCAGAGATCTTTATGATTACTCTTATCTGCTCCTTGGAAACTGGTAATGTAATTAAGAGTGAGACACTGATGCTAATTAACCTTGGTAGAGGTCAAGGAGCTGGGAGCTGCTGTTGTTTTAACTAGTGAACTAGTGTGTCTCAGCAGTGATTAATCATCTGAGGCCTCCAGTCTGTCAGTAAACAGGGAAAAGGACACCTTGGGGGGGGATGTGCTGATACGGGTATGGTGCAGGCAAAAGCAGGTATGAGCCGGTGGAAAGAAATTCTGCTCTGGGCTTGTTCCGCCCCATGGGGGGAGTTTTCAACAGTGCTAGCTTGATGGGGTTCCAGCCTCCTCACAGAAATGTCAAGCAGAGGGCATCCGAGGAATTAATTTAAACACAAGTGCAGGGTGTATCCCAAAGCGCCTTGGTGATGTAATTACATGTTTTCCCATTATTCATATGCGGACTGATGTGCATATGGCATTTCTCACAACAAGGTTTGAAACGGCATGGTCCCTCATTCTTGATGCTAAATAGAACATCAATAGGCCTCCTGTGTTTGAACCTCAACAAATGGGAGGTCTCTTACATCAAAACAATACCAAAAGACCTAGTTTAAAGAAGCGCTGGATCATGGGAGTTGCCTTCATTGTTAAACCACTATTGCCGATGAAAATCTGTCTGACGTGATTCAGGCAGAAATTGTTTATGGATGAGGTAATATATCTTAGTTTTATTCATGTTTAGTCACGTTTGTCGACTTCCTTCCCCACTCTGATGTATCCAACGTATCCTGTGTTTACCCGGAAGTTTCAGTATAGTAGTAAGAAACGTACCATTACCTGAACAAAATTACGGGTTTCTCTAGGTTTGAACAATGTTGGAAACCTTTGGGATAATGTTAGTACAGAACTCAACAAAATATATAACGTTGGTTTAGTTTTTTATGAATTTAATTTAATTTATAAATATTTTATTGTGAATTTTACATACTTTTTGTAAAATTTATTTGCAACGTGTCACAAATGGAGTTAATGAATAAAATTGAATAATTACCAGTGATGAGGAAAATTACAAAAGTAAGACCAAGGTTTGAACAAAAAAGAAAACAAAGATTTCTGAGTCATTGATTTGCGTTGACATTTCAGCCAAAAGGAAAAACTGAAATAAAACTTGGGAAGCATACTTATACCATCCCCATTATGTTTTAATGTTTAAAATATTTGGCATTCCCATTGCTCTTGTTGCAATTACCCTAGTTCTACAAACTCTCCTCTCTTCTCTCTCAGAGATGTTTTAAAAACATTTACTCAGCATGAAGATAGTTAAGTGCCAGTTTTAAAAGGAGGATTCTGCATTGGACATTCAGTACTTGTAACCATGTGTCTCTATTTACCTGCACATCTCGATTGATGTTATCCCCTGATGCTTTCTTCAATTTTCCACGTAATTCCTCTCTGTGCAGATAAATAAATAGCTTCAAAAGGATTCAGGCCTGTATATTATAGCAAAAGCATGCAAACTAAATGGTGTGTTGAGACTCCTGGAGCGTGGGACCATCAGAGGCCCTGCAGCACAATCTCATTATAAACATCCCTCTGTTTATTCCCTAAACTGAGGGGGCTATTATCAAGCATGTGGCATGTTGTCATCCTCATCCACACCATGAGATGGGCTTGTTTCCTCCCGTCTGAAGCCGTCCCTCCAGTCATATGCTGAGAGCCCAAGTGACAGGCCATCACTCTTCATCTCCAGCGACCCAGAGCCAGACAGGAGTCTGGAATAGGTGTCGCTGTTACCAGTTTTGTCAATCATGACAGCCTCTACGGCGCCTTAATGCAGCACAGATGGTGTGTTGGTGCATGTCCCCGTTTGTCACTGAAATAGAAGAGTGACAGGGTCTTTGCCCATGTGAGGCGACAGAGTTTTAAGCTTGTTACAAACTACAGAATGTTTGAAGCTAAGTGCATTTCACTCTTGCAGTGTACAATACCCAGCTAAATAACTGGCAGAGATGAATCAGCCATAATGCAGAAAAAAAACTCATAACAGAAACATAAACAAACATAATGAGCTACATCTGTCCTCAAATCATATAGTTTGTTCAAAATAAATTGCAGACTTGGTTGCATTAAAGTTGTCCTAGTTTTTTTTTTGTTGGTAAATCTCTGATTAATTCGATCTGTGGATCACTAACTTTTCTCATTTTGACTGCTGGATTTTCATTATTTCCAGGAATTTGAATTAAACTTCTGCTCATCTCACATTAGAACATTAGTTTTCTCTTAGACTCCAATCCATCACCAAAGTGTCAGTATAAGTCATGCTAGGGAGATATTGTGTGATAACGGATCCTTACTTATCCCAACCTGTACTCTAACCAGTGAAAAATGACTTGTGCCAGTTACCTGACCCAACCTAACCCAACAACAAAACAAAAATACCATCAGCATGCCCTTGGCGCATTTGGCACTGCACAACAAAAATAGCACCCCATGAGCTGGGATTACCTTAGTTTTGACATTATATTAAGAAATACAATGTGAAAGATCAACTGCAAAATGATCATGAAGACACCATTGCAGAAAAAAAGTATTGCTAAAAAATGGTCATGTAGAATAGAGCCACTCTATGTGAATCTATTGTAAAAGATGTGGACCGATTCTCACCTGATCTCACTCACTCCTAAGCAATGGTCTACTCTTTATTTGCAGTTCTGTTAGCGTGTTAGAGTGGGCAGAGCATGTGATAGAAAGTAAAATACTGTAATCAATAATCTATATTGACTCTCTCAGCACTGTCAAGCATTAAAACAGGATCAACTAGAAGTCATCAAGACCTCGGCCCAGAAGTATAAAGCATGTGTACACGTGAAAAGTGTAGTTACACCACTTTCGAAGCAGGTTTCAAAACGTATAAAAACCCATGTGCCATGAGAATGTGCATGCTGGTACACATATTTTACACCATGCGTACCCCACATAGTTCTTTGAGTATAGTGTGATGTTGCGAGTTGGCAAACAAGGGAATAATAAAAGTGTGAATTTAGGTGACACTTTAGTAAGAGCTTTATTCTTTCACTGCACTGTGTTAATGCAATCTGTAGTTTAAATAAAAACTTAATTAACATAGGGGTGTGTGTGTGATTGACTTTCTGACAAACCGTAACTAACGTAACGTTCTATCGAGTAAACGTTTGTCTCTGCATTATAATTAAGATAATAATCTTTATATGAATAATCAAATAAATAAATGCTCTTTGAAAATAGAGATTATTATCCAGTATTAATGAGCAATAAGAATAACCTACACGTTTGGGTGTGAGTGACCAGTTGACAGATCGTTAAAGCGCCACTGTATAAAGGCTGTAGCCGTGCGTAATGGGGGTGCCAAATGATACAGTGGCTGCTTTGGCGCTGCTGGAAGATATTGCTATTACACAATTTAAGTGAGAACGAGTATTTAGAGAGATCTATGAGAGAAACACATGTAGGAACAGACGTATGTGAGGATTTATAAATCTGATGAAAGTGTGTTTTATGCATCTGGTCCCTAGTAAATTAAATACTGTTTAATAATTCAAGGTTACACAGTCAGTAGAAAGAGGATACCTGCACAATAATCCCTGGAAATGAGAAAGTTGACAAGTGAGCAAAGGTCAGAAGAGAAAATGTGGAAATTAATATTAAGCTTTCAAAATCAGAGGGGAAAAGTATAGTTTGGAGGGAAATCAAAAAGTGGTAGCAGTATTGGGAGAGTGCGACAAAAGGAAGATACAAAATGAAGTAGGAGGATTCACATTGACTTTTATGACAGGCACGTCCTGACTTCACCAAGGAAATATTAAGAGGAAAGATGAGATATTATGACGGGTCTAGGCTAGGGTTAAACGTGTGCTTGTATGTGGGGATACAGTGGAGGAGAGAGGTTTTTAAAAACAACTGGACTAATTACAAAAAAAAGTGGGCAATTAAAGCCAGAAGGAGGCGGTGATGCCGCTTTAAGGGCGCCAACTGCCTTTAAACACCAAAAAAGAAGAATAAGAAGAATGAAATGTCTACTCTATATGCTCTGCCCATTTCCTTTGTTCTGGCTGGCAGCAACACAAACCACAAGTGAAGGCCCTCCATTCCTGTGAGTGAGTTTACTGCTTTATGTTGCTCTGTCTTAAAGGTTATATGTAGGTTGGATGTGATTTAATGCTTTACCAGTATATACACTGGTAGATGCTATAATCATCACTGGGCTTGTTTACCTTAGCAAAGTTAATTGTAGCTCTTTAGGAAATGCAGGAATCCTTAAAGCCTAATGCAGAATGTTGCATTTCATATGTCATGAAACTGTTAAATGTTATATTTGTTATGTAGTACTGCTGTTGTAGCCCTAACCTTCACCCACTTGGTTAGAGTATTAATGTATTGTTTGTTAGGCATTTATTAAGTGTGATGTTATGTATTGGTTAACTGTAATTCTTGTGTTTTTCTGTTTATCATTTGTGGATAACCGTCATCTTCTATTGCTCTACGTATGTGCACAGTGGCAATAAGAGGCTTAAACGGAAACATCAGTTGTCCCTCCTATATTATCGATATAACATGGTGATGCTCAATCTCCTGTGAAGCAATCCTATAAAATGATTTTACAGGTCAATTAACAGTTTTTGCAACCAGCACAAGCTATTGTCTTTCTCTTCTCTATAGGGGCCTGTCCCCCAGCAACAGAAGAGTGAGGTTAGCCTCATGTTAACAGTAACTTATTTAGGGGTACATTCGCTGAACTCTGAGAACAATAAATAAGTGATATAAGCTGTTTCTCTTCTCTTACTGTGCTCAGTTTGAAACTTTGTCAAAGTCAGTCACATATAATCAAAGTTTCACAGCAAATGCATTCCCAGTATTGTTTCGGAATATATTCAGCTTATTTGTATTAAACAGCTCCTCAATGTTTTCAGAGGTGTCACTGTGGGTTACTGCCTGATGTAAATTAGTATAAATTCAGCTATACCAGAGTTCTGCTCTATCCTTAAGCTACTGGAAGCCTCAACCACCTGTGGACATATTTAACCTGTAAGATTAATTCCAGTCTGATAGGACAAACACTGGATGAAATAGCAAGTAACACTACAAGTTAAATGGTTTGTGAAGTAAGTAGATAAAATAGTTAATTTTTGGGTGTATGAAATATAGGACATGAATATAGCAAAGATATAGATAGTGTCCTCCCTCTGCCTGTGTTGCTATCAAAGCCTCTCTGTGGTTTGTTTACAAAGCCAGTCAGCTCTGTGTGCAGCTGAGCAGAGCGACTGACATTGCTCTTTTTCTCATCTAGTGTGAATTAGGGATTTATTTGGACCAAACCAGACTGGGTGATTGTTGGAACAGTGCAAAGACTAACAAAGACGGTTTTGGTGAGTTATTTTTTTTTTCTGTCCACTTTGACATTGTGGTGATGATCACTGTTTTTGTCTATGGAGTCTGGTGGTGAGTGATAGCAATATTATGGCTGTTTCTGGTTAAACAAAAGGTCTCAGTCTCTGTAGGGATCTTTTTCATAATGTTCTCAGACAATCTGAGCCCGTTCAAAAGTGGATGTACTTTGACAGGTTCATTCGTCCCAAGGATTAACATCAACTTACATTGTGGTCATTATACTACCATTTTATGAATATTTTCACATCTAATTGAGTGAATTAAGGGTTTATTTTGATCAAACCAGTGTTGGTTGTTTAAAAGAACATGGTGGTACATGTACTTGTTACCATTTTTCAAATATATGATTTGTTGTTTTTTTTCAGTTAAAGGTATAGAAAAACGTATACCTAACCTCTAATCCTGTAAATATCCCATAACGGAGGAAAATGTGTGCTTCCATTATGTTTCCCTGTCAGACTTATACCAAGGACAGGCTAACAAGGTCCTTACCAGCCAATAAAGCTCTTGTATGTCTGTATCCTTCCCTGTGTGTATTTTCTGTGGTTGCTCTGATGTTTACAATGTTTAGTTTAAGTTGTCTGTTTTTCTATATCTGAAATTCCAACTGTGACTGACCTCCTGCACTCCTGATTGAGTGCATCCTTTAATGTGTTTTGTTCCCTGTGAAACATTTGCAAAAAACATCTTTTAATTATTCTAAATTATGTTTGCTTTTTTTCAGCAACATTGTTTCACTCTTTGCTGAAGCAGAATAGCATATAACTGGGTAGG
>NW_023340095.1:22783444-22783938 GCF_004916995.1 Morone saxatilis | reverse complement strand
GGATTCTGACAAAATGGGCACACTGTTGACTTTTAGTGGTCAAAAAGTCAACAGGGTGCCTTTAATGTTTTGTTTTCACATTGTTAGGTCTTGGTTGGGCTGTGGAAAATAGTACATGTAAATGTAATGCCCAGACTGAGTATCAACACTAATCTGACTGTGTAAAGATGACAAGACAAATAGAAAATATCAATAAAAAAAAAATGGATCCATATAAAAGCTTGAGTATTTTTTAATATGGCTATCTGAATCTATAAATTGTTACACATATTAAAGATTATTATTGCAAAGTAGGCAACTCTGGACAAGTCCTTAAGGGACCAGTATGTAGGATTGAGTGACATCTAGCAGATTTCAATTCACTCTCTTTTCAAGTGCAAAAACTTAAACGCGACTGTTCAACATTACGGCCTCCACAGTAGAGCAACCTACTGCGTTTGTAGATAAAAACGGATAATTCAAAAGAAAGAAAACTGATTTTCATTTTCAGGTGA
>NW_023340095.1:22771986-22783344 GCF_004916995.1 Morone saxatilis | reverse complement strand
ACAGAAGTTATCTCAGGACACTTTTCAAATAGAGCAGGTCTAGACCGAACTCCTTATAACAGTTTAGTTCCCAAGTAGGTGTGTTTATTCCAGGCCTGTCTCCTAGAAATGACCTTTATATACAACTAATTTGCAACAGCAAATATCTTTTTAAGGAAACCTAATGCAGACTAAATTAACTTTTATATTAACATCATGAGTAAATGTTGTTAATTAACGTACTTGGCAAGTTGCAAAAATGTTGATACTGGACGTATCAATAAAATGTTCACTAACAACATATTTCATTTGTTTTCCAAAATAGCAGTCTTGCCATACTACACACTCGTAGCGAATACAGCATTATTCAAAAGTCAGCAGTGACTTGAGAGATGTATTATTAACATTTAACCAATATCTATCTATCCCTAACCTTAACCAAAGCACCCTGGACTGACATCCACCTCCTCCACTCTGTTACAGAAATGTATAGTTTCTTTCACAAACAAGCATTAATGTCTCTGAAGAAAAATGTAGGCAAGTATTATAATTTAGTAATATGCAAATGTGATTTCAAGAGATATTTGTGGATGGGACATCTTTTCTGAACATGAACATGCACTGATTCTATTTCATTTACAGTGTGTATGTGAGCATTAGACAATACAGTATGTGTGTGTGAAAACTACAGCCTGTGCCAATTTTGGGAGTATTTGTACTGCAGCACAGATCAAATTGTAGATCTGCTGTATTATATAATAAATACATTAGAGGCCTTTGTTTTACTTTCACTAGCAAACCCCAGAAGAGCAGGAACACAAACAGAGCAAAAAGGACACATCCCATAGTGTTTTTTGGGCTACCGTAGACACATGGCGGCTAAACATGGCAGCCTCTGTAAAAGAGGACCCGCTCCCTCAGTAGATAAAAATGGCTCATTCAAAAGATACAAAAGCAATGATTCTTATTTTCAGATGATTACACACTAATAAAAACATAATAACACATTACATTTCTGCCAATAAATCCTACTAAATGTTACACACTGGACCTTTAACAGCACTGTGCTATTTTCAGCAGCTGTGAGTGGAGCCATGTGGGGTTTTCAGAGTCAGTAATTTAGAACCAAGATCGCAGTGTCACCTGCAGACTGAACAGCTCTGAGAGCTTCATACCGCGCTGATGCAAAGTTTTACTCTCAACCTCCTTGAACCCTGCTTTTTGACAAACAACTCTTCAGTGAGAAAGCAGCAGCCATGTCCACTCAGATCACTCTGCTGTGCTTGGTGCAGTGCACAAAGTTGTTTATGTAGAGAAAAACATGTTTTCTTTTTTGGTTACTCGTGGAGATAATGACGAAACATTCATTTTGTTCTTCACGTCACAGTTCTGTCAAGACAAAGGGAAAGAAAACATTTCCATTTAAATACATTCTTTTATTTATTATTATTTATTATTTATTAAGTTTAGCCAGCACCCTGCACATATGGAGTACTCTCCCCACAAGGGCAGCATCTTTCTGTGTGTATTGTAAGCATGGTAATTGATTTCCCCTTGAGTGTGAACCTTGTAGCCGTAGAGGATTTATGGCAGTGTGTTTGTGTTTGGATGGAAGCTCTTCTGTGTTTTCAGCCCATGAAATGCAATTACTTTCATCCACAGGGGATGTTAACGCAGCTCTCTAATACTGGCATGCACACAGTGAATTAACAACCGTCCTGACACTCTCACTCTTGTGTTTCCTCGGACAAAGCTTCCAAGAAAGAGGAAAGACCTCTAAGCTGCTCCGGTCATTTCCTACAGTACTGAGACTGGTGGCAGAATCCGTCATGACTGCTGTGGGTTTCCGTGACCATGGCAACTATTGTGTATAGTTGCGTAAAATGTATACCTGTTAAAGACATATAGAAATGGAAATAACAGTTCACTGATCTGAGTAGGGTGACTAACTGAAAGAGTGAAAATAGCACACTATAATTAATTTATTGCTATTAATAATTCATGGATTTACTGTAACAAGCAAAGGCACAGCATGTCAAAAGAAATGTAGCTAAATAATTAAAATCTAGAGGAAGGGGGAAAAAGAGAAATTCATTTTGTCCTGCAGAGTATTTCCTTCCAGGAGATGGTGGGGGAAACCACCAGCAGTAGTGGAGATTGTTCCACGATGGCCTTTCTATGGACTGTATTTTACTGACGCAGGTACTGTAAATAGTGCGGTTTGATAGCTTAGCGCACCAGGAGCACCTGATAACTTTGGGCTTTGACAGCAGTGTGACTTTTGCGAAGGAAATTGTGTGATAGATGATTCACTCGTAATTGAAGGAGTTCTCAGGGGACCTTGATGACTTGCACAGCAGTATTTATTGAAGCTTGAGCAATGATAATAGAGATCAGCAGCACAAGTGGAGTCACTGTGCCAGTTCTGAAGGTTAGCTCCTGATGGGTGAGATTTAACACAAACCCAGACCCTACAAGATCTAATAGTGTCCCAAATACATACGTCATGACGTACTCAGCTAAATATGTGTAATGATTATGACCATAGATATAGAAACGTAGATACCTAATTTGCCGCTGCATGTATGCCGCCGTTATACATCTGTGCGCCCACCATATTGTGGATCCGCTAGTTATCAATACTGAGAGATTCAGAGACTTTATTACAATATCTACTTTAACTTGTTAAATTCTAAACCCTTTTTCATTATTTTTTTTGTTATAAACGTAAAAAACTGAACGTGATACTGGTTACTTGTAGGAATGAATTCAGTCACTGGGGGCGGATCTAATCAGCCTCATGCCAAAATATTTACCTTCTGAATAGCTACATTTTCAGGGGGATGTGCAGGCCCAGATCTATGAACCGTTTAACATATAACATAACATAAATTTTGTTTCTCTAAAAATATAGATTTCTATACAAATTATATTGGTATAAAGCCTCCTGGTTGTTTGTTTTTAATGAAATGTGAAATTTGTCTACAAGCAAACATAATTTAACATAGGTTCATTGTTTTTCCCACACAATATTTCTTACCAGTGCCTGTTTGATGCTTTCAAACAAAGCATATGCTTGCAGCGTTTTTCCAAATGGTGACGCTTGACTGGTTTTTGGCATGGAGCCGATTAGATCCGTAACCAGTATCCTGTTTAGTTTCTCACATTTATAACAAACCAAATATTCATGAAAATTGTTTCCGAATTAAACGAGTTACAGTTGATTTTGTAGTAAAGTCTGCATTTTTCAGTATTAACTTGCGGATCTTGAGCTCACCAGTAAAGTGACCATGCTGAAGCACGTCAAATTGAGATTGTGGTATCTATGTTTCTATATTTATGATTACGCCTACCAAAAGCCTAGGAGACCTCATGTGACTTAGAAATTACCTCCGTACCTACCTCTGTGTTTTATGTGACGCATTCTTACAGGATGATAACAAAGTCTGTATTTTACTCGAATTCACTGACATTATCTACATCCCTCTCAATTTAAAGACGCACCTATGGTTTTCTGTGCTGCTGCAGGTGTTAACTCAAAGGATATAATGTGACAAACAGCCAGCTGTGGAAAGTATACATTACAGTTGATTTGTGATGTTGTAGAGCTCTGTGTGTGCACCTCTGCTAATACCTTGCAAACTGTGGCGTTTGTTTGATTTTCATTACGAACCAACCCTGAAAAGTGGAGAAAAGCCTGACACACTCTAGGCAGCCGCAGAAACTGCTGCGCTCACTTGCTAAAATGCCAAAATTGAAACCCTGCAAAAGTAAAAGAATATGACCCAGAATCAACAAGATTCACACAAGACTAATATCACAGGAGCTCTGGGTTTGGCGAAATATGGTATTTTAAGGTGGAATTTTTACTTTAAAATTACAGACATGGCAGATTCACACGGGATTAAGATCACAGATAACCTCTGCAATTATTACAAATTGTATGAGGTCCCCGGGTAACACCAGCCCTGTGCGAATAGGGCTTAAGCTATCCTAAATGACACTGAAGGACACTTATAGTCATGTGCAATGCATTCTAAGAAGGAATCAGTATGTCTGTTAGATTTATCTCTCAAACTTGGTCCTCTTTAACAAAGTGGAACTTTGAACAACTATGTTGGGTGCTCAGTGTTCAAATATTCTTAAATATAATCACATTTTCTTGTATTGAACAAAACAATCTACAAGTGGGAGAACTAGCATTAAAACTAGCATAAAAATCTTGCCACCGGAAGACTGTAATGTGCCTTAAAACCGGACAATAAATTGTGCTTATTACAAGGAATGAAAACTCAGTTACTTGAGATAGACTGTCTTAAAATAAGTATGAGGTTGAGGTGAATGGAACAAACATGGATTCCAATGTGAAACTACATGTCAGTGTTGACTTGTCAGGTATGTAAGATAAATTCTCTTTTCCTAAACCTAAACCAACTGCAAGCAGCAAGCTTTATTTTTAAAGTGTAACCAAATGTTGCATATTTGCTATTGCTAACTTGATTGTGGAATGAGAACGAAATTAATTGAAATTGAATGAACTGCAAACGTGACACTATCAAGGTGGACCTTCTTTTGTATTTCTTTTGCATTATAGCACGATGGGGCTTGTACACAGAAGCTAAAAATAATTTTACTTATTGAGAGTTTAAAAATGGATCCTGCCAGATTAACAATAATAACTTGAAAAGGTCAAGAGAACATGTACTGTAATTGCTGAGAGTGCCAACGTATTATTTAATCCCCAGTGAAATCAGACACAGCAGAGATGGTATGAACTTTAGGAAGTGTAGAGGGGAAATTAAAAAGAGCAAGAAATTCCAAAGACAAGCACAAAAAAGATGACTCAATCAGAATAAAGAAAGGTTGGAGGGAAGAAGACAGGAAAATGGGAAAAGGGAAATACGATACAGTAGGATTAACGGCATGAAAGGAATAAAATGGCAACAAAAACGTATAGGTAGTAAATAAACCTGTCTTATATAAATATAGTATATTTGATGGCCATGACATTGTGTCTCTAAACTCTTGTGCTGTTGGGTATTTCGCTGTCATTACATTTTCTGTTTGCTTATTCAGTGCATCTACTGGCATCTGTCCAAATAAATTAAAAGGTACCCAATGGAGTTTTCTTGTAAACAAACAGTTATGTTTACATTCAGTGTTACTCACTAAAACTCATTATGTGTATCCTTGAGGCCTAACAAACATGTTTAATGCATTTCCTTCCTCATAAAACCTTTGCAAAACGTGTTGAATATTTTGAAACTTTTATTATTTATATCCATGCTTGTTTTTGTTTTTGTTCCCCCGCATTGCCCCACCCACTGTTTATAAGATGAATAGCATTGAGTGTAAAAGTAACACCGGAGTTTGAATGAACCCTTCCACCAGCATACTGACATTGGTGACATGGTGGTGATGCCTGTAAAACCCAACATTAATTGTTTGCCTGAGATAGTAGACGAACTCAGTTCTCTGGTGTAAAACTCATTACACTACTCACATCTATCTTACGCCACCCATTACTTTAAGCCTCGCTATTAAAGGCCACACCACTGCCTGTACTGGCACTTAATGCAGCCTGTCTCCTAGATTTATTATGTTTCTATATATCTAATTTGCAAATACACTCTGAGGGAAACTTAATGCTGAACAACTATAACTACTTTTCCCATCAACATAACAAGGAAATGCTGTAAATTGACATACCTTTCAAGACACTGTACGTACCAGTAAAATGTTCATTTGTTTTCTGGCAAAATAGACTATTGTTGTGACGCATTATTCTACTTTTTCATGGTTATGTTTAGGATCATGGAGTGTTTTTAACACAGAAAAAGTCAGCAGTGACTTACACTGTAATGCGACTAATTACATAAAAATTTTTAATTAATACAAAGTCAGTTTTATAAGTTAAAATAAGTAAGTAATAAGTAATAAGTAATTTTAGGAGATGACTTAACTAGAAACATTCCTGATTAAGTACTTATTAATAGGTATTTTCTTTTCGCAGTACAAATAAAAATGACAAAATTAAGTCAGTGTCACCTCAAACTACTAAAGCTATTTTTTATTATTATTAGATTTACTTAAAATGTTTGATGTCATCATAAATTATATGAGTTAAATAAACATATCTAGTTTTGCAGTGTAAGACATATGATTTTCAACAATTTAGCCAAACTTTGATGTGTAATTCTTACACATCTGAAGACAATTTCTTTTTTTTTCCTTTTTCTGTTTTATAAATGTAGAATAAGACTGAATAATAAGATGATCCTATAATGTATTTATTAATTTATTTACCAGGGACAATGCACATTATTATAACATTGCAGTTTACTCTACAATGTAAATGTGCCAGAATTAGCTAATAAGCTCATTTACATTTGTAGTCTCTGCAGGTTATAACAAATTAGTGCCTAATGTCATCAGTACAGTGCTCCAACATATTATCTATCTCAACTTAAATACTATTTTGAGTATTTAATACAAGATATTCGACTAATGATTTGTGATATTACAACCTATATCTATGATATTTATTTGTAATATAAGCTCTTCTCTATGGATGAATACTAGTGTTAAATATTTACTATGATTGATTCACGTTGGTTGTCTCTCTAATTGCATGTTCTTATATTATATAAATGTAATTGTTTATTGTCTTCTCTCATTATGTAGGTTATCTTTTGTGCATTGTGTTGGTGTATAATCTTATAAATTGCGTCTGTGTGATTTAAACCTTAGTTATCCCTGTCGGCCTGTCCACTGCCCTTCCTTCTGCTTATGAATTTTTTGTTGTTTCTCTGTATTGTTTATAATTTGCCCATTAAGACAATCAAAAGATAATGGCAAGCATCTGCAAAAAATGTTGGAAATGATCTATCTCAATTAAATAAATTGTACTTTTGTATTAGATGACAAATTTCTCACAGTAACATTAAGACCCAAGGTGAGACTTTTGTATGTTCTACTGGTTGCCAACATACAAAACATTCAATGGCAATAAAACATGTGTGATAGTTTTTGTTGTTTATATAATATTAGATATTATATTATATGAATCAGTCATAATGTTAGATTATGGTATTTTGGAAACAATATTTAGTAAAGGTACACTGAATTATTTAAGTGGAATATAAACAAACATTCCAATCATACATCAAAAATGAATAAAGGTCTGAATTATTAATTCCAGAAATGATACTAAATGAACTAAACTCTTATTGAGTAGCTGAGCCAAATTATCTGGCTCACTAAAATGAGCAGGAATTCCCATCACTATAACCAAAGTGCTTTTCTTGCATAAAAAAGACCACAGACAGGAGTCCCGGTGAATCCCGGTCTCCGTGTGACAAGTCCTGCACTTTCTACACTTGCCATCCACCACTAACCATTTCCTTACGACTGCAGCACAAAAAAACCTTATCTCTGAACATAATCCAGCCAGCAATTACATTGTCACCAACAGGTGCGTGTGAGGGCCGGGGGGGGACCACCCCTGAAATCTGATTGGCCACCCCAAGTACCACCCCATTATCCTTCCCTCTTCCACTCCACACTGCTTTTCAAAGGCTGTAGCGGGCTTTGTTTTAAAGCTTGAAAGATGATACTGGTATCATATGAAACTAGTAACGCATTGTTATCAACCATGCTAGCATGTCGGGAACGGGGCTAAATAACACTCCAAATTTAGGCTACAATTTGGCGATGGAATAACTGGCATGGCCATTTTCAAAGAGATCCCTTGACCGCCGACCGTAAGATATCTTAATAAAAATCGAATTTTTTAACAGAAAGCCACCCCTGTATAGGTCAGTGCCCAGTCAGAAAAGTCTGGAAATGCCCCTGTTACCACAAAGTAGTTATGAAAATATATACAGTTTCTAGATAGGGTTACACTTGATGTAAATCTAATAAAAACTCCTTCTGCTCATTCTAATTGGACTGATATGTTGAACAGGTTTTACTTCAAATCTACAAAGATACCACATTTCAGCTTGATTTAGGTTGCTTCACAAATTCACCTTACATCTCCTCTGGTGCTACAGAAACACAGTACATACACCCTGAGCTGCATTTAGACTCCTATTCCTCCTACTTACACTACAAAAAATTGGGCAGTGTCACTGCACCAATGCGGAGGACATATTTCATAACGTCTTTGTCTGCCAAAGCTATTCTTCAATTTGACAAATCTACCTCTTTTGAGTCCAGTCCCACCGTTTCTGCTCTTCTGCATGTGATCCAATATTGTTCAATTCCATTTTAAAGCTGATGCTGAAATGTTGTGACGAATGGCATACTGTAAATGGTGTGACCTTTTTAACAATAAAGAGGAAGAAAGTGATTCACAGCCATAACCCAATCCACACAACAAAACAGTGATATTTTCCAGGACTGTACTCAGCAGCCACAATCTCTCAGAATGGAAAATGCAGTAATTCACGTATTACCATTTATAAAGTTCAAAGCCCTTTTATTAACCATCCTTTTTTACAATTACAACAAAGATTTCTTTCTTTTTCTTACTGTATGTAGGCTGCTTTGATAAAAAAGCGACTTAGACTAAAACAGCTCCTGGTGATGCACCGGTCTGTCTGTATTTTGTTTGTCTGGAAGTGTATTTTTGTTATATCTGAAGGTAATGTTACTGAAAGCTTTCCAACAACCAGATTCAAAAAGCAAATCTTTCAAAGAGCAAAGGCTTCATTCTTGACTTGCCATCTTACATCAGCACTCAATCACACAGGGAGAAATCCACAGTCAAAGAGGCAGAGTTGCCAATCTTTCCACCAGCAGAAGCCTTTATACACAAAAATGCACTGAAGCCACGGGCTGAATGTTTGTGAATATTTCATCAGTAGAACCAGCCTCCTCTTTGAAACCTTCTCTATAATTTGAACAAACACAGCACACTTTTCACTCACATTTTCTCAATTAAGACAAAAACAAGAGCATCTGGGATGCACTTAACATAATACATTACATGTTAGTGTTGTATCAAAGTGTGGATTTTACACTTTACTACCCTGTTATACATCTCAATTAAAGGATCAAACAGTGTTTTACATTATATATGTGACTATTTTCCAATGTATACCTTCCTGCAGTGCTTCCAACCTTTTTCTTCTTTTATATCACTGAGTAAACTGATGACCCCCTCGACTAAGTGACATATTTTATAGATATTTATTTCATATTTTATTCCATAATAACAATAACAGTAGAGAACAACTGAGAAACTGAACAATGAACACAAATCGTGAACAAAGTATCTGCAGGACGTTTGTGTATAATGAGCGATTTGGATGAATTTTGAGCAGATTATTTCTTTTGAATATTGCATCAGAGATGACTTATACAATTTTCTGTCTGTATTATGTATTTTTACATTTTTTGAACAATCATACATACTTAATAAATATAAAAAATTCAATGTTTCCTTCTCCCTTACGCATGACCTATTCTTTTAGCTCTCTGTTGTTGCATACTTTTCTGACGCAGGACGAGGCTGTTATAAGTTATCTGAGCGTGAAGGCTCTGTGAATATGGCTTGTGTTCAGGACTTCAAAGTTTAGATCTTAAATAATAATCTGTATCAAAATACTACAAAATTACAAATGAAAATATCATGAGAGCACTGAAATGTAATTTAAAATAAGTATGTCGGTCATAATGCTGGTACTTGGAGAACCTAGTGGTGGTATGCGGTGTGAAAGGATTGAGAAACACTGCCTTAGTGTTTTAAACTTTAAAGGTGTTTTTGCACTTTTCCTGTATTTTATGATTATCATTTAGAGGACATGTTATATTAACTTTTCAGAGCAATCTGCACCTGCAACTCGGATAAAATGACAGAGATAAAAAGAATATAAAATACTGACTGAGACAAAAGCAGATAAGATGTTCATTACAATTTTAACAAGAACTTTCAATTCTCAAAACTTATCAAAGTTTCAGTCCTCTGTAATTTGATTTTACTGTGGATTGTTTTTTTATTAGAGGCGCCTACAGATGCTGCCCATGTTCCCTCCAAGCTCTTTTTGTAGAGAGATGGCAGCTTTTTTATGCAGTTATGATGCAATATTGGATGTTTTTTCACCAGTGCTTGCCAACTTTGGCTCCTATCAGTGACGTGCACATAGACCACTGTGTGTCCTGATGCAGAGAAGAATAAACAGTGAAAGATGTGAGGACATGGTAATCTAAATGAACAGCTTGGATTTAATGCATGTTTTTTTCTGTTATGACAGAGATATGTGGACATATTTAGGATTTTGTTTGTAAAATAATATTGTGTAGCCTTAAAGTTAAATTGTTAACACCATAACACATTGAATCAAAACTAAAACAATTTAATGGCTTGAATTAAGTAATTCAAGGATGTTTTTTCCCGCTATGACACCTGCTCCATTACCAGCACTCTCCCAGCCTACCGTCTGTTTGGGTACCCGTGTAAAACACTGGAGTCGTGAAGCCCTTCATCAAATGAAGATTCATGGTGTGGCTCAGTGATATCCTGGGACATAAATCACTGGTGTAGGGCAGACAGACAGTTGTGGCAAGTCATTTCCTGCCAACAACCTTTTTTCTTTCTTGTTTATTTTATGTGCTCATATCAAGCTTTCTGCCATCAGCCTGTTAGTGAGTTTAGATAAAAATACAAACTCTCTAACGGTTGTTTTAATTAACAGTTTCTGTGTTAAAAATGGATAATCTCCAGTCAATCTCTGTCACCATGCTGCAAATAAGACTGGAAACAAATAGTAATGTTGTAGATTGAAAGTGGTAGGGAACTGCTTTTACTGTTGTAAAAGTTGAGTGCAGATCAATCCGCAGTGCACCACTCTGCAACTATGATTAGATTAAAATTTATTTAGTTTGACAGTAAAAAAGCAGACGTGATGGATTACCCATGTTGACAAAGTTTTTGCAAATTGATTTTTATACACTGAAATATATAGAAGCCAAAAGCAGTCAGCAGTAATGTCAAGTTTATGTTTCTTTAAGATTTAAAAGTTTGTTGACTCTTTCAGTATGGTAAAGTAAACCGAATGAACTGTAGTCTGGACCACCGATTCCAACCTGGGGTCCCGACCTCCAATAGGGATTGCCAAAGCTTTACAGTAGGTGGCAAGGCATTCTTGACTTTTCAGTAGTATACAGAAAAGTACTATACTGCAGCCTCATCCAGAAAAGTATGTGGATAAAATGACCAAAAAGCTAATAGAACAATGGCGTTTTAAAGGCTGAGTGTAGGACCTTGTCCTCGTCTTCGTCTACAAGAGACGCTTTATTCGTCTCTTAATGCAACAATAATCTCAATGTTTAATTTTGTTCCACCAGGAGAGTCCAGAAAGGCCTCTTTCTCTG